>NC_059506.1:11532053-12132053 GCF_914767665.1 Harmonia axyridis
TTACACTTTGAATTAATTAACCTTTGTTTTAGAGTCTAAATCAGACTCCTCCATTAGACAAACTCTTAAAATGTTCAGAATTTGTCAACACAGAGAGACATATTGGTCTATCTCATTATAAAATTTTTCACTGTCAATTCATTTTTCAGTAAATTCATCAAATATGTACGATCTACTCCTATTATAGGGAATAAATATCACTATTCTTTACCTCTATAAAGCGGTTTAGGTCTATATTATCTTGTAGGGGAGAGTTGGATAATACCGCGCGGTTGATAATTCCGCGCTTCAGTATTATTCAAAAACTATCCACTTTTTCTTTGATGTAGTGTGTATACATCAAAGCTGGACATGCCTACATCCTTCTCCGCGCAATGCCATCACGGTCCCTGAAACGACGAAAATAGCACGCCCTGTAGAAGTTTTTTTCGTCACTCCTTATAATTTTTCGCGTACTTTCAGTAAGAGGTTATTTCCTTCAATGTTTCTCATTCTAACACTTCTCATCGTATTGCACAGGGACGAAAGCTTGACACACGTGTCTAAGGAAATCACATTGGTAAAAGGGACTGTTCTTATTTCCTTTTTTTTGTTCAATTAACAATTATCCAAGTGAGCCATTCCACATTGTTGATTTTCTTGGACTCGGATGACACGCGGGTAGTTATAATCTCCCACGTGGTAAGGTCAATTGCTGCTGTAACCACAAATGCACGACTGACTTGTGTTGTTGATTTCATTTGTTTGTTATTTCCTTCTATGTTTCTCATTCTAACACTTTTCATCGTATTCCACATTGACGAAAGCTTGACACACGTGTTTACAGCAGCAATTGACCTTACCACGTGGGAGATTATAACTACCCGCGTGTCATCCGAGTCCAAGAAAATCAACAATGTGGAATGGCTCACTTGGATAATTGTTAATTAAACAAAAAGAAGGAAATGAGAACAGTCCCTTTTACCAATGTGATTTCCTTAGACACGTGTGTCAAGCTTTCGTCCCTGTGCAATACGATGAGAAGTGTTAGAATGAGAAACATTGAAGGAAATAACAAACAAATGAAATCAACAACAGAAGTCAGTCGTGCATTTGTGGTTACAGCAGCACGTGGGAGATTATAGCTACCTGCGTGACATCCGAGTCCAAGAAAATCAACAATGTGGAATGGACTACTTGGATAATTGTTGATTAAACAAAAAAAAAAGAATAAGAACAGTCCCTTATACCAAAGTGGTTTCTTTAGACACGTGTGTCAAGCTTTCGTCAATGTGGAATACGATGAAAAGTGTTAGAATGAGAAACATAGAAGGAAATTACAAACGAATGAAATCAACAACAGAAGTCAGTCGTGCATTTGTGGTTACAGAAGCAATTGACCTTACCACGTGGGAGATTATAGCTACCTGCGTGACATCCGAGTCCAAGAAAATCAACAATGTGGAATGGCCTACTTGGATAATTGTTGATTAAACAAAAAAAAAAAGAATAAGAACAGTCCCTTATACCAAAGTGGTTTCTTTAGACACGTGTGTCAAGCTTTCGTCAATGTGGAATACGATGAAAAGTGTTAGAATGAGAAACATAGAAGGAAATAACAAACAAATGAAATCAACAACAGAAGTCAGTCGTGCATTTGTGGTTACAGCAGCAATTGACCTTACCACGTGGGAGATTATAGCTACCTGCGTGACATCCGAGTCCAAGAAAATCAACAATGTGGAATGGCTTACTTGGATAATTGATCATTATACAGTAAGAAGGGAATAAGAACAGTCCCTTATACCAATGTGGTTTCCATAGACACGTGTGTCAAGCTTTCGTCCCTGTGCAATACGATGAGAAGTGTTAGAATGAGAAACATTGAAGGAAATAACAAACAAATGAAATCAACAACAGAAGTCAGGCGTCCAATTGTGGTTACAGCAGCAATTGACCTTACCACGTAGGAGATTATAACTACCCGCGTGTCATCCGAGTCCAAGAAAATCAACAATGTGGAATGGCTCACTTGGATAATTGTTAATTGAACAAAAAAAAGGAAATAAGAACAGTCCCTTTTACCAATGTGATTTCCTTAGACACGTGTGTCAAGCTTTCGTCCCTGTGCAATACGATGAGAAGTGTTAGAATGAGAAACATTGAAGGAAATAACAAACAAATGAAATCAACAACAGAAGTCAGTCGTGCATTTGTGGTTACAGCAGCAATTGACCTTACCACGTGGGAGATTATAGCTACCTGCGTGACATAAGAGTCTAAGAAAATCAACAATGTGGAATGGCCTACTTGGATAATTGTTGATTAAACAAAAAAAAAAAGAATTAGAACAGTCCCTTATACCAAAGTGGTTTCTTTAGACACGTGTGTCAAGCTTTCGTCAATGTGGAATACGATGAAAAGTGTTAGAATGAGAAACATAGAAGGAAATAACAAACAAATGAAATCAACAACACAAGTCAGTCGTGCATTTGTGGTTACAGCAGCAATTGACCTTACCACGTGGGAGATTATAACTACCCGCGTGTCATCCGAGTCCAAGAAAATCAACAATGTGGAATGGCTCACTTGGATAATTGTTAATTGAACAAAAAAAAGGAAATAAGAACAGTCCCTTTTACCAATGTGATTTCCTTAGACACGTGTGTCAAGCTTTCGTCCCTGTGCAATACGATGAGAAGTGTTAGAATGAGAAACATTGAAGGAAATAACAAACAAATGAAATCAACAACAGAAGTCAGCCGTCCAATTGTGGTTACAGCAGCAATTGACCTTACCACGTAGGAGATTATAACTACCCGCGTGTCATCCGAGTCCAAGAAAATCAACAATGTGGAATGGCTCACTTGGATAATTGTTAATTGAACAAAAAGAAGGAAATGAGAACAGTCCCTTTTACCAATGTGATTTCCTTAGACACGTGTGTCAAGCTTTCGTCCCTGTGCAATACGATGAGAAGTGTTAGAATGAGAAACATTGAAGGAAATAACAAACAAATGAAATCAACAACAGAAGTCAGTCGTGCATTTGTGGTTACAGCAGCACGTGGGAGATTATAGCTACCTGCGTGACATCCGAGTCCAAGAAAATCAACAATGTGGAATGGACTACTTGGATAATTGTTGATTAAACAAAAAAAAAAGAATAAGAACAGTCCCTTATACCAAAGTGGTTTCTTTAGACACGTGTGTCAAGCTTTCGTCAATGTGGAATACGATGAAAAGTGTTAGAATGAGAAACATAGAAGGAAATTACAAACGAATGAAATCAACAACAGAAGTCAGTCGTGCATTTGTGGTTACAGAAGCAATTGACCTTACCACGTGGGAGATTATAGCTACCTGCGTGACATCCGAGTCCAAGAAAATCAACAATGTGGAATGGCCTACTTGGATAATTGTTGATTAAACAAAAAAAAAAAGAATAAGAACAGTCCCTTATACCAAAGTGGTTTCTTTAGACACGTGTGTCAAGCTTTCGTCAATGTGGAATACGATGAAAAGTGTTAGAATGAGAAACATTGAAGGAAATAACAAACAAATGAAATCAACAACAGAAGTCAGTCGTGCATTTGTGGTTACAGCAGCAATTGACCTTACCACGTGGGAGATTATAGCTACCTGCGTGACATCCGAGTCCAAGAAAATCAACAATGTGGAATGGCTTACTTGGATAATTGATCATTATACAGTAAGAAGGGAATAAGAACAGTCCCTTATACCAATGTGGTTTCCATAGACACGTGTGTCAAGCTTTCGTCCCTGTGCAATACGATGAGAAGTGTTAGAATGAGAAACATTGAAGGAAATAACAAACAAATGAAATCAACAACAGAAGTCAGGCGTCCAATTGTGGTTACAGCAGCAATTGACCTTACCACGTAGGAGATTATAACTACCCGCGTGTCATCCGAGTCCAAGAAAATCAACAATGTGGAATGGCTCACTTGGATAATTGTTAATTGAACAAAAAAAAGGAAATAAGAACAGTCCCTTTTACCAATGTGATTTCCTTAGACACGTGTGTCAAGCTTTCGTCCCTGTGCAATACGATGAGAAGTGTTAGAATGAGAAACATTGAAGGAAATAACAAACAAATGAAATCAACAACAGAAGTCAGTCGTGCATTTGTGGTTACAGCAGCAATTGACCTTACCACGTGGGAGATTATAGCTACCTGCGTGACATAAGAGTCTAAGAAAATCAACAATGTGGAATGGCCTACTTGGATAATTGTTGATTAAACAAAAAAAAAAAGAATTAGAACAGTCCCTTATACCAAAGTGGTTTCTTTAGACACGTGTGTCAAGCTTTCGTCAATGTGGAATACGATGAAAAGTGTTAGAATGAGAAACATAGAAGGAAATAACAAACAAATGAAATCAACAACACAAGTCAGTCGTGCATTTGTGGTTACAGCAGCAATTGACCTTACCACGTGGGAGATTATAACTACCCGCGTGTCATCCGAGTCCAAGAAAATCAACAATGTGGAATGGCTCACTTGGATAATTGTTAATTGAACAAAAAAAAGGAAATAAGAACAGTCCCTTTTACCAATGTGATTTCCTTAGACACGTGTGTCAAGCTTTCGTCCCTGTGCAATACGATGAGAAGTGTTAGAATGAGAAACATTGAAGGAAATAACAAACAAATGAAATCAACAACAGAAGTCAGCCGTCCAATTGTGGTTACAGCAGCAATTGACCTTACCACGTAGGAGATTATAACTACCCGCGTGTCATCCGAGTCCAAGAAAATCAACAATGTGGAATGGCTCACTTGGATAATTGTTAATTGAACAAAAAAAAGGGAATAAGAACAGTCCTTTTTACCAATGTGATTTCCTTAGACACGTGTGTCAAGCTTTCGTCCCTGTGCAATACGATGAGAAGTGTTAGAATGAGAAACATTGAAGGAAATAACAAACAAATGAAATCAACAACAGAAGTCAGTCGTGCATTTGTGGTTACAGCAGCAATTGACCTTACCACGTGGGAGATTATAGCTACCTGCGTGACATAAGAGTCTAAGAAAATCAACAATGTGGAATGGCTTACTTGGATAATTGTTCATTAAACAAAAAAAAGGAAATAAGAACAGTCCCTTTTACCAATGTGATTTCCTTAGACACGTGTGTCAAGCTTTCGTCCCTGTGCAATACGATGAGAAGTGTTAGAATGAGAAACATTGAAGGAAATAACAAACAAATGAAATCAACAACAGAAGTCAGTCGTGCATTTGTGGTTACAGCAGCAATTGACCTTACCCCGTGGGAGATTATAGCTACCTGCGTGACAGCCGAGTCCAAGAAAATCAACAATGTGGAATGGCTTACTTGGATAATTGTTGATTAAACAAAAAAAGGGAATAAGAACAGCCCCTTATACCAATGTGGTTTCCATAGACACGTGTGTCAAACTTTCGTCCCTGTGCAATACGATGAGAAGTGTTAGAATGAAAAACATTGAAGGAAATAACAAACAAATGAAATCAACAACAGAAGTCAGCCGTCCAATTGTGGTTACAGCAGCAATTGACCTTACCACGTGGGAGATTATAGCTACCCGTGTGTAATCCGAGTCCAAGAAAATCAACAATGTGGAATGGCTTACTTGGATAATTGTTAATTAAACAAAAAGAAGGGAATAAGAACAGTCCCTCATACCAAAGTGATTTCCTTAGATACGTGAGTCAAGCTTTCGTCCCTGTGCAATACGATGAGAAGTGTTAGAATGAGAAACATTGAAGGAAATAACAAACAAATGAAATCAACAACAGAAGTCAGTCGTGCATTTGTGGTTACAGCAGCAATTGACCTTACCCCGTGGGAGATTATAGCTACCTGCGTGACAGCCGAGTCTAAGAAAATCAACAATGTGGAATGGCTTACTTGGATAATTGTTCATTGAACAAAAAGAAAGGAAATAAGAACAGTCCCTTATACCAAAGTGGTTTCCTTAGACACGTGTGTCAAGCTTTCGTCCCTGTGCAATACGATGAAAAGTGTTAGAATGAGAAACATAGAAGGAAATAACAAACAAATGAAATCAACAACAGAAGTCAGTCGTGCATTTGTGGTTACAGCAGCAATTGACCTTACCACGTGGTAGATTATAGCTACCTGCGTGACATCCGAGTCCAAGAAAATCGACAATATGGAATGGCTAACTTGGATAATTGTTCATTAAACAAAAAGAAGGGAATAAGAACAGTCCCTTATACCAAAGTGGTTTCCTTAGACACGTGTGTCAAGCTTTCGTCCCTGTGTAATACGATGAAAAGAGTTAGAATGAGAAACATTGAAGGAAATAACAAACAAATGAAATCAACAACAGAAGTCAGTCGTGCATTTGTGGTTACAGCAGCAATTGACCTCACCACGTGGGAGATTATAGCTACCTGCGTGTCATCCGAGTCCAAGAAAATCAACAATGTGGAATGGCTTACTTGGATAATTGATCATTATACAGAAAGAAGGGAATAAGAACAGTCCCTTATACCAAAGTTGTTTCCTTAGACACGTGTGTCAAGCTTTCGTCCCTGTGCAATTCGATGAATAGTGTTAGAATGAGAAACATAGAAGGAAATAACAAACAAATGAAATCAACAACAGAAGTCAGTCGTGCATTTGTGGTTACCGCAGCAATTGACCTCACCACGTGGGAGATTATAGCTACCTGCGTGACATCCGAGTCCAAGAAAATCAACAATATGGAATGGCTAACATGGATAATTGTTCATTAAACAAAAAGAAGGGAATAAGAACAGTCCCTTATACCAAAGTGGTTTCCTTAGACACGTGTGTCAAGCTTTCGTCCCTGTGCAATACGATGAGAAGTGTTAGAATGAGAAACATTGAAGGAAATAACAAACAAATGAAATCAACAACAGAAGTCAGCCGTCCAATTGTGGTTACAGCAGCGATTGACCTTACCACGTGGGAGATTATAGCTACCCGCGTGTCATCCGAGTCCAAGAAAATCAACAATGTGGAATGGCTTACTTGGATAATTGTTGATTAAACAAAAAAAGGGAATAAGAACAGCCCCTTATACCAATGTGGTTTCCATAGACACGTGTGTCAAACTTTCGTCCCTGTGCAATACGATGAGAAGTGTTAGAATGAGAAACATTGAAGGAAATAACAAACAAATGAAATCAACAACAGAAGTCAGCCGTCCAATTGTGGTTACAGCAGCAATTGACCTTACCCCGTGGGAGATTATAGCTACCCGTGTGTAATCCGAGTCCAAGAAAATCAACAATGTGGAATGGCTTACTTGGATAATTGTTAATTAAACAAAAAGAAGGGAATAAGAACAGTCCCTCATACCAAAGTGATTTCCTTAGACACGTGAGTCAAGCTTTCGTCCCTGTGCAATACGATGAGAAGTGTTAGAATGAGAAACATTGAAGGAAATAACAAACAAATGAAATCAACAACAGAAGTCAGTCGTGCATTTGTGGTTACAGCAGCAATTGACCTTACTTCGTGGGAGATTATAGCTACCTGCGTGACAGCCGAGTCTAAGAAAATCAACAATGTGGAATGGCTTACTTGGATAATTGTTCATTAAACAAAAAGAAAGGAAATAAGAACAGTCCCTTATACCAAAGTGGTTTCCTTAGACACGTGTGTCAAGCTTTCGTCCCTGTGCAATACGATGAAAAGTGTTAGAATGAGAAACATAGAAGGAAATAACAAACAAAAGAAATCAACAACAGAAGTCAGTCGTGCATTTGTGGTTACAGCAGCAATTGACCTTACCACTTGGTAGATTATAGCTACCTGCGTGACATCCGAGTCCAAGAAAATCAACAATATGGAATGGCTAACTTGGATAATTGTTCATTAAACAAAAAGAAGGGAATAAGAACAGTCCCTTATACCAAAGTGGTTTCCTTAGACACGTGTGTCAAGCTTTCGTCCCTGTGTAATACGATGAAAAGAGTTAGAATGAGAAACATTGAAGGAAATAACAAACAAATGAAATCAACAACAGAAGTCAGTCGTACATTTGTGGTTACAGCAGCAATTGACCTCACCACGTGGGAGATTATAGCTACCTGCGTGTCATCCGAGTCCAAGAAAATCAACAATGTGGAATGGCTTACTTGGATAATTGATCATTATACAGAAAGAAGGGAATAAGAACAGTCCCTTATACCAAAGTTGTTTCCTTAGACACGTGTGTCAAGCTTTCGTCCCTGTGCAATTCGATGAATAGTGTTAGAATGAGAAACATAGAAGGAAATAACAAACGAATGAAATCAACAACAGAAGTCAGTCGTGCATTTGTGGTTACAGCAGCAATTGACCTTACCACGTGGGAGATTATAGCTGCGTGACATCCGAGTCCAAGAAAATCAACAATATGGAATGGCTAACATGGATAATTGTTCATTAAACAAAAAGAAGGGAATAAGAACAGTCCCTTATACCAAAGTGGTTTCCTTAGACACGTGTGTCAAGTTTTCGTCCCTGTGCAATACGATGAGAAGTGTTAGAATGAGAAACATTGAAGGAAATAACAAACAAATGAAATCAACAACAGAAGTCAGTCGTGCATTTGTGGTTACAGCAGCAATTGACCTTACCACGTGGGAGATTATAGCTTCCTGCGTGACAGCCGAGTCTAAGAAAATCAACAATGTGGAATGGCTTACTTGGATAATTGTTCATTAAACAAAAAGAAGGGAATAAGAACAGTCCCTTATACCAAAGTGGTTTCCTTAGACACGTGTGTCAAGCTTTCGTCCCTGTGCAATACGATGAAAAGTGTAAGAATGAGAAACATTGAAGGAAATAACAAACAAATGAAATCAACAACAGAAGTCAGCCGTCCAATTGTGGTTACAGCAGCAATTGACCTTACCACGTGGGAGATTATAGCTACCCGTGTGTAATCCGAGTCTAAGAAAATCAACAATGTGGAATGGCTTACTTGGATAATTGTTGATTAAACAAAAAAAAGGGAATAAGAACAGTCCCTTATACCAAAGTGGTTTCCTTAGACACGTGTGTCCAGCTTTCGTCCCTGTGCTATATGATGAAAAGTGTTAGAATAAGAAACATTGAAGGAAATAACAAACAAATGAAATCAACAACAGAAGTCAGCCGTCCAATTGTGGTTACAGCAGCAATTGACCTTACCACGTGGGAGATTATAGCTGCGTGACATCCGAGTCCAAGAAAATCAACAATATGGAATGGCTAACATGGATAATTGTTCATTAAACAAAAAGAAGGGAATAAGAACAGTCCCTTATACCAAAGTGGTTTCCTTAGACACGTGTGTCAAGTTTTCGTCCCTGTGCAATACGATGAGAAGTGTTAGAATGAGAAACATTGAAGGAAATAACAAACAAATGAAATCAACAACAGAAGTCAGTCGTGCATTTGTGGTTACAGCAGCAATTGACCTTACCACGTGGGAGATTATAGCTTCCTGCGTGACAGCCGAGTCTAAGAAAATCAACAATGTGGAATGGCTTACTTGGATAATTGTTCATTAAACAAAAAGAAGGGAATAAGAACAGTCCCTTATACCAAAGTTGTTTCCTTAGACACGTGTGTCAAGCTTTCGTCCCTGTGCAATTCGATGAATAGTGTTAGAATGAGAAACATAGAAGGAAATAACAAACGAATGAAATCAACAACAGAAGTCAGTCGTGCATTTGTGGTTACAGCAGCAATTGACCTTACCACGTGGGAGATTATAGCTACCCGTGTGTAATCCGAGTCTAAGAAAATCAACAATGTGGAATGGCTTACTTGGATAATTGTTGATTAAACAAAAAAAAGGGAATAAGAACAGTCCCTTATACCAAAGTTGTTTCCTTAGACACGTGTGTCAAGCTTTCGTCCCTGTGCAATTCGATGAATAGTGTTAGAATGAGAAACATAGAAGGAAATAACAAACGAATGAAATCAACAACAGAAGTCAGTCGTGCATTTGTGGTTACAGCAGCAATTGACCTTACCACGTGGGAGATTATAGCTGCGTGACATCCGAGTCCAAGAAAATCAACAATATGGAATGGCTAACATGGATAATTGTTCATTAAACAAAAAGAAGGGAATAAGAACAGTCCCTTATACCAAAGTGGTTTCCTTAGACACGTGTGTCAAGTTTTCGTCCCTGTGCAATACGATGAGAAGTGTTAGAATGAGAAACATTGAAGGAAATAACAAACAAATGAAATCAACAACAGAAGTCAGTCGTGCATTTGTGGTTACAGCAGCAATTGACCTTACCACGTGGGAGATTATAGCTTCCTGCGTGACAGCCGAGTCTAAGAAAATCAACAATGTGGAATGGCTTACTTGGATAATTGTTCATTAAACAAAAAGAAAGGAAATAAGAACAGTCCCTTATACCAAAGTGGTTTCCTTAGACACGTGTGTCAAGCTTTCGTCCCTGTGCAATACGATGAAAAGTGTTAGAATGAGAAACATAGAAGGAAATAACAAACAAAAGAAATCAACAACAGAAGTCAGTCGTGCATTTGTGGTTACAGCAGCAATTGACCTTACCACTTGGTAGATTATAGCTACCTGCGTGACATCCGAGTCCAAGAAAATCAACAATATGGAATGGCTAACTTGGATAATTGTTCATTAAACAAAAAGAAGGGAATAAGAACAGTCCCTTATACCAAAGTGGTTTCCTTAGACACGTGTGTCAAGCTTTCGTCCCTGTGTAATACGATGAAAAGAGTTAGAATGAGAAACATTGAAGGAAATAACAAACAAATGAAATCAACAACAGAAGTCAGTCGTACATTTGTGGTTACAGCAGCAATTGACCTCACCACGTGGGAGATTATAGCTACCTGCGTGTCATCCGAGTCCAAGAAAATCAACAATGTGGAATGGCTTACTTGGATAATTGATCATTATACAGAAAGAAGGGAATAAGAACAGTCCCTTATACCAAAGTTGTTTCCTTAGACACGTGTGTCAAGCTTTCGTCCCTGTGCAATTCGATGAATAGTGTTAGAATGAGAAACATAGAAGGAAATAACAAACGAATGAAATCAACAACAGAAGTCAGTCGTGCATTTGTGGTTACAGCAGCAATTGACCTTACCACGTGGGAGATTATAGCTGCGTGACATCCGAGTCCAAGAAAATCAACAATATGGAATGGCTAACATGGATAATTGTTCATTAAACAAAAAGAAGGGAATAAGAACAGTCCCTTATACCAAAGTGGTTTCCTTAGACACGTGTGTCAAGTTTTCGTCCCTGTGCAATACGATGAGAAGTGTTAGAATGAGAAACATTGAAGGAAATAACAAACAAATGAAATCAACAACAGAAGTCAGTCGTGCATTTGTGGTTACAGCAGCAATTGACCTTACCACGTGGGAGATTATAGCTTCCTGCGTGACAGCCGAGTCTAAGAAAATCAACAATGTGGAATGGCTCACTTGGATAATTGTTAATTGAACAAAAAAAAGGAAATAAGAACAGTCCCTTTTACCAATGTGATTTCCTTAGACACGTGTGTCAAGCTTTCGTCCCTGTGCAATACGATGAGAAGTGTTAGAATGAGAAACATTGAAGGAAATAACAAACAAATGAAATCAACAACAGAAGTCAGTCGTGCATTTGTGGATAAAGCAGCAATTGACCTTACCACGTGGGAGATTATAGCTACCTGCGTGACATAAGAGTCGAAGAAAATCAACAATGTGGAATGGCTTACTTGGATAATTGTTCATTAAACAAAAAGAAGGGAATAAGAACAGTCCCTTATACCGAAGTGGTTTCTTTAGACACGTGTGTCAAGCTTTCGTCCCTATGCAATACGATGAAAAGTGTAAGAATGAGAAACATTGAAGGAAATAACAAACGAATGAAATCAACAACAGAAGTCAGTCGTGCATTCGTGGTTACAGCAGCAATTGACCTTACCACGTGGGAGATTAGAGCTACCTGCGTGACATCCGAGTCCAAGAAAATCAACAATGTGGAATGGCTTACTTGGATAATTGTTGATTAAACAAAAAAAAGGGAATAAGAACAGTCCCTTATACCAAAGTGGTTTCCTTAGACACGTGTGTCCAGCTTTCGTCCCTGTGCTATATGATGAAAAGTGTTAGAATAAGAAACATTGAAGGAAATAACAAACAAATGAAATCAACAACAGAAGTCAGCCGTCCAATTGTGGTTACAGCAGCAATTGACCTTACCACGTGGGAGATTATAGCTACCTGCGTGACATCCAAGTCCAAGAAAATCAACAATGTGGAATGGCTTACTTGGATAATTGTTCATTAAACAAAAAAAAGGGAATAAAAACATTTCCTCATACCAAAGTGGTTTCCTTAGACACGTGTGTCAAGCTTTCGTCCCTGTGCAATACGATGAAAAGTGTTAGAATGAGAAACATTGAAGGAAATAACAAACAAATGAAATCAACAACAGAAGTCAGCCGTCCAATTGTGGTTACAGCAGCAATTGACCTTACCACGTGGGAGATTATAGCTACCCGCGTGTCATCCGAGACCAAGAAAATCAACAATGTGGAATGGCCTACTTGGATAATTGTTGATTAAAAAAAAAAGGGAATAAGAACAGTCCCTTATACCAAAGTGGTTTCTTTAGACACGTGTGTCAAGCTTTCGTCGCTGTGGAATACGATGAAAAGTGTTAGAATGAGAAACATAGAAGGAAATTACAAACGAATGAAATCAACAACAGAAGTCAGTCGTGCATTTGTGGTTACAGCAGCAATTGATCTTACCACGTGGGAGATTATAGCTACTTGCGTGACATTCGAGTCCAAGAAAATCAACAATGTGGAATGGACTACTTGGATAATTGTTGATTAAACAAAAAAAAAAAATAAGAACAGTCCCTTATACCAAAGTGGTTTCTTTAGACACGTGTGTCAAGCTTTCGTCAATGTGGAATACGATGAAAAGTGTTAGAATGAGAAACATAGAAGGAAATAACAAACAAATGAAATCAACAACAGAAGTCAGTCGTGCATTTGGGTTACACCAGCAATTGACCTTACCACGTGGGAGATTATAGCTACCTGCGTGACATCCGAGTCCAAGAAAATCAACAATGTGGAATGGCTTACTTGGATAATTGTTCATTAAAAAGCAAAAAGGGAATAAGAACAGTCCCTTATACCAATGTGGTTTCCTTAGACACGTGTGTCAAGCTTTCGTCCCTGTGCAATACGATGAGAAGTGTTAGAATGAGAAACATTGAAGGAAATAACAAACAAATGAAATCAACAACAGAAGTCAGCCGTCCAATTGTGGTTACAGCAGCAATTGACCTTACCACGTGGGAGATTATAACTACCCGCGTGTCATCCGTGTCCAAGAAAATCAACAATGTGGAATGGCTCACTTGGATAATTGTTAATTAAACAAAAAGAAGGAAATGAGAACAGTCCCTTTTACCAATGTGATTTCCTTAGACACGTGTGTCAAGCTTTCGTCCCTGTGCAATACGATGAGAAGTGTTAGAATGAGAAACATTGAAGGAAATAACAAACAAATGAAATCAACAACAGAAGTCAGTCGTGCATTTGTGGTTACAGCAGCACGTGGGAGATTATAGCTACCTGCGTGACATCCGAGTCCAAGAAAATCAACAATGTGGAATGGACTACTTGGATAATTGTTGATTAAACAAAAAAAAAAGAATAAGAACAGTCCCTTATACCAAAGTGGTTTCTTTAGACACGTGTGTCAAGCTTTCGTCAATGTGGAATACGATGAAAAGTGTTAGAATGAGAAACATAGAAGGAAATTACAAACGAATGAAATCAACAACAGAAGTCAGTCGTGCATTTGTGGTTACAGAAGCAATTGACCTTACCACGTGGGAGATTATAGCTGCCTGCGTGACATCCGAGTCCAAGAAAATCAACAATGTGAAATGGCCTACTTGGATAATTGTTGATTAAACAAAAAAAAAAAGAATAAGAACAGTCCCTTATACCAAAGTGGTTTCTTTAGACACGTGTGTCAAGCTTTCGTCAATGTGGAATACGATGAAAAGTGTTAGAATGAGAAACATAGAAGGAAATAACAAACAAATGAAATCAACAACAGAAGTCAGTCGTGCATTTGTGGTTACAGCAGCAATTGACCTTACCACGTGGGAGATTATAGCTACCTGCGTGACATCCGAGTCCAAGAAAATCAACAATGTGGAATGGCTTACTTGGATAATTGATCATTATACAGTAAGAAGGGAATAAGAACAGTCCCTTATACCAATGTGGTTTCCATAGACACGTGTGTCAAGCTTTCGTCCCTGTGCAATACGATGAGAAGTGTTAGAATGAGAAACATTGAAGGAAATAACAAACAAATGAAATCAACAACAGAAGTCAGGCGTCCAATTGTGGTTACAGCAGCAATTGACCTTACCACGTAGGAGATTATAACTACCCGCGTGTCATCCGAGTCCAAGAAAATCAACAATGTGGAATGGCTCACTTGGATAATTGTTAATTGAACAAAAAAAAGGAAATAAGAACAGTCCCTTTTACCAATGTGATTTCCTTAGACACGTGTGTCAAGCTTTCGTCCCTGTGCAATACGATGAGAAGTGTTAGAATGAGAAACATTGAAGGAAATAACAAACAAATGAAATCAACAACAGAAGTCAGTCGTGCATTTGTGGTTACAGCAGCAATTGACCTTACCACGTGGGAGATTATAGCTACCTGCGTGACATAAGAGTCTAAGAAAATCAACAATGTGGAATGGCCTACTTGGATAATTGTTGATTAAACAAAAAAAAAAAGAATTAGAACAGTCCCTTATACCAAAGTGGTTTCTTTAGACACGTGTGTCAAGCTTTCGTCAATGTGGAATACGATGAAAAGTGTTAGAATGAGAAACATAGAAGGAAATAACAAACAAATGAAATCAACAACACAAGTCAGGCGTGCATTTGTGGTTACAGCAGCAATTGACCTTACCACGTGGGAGATTATAACTACCCGCGTGTCATCCGAGTCCAAGAAAATCAACAATGTGGAATGGCTCACTTGGATAATTGTTAATTGAACAAAAAAAAGGAAATAAGAACAGTCCCTTTTACCAATGTGATTTCCTTAGACACGTGTGTCAAGCTTTCGTCCCTGTGCAATACGATGAGAAGTGTTAGAATGAGAAACATTGAAGGAAATAACAAACAAATGAAATCAACAACAGAAGTCAGCCGTCCAATTGTGGTTACAGCAGCAATTGACCTTACCACGTAGGAGATTATAACTACCCGCGTGTCATCCGAGTCCAAGAAAATCAACAATGTGGAATGGCTCACTTGGATAATTGTTAATTGAACAAAAAAAAGGAAATAAGAACAGTCCTTTTTACCAATGTGATTTCCTTAGACAAGTGTGTCAAGCTTTCGTCCCTGTGCAATACGATGAGAAGTGTTAGAATGAGAAACATTGAAGGAAATAACAAACAAATGAAATCAACAACAGAAGTCAGTCGTGCATTTGTGGTTACAGCAGCAATTGACCTTACCACGTGGGAGATTATAGCTACCTGCGTGACATAAGAGTCTAAGAAAATCAACAATGTGGAATGGCTTACTTGGATAATTGTTCATTAAACAAAAAAAAGGAAATAAGAACAGTCCCTTTTACCAATGTGATTTCCTTAGACACGTGTGTCAAGCTTTCGTCCCTGTGCAATACGATGAGAAGTGTTAGAATGAGAAACATTGAAGGAAATAACAAACAAATGAAATCAACAACAGAAGTCAGTCGTGCATTTGTGGTTACAGCAGCAATTGACCTTACCCCGTGGGAGATTATAGCTACCTGCGTGACAGCCGAGTCCAAGAAAATCAACAATGTGGAATGGCTTACTTGGATAATTGTTGATTAAACAAAAAAAGGGAATAAGAACAGCCCCTTATACCAATGTGGTTTCCATAGACACGTGTGTCAAACTTTCGTCCCTGTGCAATACGATGAGAAGTGTTAGAATGAAAAACATTGAAGGAAATAACAAACAAATGAAATCAACAACAGAAGTCAGCCGTCCAATTGTGGTTACAGCAGCAATTGACCTTACCACGTGGGAGATTATTGCTACCCGTGTGTCATCCGAGTCCAAGAAAATCAACAATGTGGAATGGCTTACTTGGATAATTGTTAATTAAACAAAAAGAAGGGAATAAGAACAGTCCCTCATACCAAAGTGATTTCCTTAGACACGTGAGTCAAGCTTTCGTCCCTGTGCAATACGATGAGAAGTGTTAGAATGAGAAACATTGAAGGAAATAACAAACAAATGAAATCAACAACAGAAGTCAGTCGTGCATTTGTGGTTACAGCAGCAATTGACCTTACCCCGTGGGAGATTATAGCTACCTGCGTGACAGCCGAGTCTAAGAAAATCAACAATGTGGAATGGCTTACTTGGATAATTGTTCATTGAACAAAAAGAAAGGAAATAAGAACAGTCCCTTATACCAAAGTGGTTTCCTTAGACACGTGTGTCAAGCTTTCGTCCCTGTGCAATACGATGAAAAGTGTTAGAATGAGAAACATAGAAGGAAATAACAAACAAATGAAATCAACAACAGAAGTCAGTCGTGCATTTGTGGTTACAGCAGCAATTGACCTTACCACGTGGTAGATTATAGCTACCTGCGTGACATCCGAGTCCAAGAAAATCGACAATATGGAATGGCTAACTTGGATAATTGTTCATTAAACAAAAAGAAGGGAATAAGAACAGTCCCTTATACCAAAGTGGTTTCCTTAGACACGTGTGTCAAGCTTTCGTCCCTGTGTAATACGATGAAAAGAGTTAGAATGAGAAACATTGAAGGAAATAACAAACAAATGAAATCAACAACAGAAGTCAGTCGTGCATTTGTGGTTACAGCAGCAATTGACCTCACCACGTGGGAGATTATAGCTACCTGCGTGTCATCCGAGTCCAAGAAAATCAACAATGTGGAATGGCTTACTTGGATAATTGATCATTATACAGAAAGAAGGGAATAAGAACAGTCCCTTATACCAAAGTTGTTTCCTTAGACACGTGTGTCAAGCTTTCGTCCCTGTGCAATTCGATGAATAGTGTTAGAATGAGAAACATAGAAGGAAATAACAAACAAATGAAATCAACAACAGAAGTCAGTCGTGCATTTGTGGTTACAGCAGCAATTGACCTCACCACGTGGGAGATTATAGCTACCTGCGTGACATCCGAGTCCAAGAAAATCAACAATATGGAATGGCTAACATGGATAATTGTTCATTAAACAAAAAGAAGGGAATAAGAACAGTCCCTTATACCAAAGTGGTTTCCTTAGACACGTGTGTCAAGCTTTCGTCCCTGTGCAATACGATGAGAAGTGTTAGAATGAGAAACATTGAAGGAAATAACAAACAAATGAAATCAACAACAGAAGTCAGCCGTCCAATTGTGGTTACAGCAGCGATTGACCTTACCACGTGGGAGATTATAGCTACCCGCGTGTCATCCGAGTCCAAGAAAATCAACAATGTGGAATGGCTTACTTGGATAATTGTTGATTAAACAAAAAAAGGGAATAAGAACAGCCCCTTATACCAATGTGGTTTCCATAGACACGTGTGTCAAACTTTCGTCCCTGTGCAATACGATGAGAAGTGTTAGAATGAGAAACATTGAAGGAAATAACAAACAAATGAAATCAACAACAGAAGTCAGCCGTCCAATTGTGGTTACAGCAGCAATTGACCTTACCCCGTGGGAGATTATAGCTACCCGTGTGTAATCCGAGTCCAAGAAAATCAACAATGTGGAATGGCTTACTTGGATAATTGTTAATTAAACAAAAAGAAGGGAATAAGAACAGTCCCTCATACCAAAGTGATTTCCTTAGACACGTGAGTCAAGCTTTCGTCCCTGTGCAATACGATGAGAAGTGTTAGAATGAGAAACATTGAAGGAAATAACAAACAAATGAAATCAACAACAGAAGTCAGTCGTGCATTTGTGGTTACAGCAGCAATTGACCTTACTTCGTGGGAGATTATAGCTACCTGCGTGACAGCCGAGTCTAAGAAAATCAACAATGTGGAATGGCTTACTTGGATAATTGTTCATTAAACAAAAAGAAAGGAAATAAGAACAGTCCCTTATACCAAAGTGGTTTCCTTAGACACGTGTGTCAAGCTTTCGTCCCTGTGCAATACGATGAAAAGTGTTAGAATGAGAAACATAGAAGGAAATAACAAACAAAAGAAATCAACAACAGAACTCAGTCGTGCATTTGTGGTTACAGCAGCAATTGACCTTACCACGTGGTAGATTATAGCTACCTGCGTGACATCCGAGTCCAAGAAAATCAACAATATGGAATGGCTAACTTGGATAATTGTTCATTAAACAAAAAGAAGGGAATAAGAACAGTCCCTTATACCAAAGTGGTTTCCTTAGACACGTGTGTCAAGCTTTCGTCCCTGTGTAATACGATGAAAAGAGTTAGAATGAGAAACATTGAAGGAAATAACAAACAAATGAAATCAACAACAGAAGTCAGTCGTACATTTGTGGTTACAGCAGCAATTGACCTCACCACGTGGGAGATTATAGCTACCTGCGTGTCATCCGAGTCCAAGAAAATCAACAATGTGGAATGGCTTACTTGGATAATTGATCATTATACAGAAAGAAGGGAATAAGAACAGTCCCTTATACCAAAGTTGTTTCCTTAGACACGTGTGTCAAGCTTTCGTCCCTGTGCAATTCGATGAATAGTGTTAGAATGAGAAACATAGAAGGAAATAACAAACGAATGAAATCAACAACAGAAGTCAGTCGTGCATTTGTGGTTACAGCAGCAATTGACCTTACCACGTGGGAGATTATAGCTGCGTGACATCCGAGTCCAAGAAAATCAACAATATGGAATGGCTAACATGGATAATTGTTCATTAAACAAAAAGAAGGGAATAAGAACAGTCCCTTATACCAAAGTGGTTTCCTTAGACACGTGTGTCAAGTTTTCGTCCCTGTGCAATACGATGAGAAGTGTTAGAATGAGAAACATTGAAGGAAATAACAAACAAATGAAATCAACAACAGAAGTCAGTCGTGCATTTGTGGTTACAGCAGCAATTGACCTTACCACGTGGGAGATTATAGCTTCCTGCGTGACAGCCGAGTCTAAGAAAATCAACAATGTGGAATGGCTTACTTGGATAATTGTTCATTAAACAAAAAGAAGGGAATAAGAACAGTCCCTTATACCAAAGTGGTTTCCTTAGACACGTGTGTCAAGCTTTCGTCCCTGTGCAATACGATGAAAAGTGTAAGAATGAGAAACATTGAAGGAAATAACAAACAAATGAAATCAACAACAGAAGTCAGCCGTCCAATTGTGGTTACAGCAGCAATTGACCTTACCACGTGGGAGATTATAGCTACCCGTGTGTAATCCGAGTCTAAGAAAATCAACAATGTGGAATGGCTTACTTAGATAATCGTTCATTAAACAAAAAGAAGGGAATACGAACAGTCCCTTATACCAAAGTGGTTTCCTTAGACACGTGTGTCAAGCTTTCGTCCCTGTGCAATACGATGAAAAGTGTAAGAATGAGAAACATAGAAGGAAATAACAAACAAATGAAATCAACAACAGAAGTCAGACCTGCATTTGTGGTTACAGCAGCAATTGACCTTACCACGTGGGAGATTATAGCTACCTGCGTGACATCCGAGTCTAAGAAAATCAACAATGTGGAATGGCTTACTTGGATAATTGTTCATTAAACAAAAAGAAGGGAATAAGAACAGTCCCTTATACCAAAGTGGTTTCCTTAGACAAGTGTGTCAAGCTTTCGTCCTTGTGCAATACGATGAAAAGAGTTAGAATGAGAAACATTGAAGAAAATAACGAACGAATGAAATCAACAACAGAAGTCAGTCGTGCATTTGTGGTTACAGCAGCAATTGATTATAGCTACCTGCGTGATATCCGAGTCCAAGAAAATCAACAATGTGGAATGGCTTACTTGGATAATTGTTCATCAAAAAGAAAAAAGGGAATAAGAACAGTCCCTTGTGGTTTCCTTAGACTCGTGTGTCAAGTTTTCGTCCCTGAGCAATACGATGAAAAGTGTTAGAATGAGAAACATTGAAGAAAATAACAAACAAATGAAATCATCAACAGTCAGTCGTGCATTTGTGGTTACAGCAGCAATTGACCTTACCACGTGGGAGATTATAGCTACCTGCGTGACATCCGAGTCCAAGAAAATCAACAATCTGGAATGGCTTATTTGGATAATTGTTCATCAAAAAGGAAAAAGGGAATAAGAACAGTCCCTTATACCAATGTGGTTTCCTTAGACACGTGTGTCAAGCTTTCGTCATTGTGCAATACGATGAAAAGTGTTAGAATGAGAAACATAGAAGGAAATAACAAACAAATGAAATCAACAACAGAAGTCAGTCGTGCAATTGTGGTTACAGCAGCAATTGACCTTACCACGTGGGAGATTATAGCTACCTGCGTGACATCCAAGTCCAAGAAAATCAACAATGTGGAATGGCTTACTTGGATAATTGTTCATTAAACAAAAAAAAGGAAATAAAAACAGTCCCTCATACCAAAGTGGTTTCCTTAGACACGTGTGTCAAGCTTTCGTCCCTGTGCAATACGATGAAAAGTGTTAGAATGAGAAACATTGAAGGAAATAACAAACAAATGAAATCAACAACAGATGTCAGCCGTCCAATTGTGGTTGCAGCAGCAATTGACCTTACCACGTGGGAGATTATAGCTACCCGCGTGTCATCCGAGTCCAAGAAAATCAACAATGTGGAATGGCCTACTTGGATAATTGTTGATTAAACAAAAAGAAGGAAATAAGAACAGTCCCTTATACCAAAGTGGTTTCTTTAGACACGTATGTCAAGCTTTCGTCCCTGTGGAATACGATGAAAAGTGTTAGAATGAGAAACATAGAAAGAAATTACAAACGAATGAAATCAACAACAGAAGTCAGTCGTGCATTTGTGGTTACAGCAGCAATTGACCTTACCACGTGGGAGATTATAGCTACCTGCGTGACATCCGAGTCCAAGAAAATCAACAATGTGGAATGGCTTACTTGGATAATTGTTCATTAAAAAGCAAAAAGGGAATAAGAACAGTCCCTTATACCAAAGTGGTTTCCTTAGACACGTGTGTCAAGCTTTCGTCCCTGTGCAATACGATGAAAAGTGTTAGAATGAGAAACATAGAAGGAAATAACAAACAAATGAAAGCAACAACAGAAGTGAGTCGTGCATTTGTGGTTACACCAGCAATTGACCTTACCACGTGGGAGATTATAGCTACCTGCGTGACATCCGAGTCCAAGAAAATCAACAATGTGGAATGGCTTACTTGGATAATTGTTCATTAAAAAGCAAAAAGGGAATAAGAACAGTCCCTTATACCAATGTGGTTTCCTTAGACACGTGTGTCAAGCTTTCGTCCCTGTGCAATACGATGAGAAGTGTTAGAATGAGAAACATTGAAGGAAATAACAAACAAATGAAATCAACAACAGAAGTCAGCCGTCCATTTGTGGTTACAGCAGCAATTGACCTTACCACGTGGGAGATTATAACTACCCGCGTGTCATCCGTGTCAAAGAAAATCAACAATGTGGAATGGCTCACTTGGATAATCGTTAATTAAACACAAAGAAGGAAATAAGAACAGTCCCTTTTACCAATGTGATTTCCTTAGACACGTGTGTCAAGCTTTCGTCCCTGTGCAATACGATGAGAAGTGTTAGAATGAGAAACATTGAAGGAAATAACAAACAAATGAAATCAACAACAGAAGTCAGTCGTGCATTTGTGGTTACAGCAGCAATTGACCTTACCACGTGGGAGATTATAGCTACCTGCGTGACATTCGAGTCCAAGAAAATCAACAATGTGGAATGGACTACTTGGATAATTGTTGATTAAACAAAAAAAAAAAGAATAAGAACAGTCCCTTATACCAAAGTGGTTTCTTTAGACACGTGTGTCAAGCTTTCGTCAATGTGGAATACGATGAAAAGTGTTAGAATGAGTAACATAGAAGGAAATTACAAACGAATGAAATCAACAACAGAAGTCAGTCGTGCATTTGTGGTTACAGCAGCAATTGACCTTACCACGTGGGAGATTATAGCTACCTGCGTGACATCCGAGTCCAAGAAAATCAACAATGTGGAATGGCCTACTTGGATAATTGTTGATTAAACAAAAAAAAAAGAATAAGAACAGTCCCTTATACCAAAGTGGTTTCCTTAGACACGTGTGTCAAGCTTTCGTCCCTGTGCAATACGATGAAAAGTGTTAGAATGAGAAACATAGAAGGAAATAACAAACAAATGAAATCAACAACAGAAGTCAGTCGTGCATTTGTGGTTACACCAGCAATTGACCTTACCACGTGGGAGATTATAGCTACCTGCGTGACATCCGAGTCCAAGAAAATCAACAATGTGGAATGGCTTACTTGGATAATTGTTCATTAAAAAGCAAAAAGGGAATAAGAACAGTCCCTTATACCAACGTGGTTTCCTTAGACACGTGTGTCAAGCTTTCGTCCCTGTGCAATACGATGAGAAGTGTTAGAATGAGAAACATTGAAGGAAATAACAAACAAATGAAATCAACAACAGAAGTCAGCCGTCCAATTGTGGTTACAGCAGCAATTGACCTTACCACGTAGGAGATTATAACTACCCGCGTGTCATCCGAGTCCAAGAAAATCAACAATGTGGAATGGCTCACTTGGATAATTGTTAATTAAACAAAAAAAAGGAAATAAGAACAGTCCCTTATACCAATGTGATTTCCTTAGACACGTGTGTCAAGCTTTCGTCCCTGTGCAATACGATGAGAAGTGTTAGAATGAGAAACATTGAAGGAAATAACAAACAAATGAAATCAACAACAGAAGTCAGTCGTGCATTTGTGGTTAAAGCAGCAATCGACCTTACCACGTGGGAGATTATAGCTACCTGCGTGACATAAGAGTCGAAGAAAATCAACAATGTGGAATGGCTTACTTGGATAATTGTTCATTAAACAAAAAGAAGGGAATAAGAACAGTCCCTTATACCGAAGTGGTTTCTTTAGACACGTGTGTCAAGCTTTCGTCCCTATGCAATACGATGAAAAGTGTTAGAATGAGAAACATTGAAGGAAATAACAAACGAATGAAATCAACAACAGAAGTCAGTCGTGCATTCGTGGTTACAGCAGCAATTGACCTTACCACGTGGGAGATTAGAGCTACCTGCGTGACATCCGAGTCCAAGAAAATCAACAATGTGGAATGGCTTACTTGGATAATTGTTGATTAAACAAAAAAAAGGGAATAAGAACAGTCCCTTATACCAAAGTGGTTTCCTTAGACACGTGTGTCCAGCTTTCGTCCCTGTGCTATATGATGAAAAGTGTTAGAATAAGAAACATTGAAGGAAATAACAAACAAATGAAATCAACAACAGAAGTCAGCCGTCCAATTGTGGTTACAGCAGCAATTGACCTTACCACGTGGGAGATTATAGCTACCTGCGTGACATCCGAGTCCAAGAAAATCAACAATGTGGAATGGCTTACTTGGATAATTGTTCATTAAACAAAAAAAAGGGAATAAAAACATTCCCTCATACCAAAGTGGTTTCCTTAGACACGTGTGTCAAGCTTTCGTCCCTGTGCAATACGATGAAAAGTGTTAGAATGAGAAACATTGAAGGAAATAACAAACAAATGAAATCAACAACAGAAGTCAGCCGTCCAATTGTGGTTACAGCAGCAATTGACCTTACCACGTGGGAGATTATAGCTACCCGCGTGTCATCCGAGTCCAAGAAAATCAACAATGTGGAATGGCCTACTTGGATAATTGTTGATTAAAAAAAAAAGGGAATAAGAACAGTCCCTTATACCAAAGTGGTTTCTTTAGACACGTGTGTCAAGCTTTCGTCGCTGTGGAATACGATGAAAAGTGTTAGAATGAGAAACATAGAAGGAAATTACAAACGAATGAAATCAACAACAGAAGTCAGTCGTGCATTTGTGGTTACAGCAGCAATTGACCTTACCACGTGGGAGATTATAGCTACTTGCGTGACATTCGAGTCCAAGAAAATCAACAATGTGGAATGGACTACTTGGATAATTGTTGATTAAACAAAAAAAAAAAAATAAGAACAGTCCCTTATACCAAAGTGGTTTCTTTAGACACGTGTGTCAAGCTTTCGTCAATGTGGAATACGATGAAAAGTGTTAGAATGAGTAACATAGAAGGAAATTACAAACGAATGAAATCAACAACAGAAGTCAGTCGTGCATTTGTGGTTACAGCAGCAATTGACCTTACCAAGTGGGAGATTATAGCTACCTGCGTGACATCCGAGTCCAAGAAAATCAACAATGTGGAATGGCCTACTTGGATAATTGTTGATTAAACAAAAAAAAAAGAATAAGAACAGTCCCATATACCAAAGAGGTTTCCTTAGACACGTGTGTCAAGCTTTCGTCCCTGTGCAATACGATGAAAAGTGTTAGAATGAGAAACATAGAAGGAAATAACAAACAAATGAAATCAACAACAGAAGTCAGTCGTGCATTTGTGGTTACACCAGCAATTGACCTTACCACGTGGGAGATTATAGCTACCTGCGTGACATCCGAGTCCAAGAAAATCAACAATGTGGAATGGCTTACTTGGATAATTGTTCATTAAAAAGCAAAAAGGGAATAAGAACAGTCCCTTATACCAATGTGGTTTCCTTAGACACGTGTGTCAAGCTTTCGTCCCTGTGCAATACGATGAGAAGTGTTAGAATGAGAAACATTGAAGGAAATAACAAACAAATGAAATCAACAACAGAAGTCAGCCGTCCAATTGTGGTTACAGCAGCAATTGACCTTACCACGTGGGAGATTATAACTACCCGCGTGTCATCCGTGTCCAAGAAAATCAACAATGTGGAATGGCTCACTTGGATAATTGTTATTTAAACAAAAAGAAGGAAATGAGAACAGTCCCTTTTACCAATGTGATTTCCTTAGACACGTGTGTCAAGCTTTCGTCCCTGTGCAATACGATGAGAAGTGTTAGAATGAGAAACATTGAAGGAAATAACAAACAAATGAAATCAACAACAGAAGTCAGTCGTGCATTTGTGGTTACAGCAGCACGTGGGAGATTATAGCTACCTGCGTGACATCCGAGTCCAAGAAAATCAACAATGTGGAATGGCCTACTTGGATAATTGTTGATTAAACAAAAAAAAAAGAATAAGAACAGTCCCTTATACCAAAGTGGTTTCTTTAGACACGTGTGTCAAGCTTTCGTCAATGTGGAATACGATGAAAAGTGTTAGAATGAGAAACATAGAAGGAAATTACAAACGAATGAAATCAACAACAGAAGTCAGTCGTGCATTCGTGGTTACAGCAGCAATTGACCTTACCACGTGGGAGATTAGAGCTACCTGCGTGACATCCGAGTCCAAGAAAATCAACAATGTGGAATGGCTTACTTGGATAATTGTTGATTAAACAAAAAAAAGGGAATAAGAACAGTCCCTCATACCAAAGTGGTTTCCTTAGACACGTGTGTCCAGCTTTCGTCCCTGTGCTATATGATGAAAAGTGTTAGAATAAGAAACATTGAAGGAAATAACAAACAAATGAAATCAACAACAGAAGTCAGCCGTCCAATTGTGGTTACAGCAGCAATTGACCTTACCACGTGGGAGATTATAGCTACCTGCGTGACATCCAAGTCCAAGAAAATCAACAATGTGGAATGGCTTACTTGGATAATTGTTCATTAAACAAAAAAAAGGGAATAAAAACATTCCCTCATACCAAAGTGGTTTCCTTAGACACGTGTGTCAAGCTTTCGTCCCTGTGCAATACGATGAAAAGTGTTAGAATGAGAAACATTGAAGGAAATAACAAACAAATGAAATCAACAACAGAAGTCAGCCGTCCAATTGTGGTTACAGCAGCAATTGACCTTACCACGTGGGAGATTATAGCTACCCGCGTGTCATCCGAGACCAAAAAAATCAACAATGTGGAATGGCCTACTTGGATAATTGTTGATTAAAAAAAAAAGGGAATAAGAACAGTCCCTTATACCAAAGTGGTTTCTTTAGACACGTGTGTCAAGCTTTCGTCGCTGTGGAATACGATGAAAAGTGTTAGAATGAGAAACATAGAAGGAAATTACAAACGAATGAAATCAACAACAGAAGTCAGTCGTGCATTTGTGGTTACAGCAGCAATTGACCTTACCACGTGGGAGATTATAGCTACTTGCGTGACATTCGAGTCCAAGAAAATCAACAATGTGGAATGGACTACTTGGATAATTGTTGATTAAACAAAAAAAAAAAAATAAGAACAGTCCCTTATACCAAAGTGGTTTCTTTAGACACGTGTGTCAAGCTTTCGTCAATGTGGAATACGATGAAAAGTGTTAGAATGAGTAACATAGAAGGAAATTACAAACGAATGAAATCAACAACAGAAGTCAGTCGTGCATTTGTGGTTACAGCAGCAATTGACCTTACCAAGTGGGAGATTATAGCTACCTGCGTGACATCCGAGTCCAAGAAAATCAACAATGTGGAATGGCCTACTTGGATAATTGTTGATTAAACAAAAAAAAAAGAATAAGAACAGTCCCATATACCAAAGTGGTTTCCTTAGACACGTGTGTCAAGCTTTCGTCCCTGTGCAATACGATGAAAAGTGTTAGAATGAGAAACATAGAAGGAAATAACAAACAAATGAAATCAACAACAGAAGTCAGTCGTGCATTTGTGGTTACACCAGCAATTGACCTTACCACGTGGGAGATTATAGCTACCTGCGTGACATCCGAGTCCAAGAAAATCAACAATGTGGAATGGCTTACTTGGATAATTGTTCATTAAAAAGCAAAAAGGGAATAAGAACAGTCCCTTATACCAATGTGGTTTCCTTAGACACGTGTGTCAAGCTTTCGTCCCTGTGCAATACGATGAGAAGTGTTAGAATGAGAAACATTGAAGGAAATAACAAACAAATGAAATCAACAACAGAAGTCAGCCGTCCAATTGTGGTTACAGCAGCAATTGACCTTACCACGTGGGAGATTATAACTACCCGCGTGTCATCCGTGTCCAAGAAAATCAACAATGTGGAATGGCTCACTTGGATAATTGTTAATTAAACAAAAAGAAGGAAATGAGAACAGTCCCTTTTACCAATGTGATTTCCTTAGACACGTGTGTCAAGCTTTCGTCCCTGTGCAATACGATGAGAAGTGTTAGAATGAGAAACATTGAAGGAAATAACAAACAAATGAAATCAACAACAGAAGTCAGTCGTGCATTTGTGGTTACAGCAGCACGTGGGAGATTATAGCTACCTGCGTGACATCCGAGTCCAAGAAAATCAACAATGTGGAATGGACTACTTGGATAATTGTTGATTAAACAAAAAAAAAAGAATAAGAACAGTCCCTTATACCAAAGTGGTTTCTTTAGACACGTGTGTCAAGCTTTCGTCAATGTGGAATACGATGAAAAGTGTTAGAATGAGAAACATAGAAGGAAATTACAAACGAATGAAATCAACAACAGAAGTCAGTCGTGCATTTGTGGTTACAGCAGCAATTGACCTTACCACGTGGGAGATTATAGCTACCTGCGTGACATCCGAGTCCAAGAAAATCAACAATGTGGAATGGCCTACTTGGATAATTGTTGATTAAACAAAAAAAAAAAGAATAAGAACAGTCCCTTATACCAAAGTGGTTTCTTTAGACACGTGTGTCAAGCTTTCGTCAATGTGGAATACGATGAAAAGTGTTAGAATGAGAAACATAGAAGGAAATAACAAACAAATGAAATCAACAACAGAAGTCAGTCGTGCATTTGTGGTTACAGCAGCAATTGACCTTACCACGTGGGAGATTATAGCTACCTGCGTGACATCCGAGTCCAAGAAAATCAACAATGTGGAATGGCTTACTTGGATAATTGATCATTATACAGTAAGAAGGGAATAAGAACAGTCCCTTATACCAATGTGGTTTCCTTAGACACGTGTGTCAAGCTTTCGTCCCTGTGCAATACGATGAGAAGTGTTAGAATGAGAAACATTGAAGGAAATAACAAACAAATGAAATCAACAACAGAAGTCAGCCGTCCATTTGTGGTTACAGCAGCAATTGACCTTACCACGTGGGAGATTATAACTACCCGCGTGTCATCCGTGTCAAAGAAAATCAACAATGTGGAATGGCTCACTTGGATAATCGTTAATTAAACACAAAGAAGGAAATAAGAACAGTCCCTTTTACCAATGTGATTTCCTTAGACACGTGTGTCAAGCTTTCGTCCCTGTGCAATACGATGAGAAGTGTTAGAATGAGAAACATTGAAGGAAATAACAAACAAATGAAATCAACAACAGAAGTCAGTCGTGCATTTGTGGTTACAGCAGCAATTGACCTTACCACGTGGGAGATTATAGCTACCTGCGTGACATTCGAGTCCAAGAAAATCAACAATGTGGAATGGACTACTTGGATAATTGTTGATTAAACAAAAAAAAAAACAATAAGAACAGTCCCTTATACCAAAGTGGTTTCTTTAGACACGTGTGTCAAGCTTTCGTCAATGTGGAATACGATGAAAAGTGTTAGAATGAGAAACATAGAAGGAAATTACAAACGAATGAAATCAACAACAGAAGTCAGTCGTGCATTTGTGGTTACAGCAGCAATTGACCTTACCACGTGGGAGATTATAGCTACCTGCGTGACATCCGAGTCCAAGAAAATCAACAATGTGGAATGGCCTACTTGGATAATTGTTGATTAAACAAAAAAAAAAGAATAAGAACAGTCCCTTATACCAAAGTGGTTTCCTTAGACACGTGTGTCAAGCTTTCGTCCCTGTGCAATACGATGAAAAGTGTTAGAATGAGAAACATAGAAGGAAATAACAAACAAATGAAATCAACAACAGAAGTCAGTCGTGCATTTGTGGTTACAGCAGCAATTGACCTTACCACGTGGGAGATTATAGCTACCTGCGTGACATCCGAGTCCAAGAAAATCAACAATGTGGAATGGCTTACTTGGATAATTGTTCATTAAAAAGCAAAAAGGGAATAAGAACAGTCCCTTATACCAATGTGGTTTCCTTAGACACGTGTGTCAAGCTTTCGTCCCTGTGCAATACGATGAGAAGTGTTAGAATGAGAAACATTGAAGGAAATAACAAACAAATGAAATCAACAACAGAAGTCAGTCGTGCATTTGTGGTTACAGCAGCAATTGACCTTACCACGTGGGAGATTATAGCTACCTGCGTGACATAAGAGTCTAAGAAAATCAACAATGTGGAATGGCTTACTTGGATAATTGTTCATTAAACAAAAAAAAGGAAATAAGAACAGTCCCTTTTACCAATGTGATTTCCTTAGACACGTGTGTCAAGCTTTCGTCCCTGTGCAATACGATGAGAAGTGTTAGAATGAGAAACATTGAAGGAAATAACAAACAAATGAAATCAACAACAGAAGTCAGCCGTCCAATTGTGGTTACAGCAGCAATTGACCTTACCACGTAGGAGATTATAACTACCCGCGTGTCATCCGAGTCCAAGAAAATCAACAATGTGGAATGGCTCACTTGGATAATTGTTAATTGAACAAAAAAAAGGAAATAAGAACAGTCCTTTTTACCAATGTGATTTCCTTAGACACGTGTGTCAAGCTTTCGTCCCTGTGCAATACGATGAGAAGTGTTAGAATGAGAAACATTGAAGGAAATAACAAACAAATGAAATCAACAACAGAAGTCAGTCGTGCATTTGTGGTTACAGCAGCAATTGACCTTACCACGTGGGAGATTATAGCTACCTGCGTGACATAAGAGTCTAAGAAAATCAACAATGTGGAATGGCTTACTTGGATAATTGTTCATTAAACAAAAAAAAAAGGAAATAAGAACAGTCCCTTTTACCAATGTGATTTCCTTAGACACGTGTGTCAAGCTTTCGTCCCTGTGCAATACGATGAGAAGTGTTAGAATGAGAAACATTGAAGGAAATAACAAACAAATGAAATCAACAACAGGAGTCAGTCGTGCATTTGTGGTTACAGCAGCAATTGACCTTACCACGTGGGAGATGTTCCTCATGTTCCTTTCATGTTTGAAGGGAAATTTTATGTACAGACATTTGGCTGTGCTATGGGTTCCAAACTTAGCCCGGTACTGTCCCTTTATCTTATGGATTATGTTTTGGACATTTTCATTCCAAAGTTGTCCTTCAAGGTGTTTTTCATAAAAAAATTTGTAGATGATTTGATACTCGCAATACCGAAAACAGGCTTGGAGGAGATAATTCAGGTATTTAACAGTTTTGACTTGAACATCCAATTTACAAGTGAAAGAGAAGATGAATATAATTCTGTTCCATTCCTGGATACAAAGGTTTGCAGAATAAATAACATAATTAAACTGGACTGGTATCAAAAAGAAACAAATTCAAACAAATTCATACATTTCAAATCAGAACATCTGATAAACATGAAAATAAATTGTATCAAAGAAATGAAAAACAGGATACAAAGAATCTGCCATCCAGATATGGTAGATGCGAACATAAAGAAATTACATGAGATCTTTTGGCAAAATTCCTATCCAAAACAAATGCTCGACAAACTAATGTATGAAACTGACAGAGTCTCCATAACAGAATCTCGACGAAAACCTGAACAAATTGAAAATATAGTTCAAGATGATCCTGTAATAAAATACGGCAGCCTTCCCAACATAGGAAATCTAACCAGCAAAATTAAGAATTGTTTTAAAGATGAAAAAGTAAAAATAAGTACATACAACACGAAAACTATCAAGATGTTATACAGTAAATTGAAAGATACAACACCAAACCCACTGAAATCTAATGTAGTGTATAAAATTAAATGTTCCGAATGTGATGGCACCTATGTGGGACAGACATCTCAATGGTTAAAGAGTCGATTAACGTTACATAAGAGTGATATCCGGACAGTGAACCCACGATGTGCTGTAGCTGTACACTCAATGAAAAAGGATCATAAAATTGATTTTGAAAATACAGAAGTATTATGTACGGAAGGTAAATATAATAAAAGACTGATACAAGAAATGATCAACATAAGAAATCAAGAAAATCCAATAAATAAAAAAACTGACGTACAAAGATTAAGCAATGTTTACACGTTCCTGTTAACATATCCAAACCGGGAACGATTCTATGATGGACCACTAGACGAATAAAAATAAGAAGAAAAAGTAAACCAAAGTTGACGCGATGCGATTCTGTGATATGTACCAAAGAAAATAATTAAGTTAGGTTAGACACACTGTTTATACTTCACATCCAATTGACAAAGAAAGATTAATTCGACTTATAGAGTATTTGAGACTAATTTACTTAAAAATTTGCGTTAATTGATGAATTTTAACTTATTAAGGAGACAACCTCAAATTCTGTAAGTGACTGTTTTTAAAGATTTGGGATAGTTCTATATGTAATTTTAATTTTATTTTAATTGTTAAAATTGTAGTAACCCTGAGGAAGGAACCAACCAGTTCCGAAAGCTTGGTATGAATAAAGAGTAAAACTGAAATCCTTCTTATCAGTCGAATTCCCTTAATAGATTCACGATATATATATATATATATATATATATATATATATATATATATATATAGAGATAAATACATACATATATATATATATATATATATATATATATATATATATATATATATATATATATATATATATATATATATATATATATATATATATATATATATATATATATATATGTATGTATTTATCTCAAGGAGCTGAATCTGCCTAAGAACACGATCACATGGATGCAGAAGGCTGTGATTTTGGGAACCGTGAATATCTTACGGAAGGTCGTATACCCCCATTGATCAAAAAGAGGGTTATCCTTGATGCCTTGGCGTCCGGATAACTCTACCAAACCCACTAATGAGTGTTCAGATGTTCATTTCTGTTCTATATTGTTAACAAGTGTCGGGGACGTGGCACATCTTTGTATTAATGCTTTTTGAACAATATTCCTTATTCTTCATATAGGGATCTTGTTTTCGCTGTATATTTCATTACTCCGATCAACAATAACATTGCATAAACCTGCAAATATTCTTCATTGCTCACCTCTTTCTTTCTTCTTTTCTTCAATAACAGATTTATGGAAAATTACATTACGGCACTATTATGACCGTTAATAACAATAAAAATTAAATCTGCCAGTATGTACTCATCATCATAAACATTTCAGGCTCTCTTCATCGTTCAGCTTAATGACGAGTTGATGGAAATTTATACTTTCGATTCTATGACCATTCAATCTGCCAGTGAGTTATCAGACTCATCATCAAGACATTCCATATCCATTATAATATAATTATAATACAATATTATTATAATATAATAATAATAATGAGTGGCGTGTGAAGCAACTTTACCTAGACATTCTTCCAGTGCCCATTGGACTGTCAATATTATACTTGAGATTTATACTCTCCCGTGTTACTTAAGTTTCACATGTTTGAAGTGCAGAATTAACAATTTACTATTTCACTTGAATTATTAAAAGTAGTTTACTTACTGAATTATTTGATATCTTAATTAAATGAGGTAATATAGTTTTGTTTGCACGATATCGCTGGTTCCCATTTATATCATTCGCTGATTCCTGCTTCCAGTATGGGATTACAAATTGTTTTTTTTTATGGAGATTTTATATTATCCTTTTTTTTTTTCAAACTATTAATTTGTATGATTACCTCCTGGTTCGTTCTTCAGGTAATTCATCCGTTAGTGCGTGTCTAACATTAATCGAGTTTTCATATTAGATTGACTACTTTTTCCGAACGCGCTTTTGTATTACGGCATTATTTAGCGGAAAAGCTTTTCTATGAATTTATGAACAATCAGCTACATTTCCAGCCTGCTCCAAAATACGATTATTATCCTTTCCTGTCTGTTATTTCTCACGAGTTGATTTAAAATTGTCTTCATTGAACAGTTAGAAGATTCATCCACACTAGATCACCCTACCGACTCGCCACTTTCAGAACTATAATAACCCTAATTGTAGGAAAGTTATCGATTATATCAAGTATGCTTTGAATTAACGAAAATTCGAACAATTTACGTTCCCTGAAATACAATTGATTATATTTCCTATTAATCAAATTACATGGAGAAAACTGAGGCCAATACTCCGGCTCGAAGGACCACCTTTGTTAACGATAGCGTTTTATACCGGAATTCACATTCCTTCTTTCGAATGTCGTGTATTATCGATTATGGGAAATTTTCCGGGAATATTTCTAGACGAGATGGTGCAGAAATTTTCTATTTTTGATTTTTCCATTCGGAAATTTCAAGGATTGATCAATTGAGCATTTTGCTCGAAATAATCCTCATATTCATACATTTCTAGCCAAAGTTCCGCCGACTTCAGTTTTAATGCATTAATTTTCAGTATTTTTCCTGCATAAAGTGTATCTAACGTTTTTGAAATATATACATTGTAACGATTTCATCAATTATCACGATAATGTCTTCTGCCGATACAGAGGTGCAACAAAGCGGTGCGTCCGTTCCAATCGGTGCGAAAACTGCGAAGAAATCCGAGAAAAAGACTGCGACCGCGAAACAGGCCAAACCCAACCATCCTCCGACTTCAGAGATGGTTAATAACGCCATCAAAGATTTGAAAGAAAGAAGTGGATCGTCATTGCAGGCCATCAAGAAATTTATAGCTCCCAACTATAAAGTAGATTCGGAAAAATTGGCTCCTTTCATTAAGAAATACCTCAAATCAGCTGTGCAATCTGGATCTTTAGTTCAGACAAAAGGAAAAGGCGCATCTGGTTCGTTCAAATTGGCAGCTGGTGGTTCGACATCGGGATCCCAGAAGAAAGTGATTAAAAAAGCCACCTTCAAGTCCAAAGATGATCTTAAAAAATCCACTTCGGCATCAGCTGTGGTGACCGACAAGAAGAAAAAGAAGTCTACTGTTGCCAAAAAACAAGCCGCTGTAACGAAAACGAAGAAAGCAGTTGCAACAACCGAGAAGAAGAGCCCCAAAGCCGCCAAGTCCCCTTCTAAAGCTAAGAAGATTGCGAAATCGCCAACTAAGAAACCGAAAGCTCCAAAACCCAAATCAGTCAAGTCTGTGGCAACTCCGAAAAAAGCAGCACCTTTGAAGAAGAAGAAGTGAATAAATATATAAAAATTACTGTTGTGATGAGAATGGTTCGTCTAACTAATCGGTCCTTCTCAGGACCTTCAAAAATTATCGATCAAATTTGAAATATTCATCTTGTTCTCCAATTTTTCTGATTCCCCATTTCTCTGTCCACCTTGAAACCGAAAGTCCTTACCGTATTGATTGTTGTCCTTCAATTTATTTTAGAATGAGACTACAGAAATTTTTTTTACAAATTTTGCCTTGAAAATGTTCTTCATTTCATTTCAGGGATCTTAGGGCTTGATGTGCTCTGAGGTAGATGAAAGACTCTGGCATTCTTGTATCGTCAGGTTCTGCGTGCCGACCAGATCTGTCCCCTATTAATTGTACTTGACTTCTCTCTTCGCCTGAACCACGGCACATTCATCTTTCCCCGGCTTCATTCCGATAGCCTCAAAGAACGCTACCACATTTCCCAATTGCTCGTCGTTAGCGGAGTAGAGCTTGAGGTCGTCGATGTATCTAACTGGCTTCTCAGTAGGTTTAGCGCCAAACAAAACCAGAAGAGACTCTGCGTGTCCCCCTGAAAAATATCTATCCTGATTTTGATTTCGACAGTTTTAACATAGATCTTGTTCTTATCCAAAAACATGTGGACAAGAGGTGGCGGGTCAGGTTTTTTTACCTTTAAAACAAAGTCAGTACTTGCAATCAATCATTACCGAATACATATAGGTACTTCAAATAAATATATAATTCAAGCGGAATATCGAAAAAATGCCAATATTCACGTAACAATAAATCGGACAAATGCAGGTACCGAATGAATAATATAAGGCTGCTAATTTCACACATACTTTCTGAAGGACTAATTGATACGTAAGTATCTATCACTTTGCAATCACAAATAAACGTTTCAGAAACTATAATTGATCATTTCAAAGAGCGATTAATATTTGTTATTCATATTTAATACCTATATATGTGTGCTCGTTAAATCGCTCTTTGAAATGATCAATTATAGTTTCTGAAAGGTTCTGTGTTTGCAAAATGAAAGGTACCTACGTGTTCATTAGTCCTTTAGGATGTCTGTGTTAAATTAGAAGGTTTTTTCTTATTCCTGCATTTCAAACAGCTGAAAATAGAAAACATGAAATTCGAGCGATTCTTGGGTGTTATTGGTGGTAATAACCTATTGATGGCGGAGCTTATCAGAGAGAAGCACTCTAGCTCAACGATAGAGTCAAGGAGGCTCTCAGAAAGGTCCGGAATGATAGTTGGGAAGAGAAACTACTTTCTCTTTCCACAGAAGACAACAGTGTTTGGCGGATGGCCAAAGCATTGCACTCAGATAGGAAACCAACCCCGCCGATTCACGGTTTACGAGGAATGGTGTACAGTCCAGAAGAAAAGTCTGAAGCTTTCGCAGATAACCTCCAACGCCAATGCAGCTGTAGTTACAACTATGCGGAATTGGACCACATTGAGGACGTCAACCGCAAAGTGAAAAATGAATCAACGGAAGCTATTGGTTTCGAACCGTTCAGGAAATCCAGAACACTATTATGTCGAGTAAAGTGAGAACGGCACCAGGACCGGACGGCATTACTAACTTGACGTTGCGGAACCTCCCTCGAAAAGCTTTAGTAGCACTGACGAATATAGTCAATGCTAAAGATTCAACACAATAACGAAAGAAAAGAATATCATACAGTAGGAACAGTTCGGTTTTTAAAGCCAACATTCCACTGTGCAACAAGTGCTCCGAGTAGTGGAACCAATCACGGATGGATATAACCGGAAACAAGTCACAGGAGCTGTGTTTTTGGATGTAGCCAAATCGTTTGATAAAGTACGGCCCAAAGGACTGCTATACAAACTGCTTACGGCAGGTTTCCCACTCTCCATGGTCCAACTTTTAGCTTCTTACCTGTATTCTCGCAAGTTTAGAGCCAGATTTGACGGAGTATTGTCTTCAGAGAGGTCTCTTTCAGCCGGAGTTCCGCAAGGATCTCTGCTGTCTCCAATATTTTTCACAATATATGTATCCGAAATGCCAAAAACGGTGAAAAACTCCATGGCACTTTACGCTGACGATACCGCCTTTCTTGCCAGTTCTTGGTGTCCCAAAATGGCAACGAAGTACCTACAAGAAACCCTGAGAAGATCGAAGCAGTTTTTTTTTAGCCGAAAGAAAATAGATCCCATCGGACTCGTCGTAATGTTCGGTAGGAGGATTGTAATGGAAAAACGAGGCCAAGTATCTGGGAGTGATACTTGACAAAAAGCTCACTTGGAACCAACACGAAGGGGAAAGACAACAGCGGCAGCGTTGCAACCGCTACTTTGCAAAAGCACAAAAATGTTTCTTTCCAACAAGCTTCTTCTTTATAAGTCCACCATCCGGCCGGTCATGTGTTACGCATGTTCGGCTTGGGGATACGCCGCAAAGACGCACCTGCAGAGACTTCAAGTCGTGCAGAATACGATCCTAAGACCAGCCGTAAATGCAGCTTGGTTTGTCAGCAAGGTACGGATAGGTACATGAAGACCTGAAAATACCATTCCTGGGCGACCATCTAAAAGATCTGAGCGTGAAGACCTTCATTGAAATGGAAAATCATGCAAACCCTTTTATAAGGAAGGCTTGCGACTACGATGAAAAAGCTCCTAGGAAACACAAACGACCGAAGATGGCACTTCTCTAGGAAGTGTGTATTAGAGCCAAACCCTTACTGGCACAGAGATTGTGTAATGATTACACAAACTTTGCCACCTGCTAGAGCAGATCAAAATAGCTCACCAGAGGTGAATTATATTGAGATGGAGCAGTAAAAGGCTAATTTATAGCCTGACTGCAAAAGAGAAAGAAGTTGTTAGCTCTTCACTGTATTTAATAAGTAGAGCGAGTATGGACTGTATTTTTATTATAGATGTTGCGATGGCAAAAACAATTCACAGATTTTCCGCTAATGAGAAACTGAATATAAAAGCTCCTTTTCTTTCGTAGGCCTGGAGGGATCCCTCAATGATGGCACACCAGTGGTCATGCACTTGATATTCTTGAACCTTATAACTAATTACTGTCTCTATCAGTTACTAACACTTGAATTAATTTGCCACACACAGCGAAGTTAATAAACTTATCGAAATTAGCGATAATGCGAATACTATTGTTTATAGCGACGAAATATGCGGAGAACAAGAAAGTATATCACTCTCATTAACAGTTCCAATTAATAATAATGTTTTTGCTGTTATAAAAAACCGCTCGTTCCATATTGGCTCATATTGCCAATATTTTCAAATCATTTTATGAGTCAGCAACCCACAATACAGAAAAGTGCAATTGTGTGCTGCCGACACAACAGAAGTTGTAAGTTAAAAAAATTCATACTACCTTTTTTTCTCAAAAATAAAGGTGGAATTCATTTGTTTCAAATTTGATTCACAATGCATTGGGGAGAAGACACAGTAATAACACTAAGAAGTTTTAACACATGATTTATTACAATTTCGATAAGTATGACAGCTTCATGATTTTTCTTTTTGGGTTGAAGGAATCAATAAGGTCAATTGGCTTGAAAAACATTTATGTATGATAATCAAAAAAACAGTTCCTCTGTCCGAAATGATCAATGAGCCTCTCCTCCAACGGAATCGTTCTTCTAATTCTTTCTTTCTACTGATTACTGGTTTTGGAGTTATCTACTGAAAATCTACCATCATCGTTCAGAAATCTATCAAAAATCTACTGACATACTTTTTAGAAAAAATTCCACAGTTGGCACTGCATTACAATTTCACATTATTCAGATTACACTTCATTCTAGTGTCTCTTATGGTTAAATTTTACTTCATGAATAGGATAGATATTAGAGATGCGTATAGATTCGAACATAAAACAAGAAAATTTTTAGGAAATCGTTAAAGAATGGATCGAATTTTTTAGACGAGATATATTCTACGCCTATGGACTCAAAACGCGAACTTACCTATGATAGGTTAGGTTTTCATTTCCGGATGTTTTACACACTATACATGTTTTTCGAGGTTTTACCATGATTAAAATTAACAATATGTAACTTTAAATTCACAAACTTGTATAAAATAACGACGATTACAAACGTGAAATTAAAATGAACAGTTAACCCTTAACGTCCCTCTAGTTGTCACGTGCAATAACAACAACAGAACCGTGTTGCCAAATCCCCACAATATTCGCAAAACATCTATGCCACAGAACGGAGAAAAGTTTACTTCTTCCTCAGAATGGCAACGCAGTACATTATAAGTGTTTGTAAACAAAAATGTTATAGCGATGTCAACAAATGCTATAAGGCACCTCTTTATTTTCTTTCCTCTGACGTATTCACCATAAAATCGTACTCAACTTATTATATTTTTCTGTTTATCAATAAGAATTTTCCTTTTATTTACTGTTTTGAACTTGTGACCAATAAATTTTATGTAATGTTGTCTTTGATTTATTGAAATTCAGATGCTTTTTGGTCAAATTTTATCCAGACTGATATATTGGTTGCTTTTGGTAACGATCAAATCATTCAATGATTCTTTGAAGGTGAAATCGTATTGCACAGATTTTCTTCCTCTAATAATCCAGGCTGTAATGACTTGCCTTCTTTTTTCAAACAGTACTGTGAGAAATACTCAAATAAACTAATCAATGTGTGTTTGAAATTGATACAACTTTTTAGTTTCAAAATTTCTTGGATCAAAACCAATAATACAAACAAACTGAATAATCTAACCTCCTGTCAATGACATTTCCAATGCCAACCCGAAATCTGCAATATAAATTGTTACTGATCGAATGAGCCATTACCAACTTAATTTCGATTTTCCACCAGCCACCCGGGATGTCAATAATTCCTGAACGGACTATATTCTAAAACAAGTTGCAGAATGGGCTTCTATTCTAACACGAATGCGAAATTCGAACGCATGAGTGTTGGAATTGCCTTCTGCAACGAGTATTAGACGATATTTTCTCTATTTCAGTCAAGTTTTGTGAATTATTGTCGAAATTAAATGAAAATTTTAGATTGAATATCCTAGTGACATTTGTATTGTATCATTGCAGTTGGTGTGACTGTTACGAACATTGACAGATTACGGAATTTGAATATGAATCGTACATTTAGAATTTTGAAATAATTTACAATTACTCATTAAATTCGTTAGTTATGTCTGACGAAATCGATTTAACACCACCAGAATTAAGAGAAATTGCGATTAATGTTGCAAATCATTTCACTATATCCGAATTACTGTCTCCAATGAGTAACGTCATAAAATTCGTACACTCGCTCATAGATGTCCCTAGCAGTATTAAAAATACGATATATCAAATATGATAATTAATGCAGTTAAGAGTTAACTCGTATAACTCGAAACACCACGGGAGCAAGATTTTTCGTCGAGTTACGTATAGTTCGACATAGGCGTAGTTCGAGTTATACAATTCGTTCTTGATTAAATTCGACTTACGGGAGAGTTGGATAATACCGAGCCCCTAAGGACTTGGACCTATAATTAGGAAACTATTTGATATTGAAAGAAACAATATTGAGTTATTAGTAGGACATTTATTCAGGTACAATAACCGCATAACAAAAACTTCTGAAATTTAATCAAAAAGTATTTATTGTCAATTTATAAAAAAAAATGGAGGCGCGGTATTATCGAACTGATTCGATATTATCGTGCCCAGGTTTGACAAAATCGTGCCCACATTATTTGCTCGCGAATGGGTAAGTAACAAAAGTATCTAATAATAAAAAAATTGATATCTTTCTGAGTAATTTTCCTGCGTGAAGATAGGGAGAGCCGAATCTTCTTCTCAAAATTAAATCAGTATATAAAATATCACGCAATAAGTATTGATGGAAACTTAAAGTCTATATGACAACAAAACGTAAATATTTTTTTATAACATGAAGTCTAAGTAAATTTTCGTCTGAAGTTTCTAGCAGATGTCTTTATTTTATTTCCGTTTCGAATAGCCTCAAGTACAGACTTCATATTTTACGGATTGATAATATCGCGCCCCGGCGCGGAATAATCAAACTTGATAATTTTATTTTTTAAGCTCAAAATTTTATGGGAAATATTATAGTACGTAAAAAAGTATTCGGTCAATAATTCTACAGTGTTCAAGCATTAGAAATTTATAGTATCAAAGTATTACAATATAAATACAGTATTACTTACCTCTTACTGAAAGTACGCGAAAAATTATAAGGAGTGACGAAAAAAACTTCTACAGGGCGTGCTATTTTCGTCGTTTCAGGGACCGTGATGGCATTGCGCGGAGAAGGATGTAGGCATGTCCAGCTTTGATGTATACACACTACATCAAAGAAAAAGTGGATAGTTTTTGAATAATACTGAAGCGCGGAATTATCAACCGCGCGGTATTATCCAACTCTCCCCTACAAGATAATATAGACCTAAACCGCTTTATAGAGGTAAAGAATAGTGATATTTATTCCCTATAATAGGAGTAGATCGTACATATTTGATGAATTTACTGAAAAATGAATTGACAGTGAAAAATTTTATAATGAGATAGACCAATATGTCTCTCTGTGTTGACAAATTCTGAACATTTTAAGAGTTTGTCTAATGGAGGAGTCTGATTTAGACTCTAAAACAAAGGTTAATTAATTCAAAGTGTAAGTATTCCATTTTTTCGTCAACATTTTTTTCAATCCAAGAGCGTAGAAATGGGGAGGTACTGGGTGTGATTACCCCACCCCAAGATTTTCAAAATATAAAATTCTAGAAATATCGCGAATACGAATAACGAAAATTTCTCCATCAAATGAACCAATAATAATAATCATTTTTCTTTCCTTTGAAATCGACACGTCAGTAAAAAATCGGACCCCTTTACCGTTTATGAGTTTATTATCGCTTTCAAAATGAGTACATTAATTGCATTTCAGCTCGTCTTTGTCCGAGGTTTATTATTTTCCTTCATCTATCCGTTTTCTCGGCATCGCCCCTTTTTTGTTACCTGTGATTTTTGCATTCGTCATCGGTATACACTTACCTACCCGTTGTTTTCGGTTTTTTGTATAATTTTCGTCACAATACTGTAGTTGTCGAAGAACTGAACTGAGTAATTCCCATCTGAAAATTGTCTGGGCTGTGTTATATAATTTATTGTGGATCATTCAAATTGCAATTTTTTTTGTGAATATATCAGTTTTGAATTGATTATATCTGAACGGTGTTCCTAAATTGGAGGTACAAATGAAAATGACAGATTTCTCGGATCCTATTAGGAAAAAAAGTCCTAACACGATTACGCAAACGCTTTGTTTTTGAGATGCCGGTGTTAAAGTTCAAGTTTTTTTCTCATATCACCTATCCTTCACAAGATATTCAATTTGAATTGGCATAGATCTTCCGATTTAAAGTTTTCAGCTTGTGATATGCTTGCAAATCTGCAGTGTGATATTTTTTGTGGAAGGGTACCTGCTTCTTTCCACCAGAACTATTTTTTGGTGAAGCACTGGTTCTATAGAAAAATGTGGAAAGAAACTCTTGTCTAGTACAACACTTTTTGGTTTGTTATAGTTTTGTCGTATCTGCTATCGATTTCGAAAAAAAAATTCAAACAGCTCTCTGGTAATCCTCAGGAAAATCCAAATTATTATAAAAATCCAGTTAGTAAGCTGTGATGAATAAATTGATTATAACTTCTGGTACTTATCAACAAATTCTGTAGCGAAGATTAATAAAGATTCGATAAACTAATAAATATAAGCATCACTAAAAAGTATGACTATACAAGAAACACCCTGTATCTCGAAAACAAAGCGTTTGTGGTCTCATGTTTATAGGACTTTTTTTTCTTAAAATTATCCAAGGAATATTTTCCTTCGTAACTCCTTTTTAGGAAAACCCAGTATAAGGTGAGAACAATCGAATTGGTAATAAAAAAAAATATTGAGTAATTAAGATTCAACTTCGTTATCAAACTTTTTTCCCACATTACAGATATGAGTAAACGTTGTTGTAAAAAAAAATTTTGTTCGAGAATCCCCCCCCCCCCCAAGAAAAAAGAAAGATCTCCGTCCTTGGTTTCCAGATTCCTCGTCATTGCTCGTTGCGAGGCGTATACTTGAAAACCGAGTTGTGATCTTTCGAATTATTATGTGTGGTGCTCCAATTACTCAGTTCAGTTCTTCGACAACTACAGTATTGTGACGAAAATTATACAAAAAACCGAAAACAACGGGTAGGTAAGTGTATACCGATGACGAATGCAAAAATCACAGGTAACAAAAAAGGGGCGATGCCGAGAAAACGGATAGATGAAGGAAAATAATAAACCTCGGACAAAGACGAGCTGAAATGCAATTAATGTACTCATTTTGAAAGCGATAATAAACTCATAAACGGTAAAGGGGTCCGATTTTTTACTGACGTGTCGATTTCAAAGGAAAGAAAAATGATTATTATTATTGGTTCATTTGATGGAGAAATTTTCGTTATTCGTATTCGCGATATTTCTAGAATTTTATATTTTGAAAATCTTGGGGTGGGGTAATCACACCCAGTACCTCCCCATTTCTACGCTCTTGGATTGAAAAAAATGTTGACGAAAAAATGGAATACTTACACTTTGAATTAATTAACCTTTGTTTTAGAGTCTAAATCAGACTCCTCCATTAGACAAACTCTTAAAATGTTCAGAATTTGTCAACACAGAGAGACATATTGGTCTATCTCATTATAAAATTTTTCACTGTCAATTCATTTTTCAGTAAATTCATCAAATATGTACGATCTACTCCTATTATAGGGAATAAATATCACTATTCTTTACCTCTATAAAGCGGTTTAGGTCTATATTATCTTGTAGGGGAGAGTTGGATAATACCGCGCGGTTGATAATTCCGCGCTTCAGTATTATTCAAAAACTATCCACTTTTTCTTTGATGTAGTGTGTATACATCAAAGCTGGACATGCCTACATCCTTCTCCGCGCAATGCCATCACGGTCCCTGAAACGACGAAAATAGCACGCCCTGTAGAAGTTTTTTTCGTCACTCCTTATAATTTTTCGCGTACTTTCAGTAAGAGGTTATTTCCTTCAATGTTTCTCATTCTAACACTTCTCATCGTATTGCACAGGGACGAAAGCTTGACACACGTGTCTAAGGAAATCACATTGGTAAAAGGGACTGTTCTTATTTCCTTTTTTTTGTTCAATTAACAATTATCCAAGTGAGCCATTCCACATTGTTGATTTTCTTGGACTCGGATGACACGCGGGTAGTTATAATCTCCCACGTGGTAAGGTCAATTGCTGCTGTAACCACAAATGCACGACTGACTTGTGTTGTTGATTTCATTTGTTTGTTATTTCCTTCTATGTTTCTCATTCTAACACTTTTCATCGTATTCCACATTGACGAAAGCTTGACACACGTGTTTACAGCAGCAATTGACCTTACCACGTGGGAGATTATAACTACCCGCGTGTCATCCGAGTCCAAGAAAATCAACAATGTGGAATGGCTCACTTGGATAATTGTTAATTAAACAAAAAGAAGGAAATGAGAACAGTCCCTTTTACCAATGTGATTTCCTTAGACACGTGTGTCAAGCTTTCGTCCCTGTGCAATACGATGAGAAGTGTTAGAATGAGAAACATTGAAGGAAATAACAAACAAATGAAATCAACAACAGAAGTCAGTCGTGCATTTGTGGTTACAGCAGCACGTGGGAGATTATAGCTACCTGCGTGACATCCGAGTCCAAGAAAATCAACAATGTGGAATGGACTACTTGGATAATTGTTGATTAAACAAAAAAAAAAGAATAAGAACAGTCCCTTATACCAAAGTGGTTTCTTTAGACACGTGTGTCAAGCTTTCGTCAATGTGGAATACGATGAAAAGTGTTAGAATGAGAAACATAGAAGGAAATTACAAACGAATGAAATCAACAACAGAAGTCAGTCGTGCATTTGTGGTTACAGAAGCAATTGACCTTACCACGTGGGAGATTATAGCTACCTGCGTGACATCCGAGTCCAAGAAAATCAACAATGTGGAATGGCCTACTTGGATAATTGTTGATTAAACAAAAAAAAAAAGAATAAGAACAGTCCCTTATACCAAAGTGGTTTCTTTAGACACGTGTGTCAAGCTTTCGTCAATGTGGAATACGATGAAAAGTGTTAGAATGAGAAACATAGAAGGAAATAACAAACAAATGAAATCAACAACAGAAGTCAGTCGTGCATTTGTGGTTACAGCAGCAATTGACCTTACCACGTGGGAGATTATAGCTACCTGCGTGACATCCGAGTCCAAGAAAATCAACAATGTGGAATGGCTTACTTGGATAATTGATCATTATACAGAAAGAAGGGAATAAGAACAGTCCCTTATACCAATGTGGTTTCCATAGACACGTGTGTCAAGCTTTCGTCCCTGTGCAATACGATGAGAAGTGTTAGAATGAGAAACATTGAAGGAAATAACAAACAAATGAAATCAACAACAGAAGTCAGGCGTCCAATTGTGGTTACAGCAGCAATTGACCTTACCACGTAGGAGATTATAACTACCCGCGTGTCATCCGAGTCCAAGAAAATCAACAATGTGGAATGGCTCACTTGGATAATTGTTAATTGAACAAAAAAAAGGAAATAAGAACAGTCCCTTTTACCAATGTGATTTCCTTAGACACGTGTGTCAAGCTTTCGTCCCTGTGCAATACGATGAGAAGTGTTAGAATGAGAAACATTGAAGGAAATAACAAACAAATGAAATCAACAACAGAAGTCAGTCGTGCATTTGTGGTTACAGCAGCAATTGACCTTACCACGTGGGAGATTATAGCTACCTGCGTGACATAAGAGTCTAAGAAAATCAACAATGTGGAATGGCCTACTTGGATAATTGTTGATTAAACAAAAAAAAAAAGAATTAGAACAGTCCCTTATACCAAAGTGGTTTCTTTAGACACGTGTGTCAAGCTTTCGTCAATGTGGAATACGATGAAAAGTGTTAGAATGAGAAACATAGAAGGAAATAACAAACAAATGAAATCAACAACACAAGTCAGTCGTGCATTTGTGGTTACAGCAGCAATTGACCTTACCACGTGGGAGATTATAACTACCCGCGTGTCATCCGAGTCCAAGAAAATCAACAATGTGGAATGGCTCACTTGGATAATTGTTAATTGAACAAAAAAAAGGAAATAAGAACAGTCCCTTTTACCAATGTGATTTCCTTAGACACGTGTGTCAAGCTTTCGTCCCTGTGCAATACGATGAGAAGTGTTAGAATGAGAAACATTGAAGGAAATAACAAACAAATGAAATCAACAACAGAAGTCAGCCGTCCAATTGTGGTTACAGCAGCAATTGACCTTACCACGTAGGAGATTATAACTACCCGCGTGTCATCCGAGTCCAAGAAAATCAACAATGTGGAATGGCTCACTTGGATAATTGTTAATTGAACAAAAAGAAGGAAATGAGAACAGTCCCTTTTACCAATGTGATTTCCTTAGACACGTGTGTCAAGCTTTCGTCCCTGTGCAATACGATGAGAAGTGTTAGAATGAGAAACATTGAAGGAAATAACAAACAAATGAAATCAACAACAGAAGTCAGTCGTGCATTTGTGGTTACAGCAGCACGTGGGAGATTATAGCTACCTGCGTGACATCCGAGTCCAAGAAAATCAACAATGTGGAATGGACTACTTGGATAATTGTTGATTAAACAAAAAAAAAAGAATAAGAACAGTCCCTTATACCAAAGTGGTTTCTTTAGACACGTGTGTCAAGCTTTCGTCAATGTGGAATACGATGAAAAGTGTTAGAATGAGAAACATAGAAGGAAATTACAAACGAATGAAATCAACAACAGAAGTCAGTCGTGCATTTGTGGTTACAGAAGCAATTGACCTTACCACGTGGGAGATTATAGCTACCTGCGTGACATCCGAGTCCAAGAAAATCAACAATGTGGAATGGCCTACTTGGATAATTGTTGATTAAACAAAAAAAAAAAGAATAAGAACAGTCCCTTATACCAAAGTGGTTTCTTTAGACACGTGTGTCAAGCTTTCGTCAATGTGGAATACGATGAAAAGTGTTAGAATGAGAAACATTGAAGGAAATAACAAACAAATGAAATCAACAACAGAAGTCAGTCGTGCATTTGTGGTTACAGCAGCAATTGACCTTACCACGTGGGAGATTATAGCTACCTGCGTGACATCCGAGTCCAAGAAAATCAACAATGTGGAATGGCTTACTTGGATAATTGATCATTATACAGAAAGAAGGGAATAAGAACAGTCCCTTATACCAATGTGGTTTCCATAGACACGTGTGTCAAGCTTTCGTCCCTGTGCAATACGATGAGAAGTGTTAGAATGAGAAACATTGAAGGAAATAACAAACAAATGAAATCAACAACAGAAGTCAGGCGTCCAATTGTGGTTACAGCAGCAATTGACCTTACCACGTAGGAGATTATAACTACCCGCGTGTCATCCGAGTCCAAGAAAATCAACAATGTGGAATGGCTCACTTGGATAATTGTTAATTGAACAAAAAAAAGGAAATAAGAACAGTCCCTTTTACCAATGTGATTTCCTTAGACACGTGTGTCAAGCTTTCGTCCCTGTGCAATACGATGAGAAGTGTTAGAATGAGAAACATTGAAGGAAATAACAAACAAATGAAATCAACAACAGAAGTCAGTCGTGCATTTGTGGTTACAGCAGCAATTGACCTTACCACGTGGGAGATTATAGCTACCTGCGTGACATAAGAGTCTAAGAAAATCAACAATGTGGAATGGCCTACTTGGATAATTGTTGATTAAACAAAAAAAAAAAGAATTAGAACAGTCCCTTATACCAAAGTGGTTTCTTTAGACACGTGTGTCAAGCTTTCGTCAATGTGGAATACGATGAAAAGTGTTAGAATGAGAAACATAGAAGGAAATAACAAACAAATGAAATCAACAACAGAAGTCAGTCGTGCATTTGTGGTTACAGCAGCAATTGACCTTACCACGTGGGAGATTATAACTACCCGCGTGTCATCCGAGTCCAAGAAAATCAACAATGTGGAATGGCTCACTTGGATAATTGTTGATTGAACAAAAAAAAGGAAATAAGAACAGTCCCTTTTACCAATGTGATTTCCTTAGACACGTGTGTCAAGCTTTCGTCCCTGTGCAATACGATGAGAAGTGTTAGAATGAGAAACATTGAAGGAAATAACAAACAAATGAAATCAACAACAGAAGTCAGCCGTCCAATTGTGGTTACAGCAGCAATTGACCTTACCACGTAGGAGATTATAACTACCCGCGTGTCATCCGAGTCCAAGAAAATCAACAATGTGGAATGGCTCACTTGGATAATTGTTAATTGAACAAAAAAAAGGAAATAAGAACAGTCCTTTTTACCAATGTGATTTCCTTAGACACGTGTGTCAAGCTTTCGTCCCTGTGCAATACGATGAGAAGTGTTAGAATGAGAAACATTGAAGGAAATAACAAACAAATGAAATCAACAACAGAAGTCAGTCGTGCATTTGTGGTTACAGCAGCAATTGACCTTACCACGTGGGAGATTATAGCTACCTGCGTGACATAAGAGTCTAAGAAAATCAACAATGTGGAATGGCTTACTTGGATAATTGTTCATTAAACAAAAAAAAGGAAATAAGAACAGTCCCTTTTACCAATGTGATTTCCTTAGACACGTGTGTCAAGCTTTCGTCCCTGTGCAATACGATGAGAAGTGTTAGAATGAGAAACATTGAAGGAAATAACAAACAAATGAAATCAACAACAGAAGTCAGTCGTGCATTTGTGGTTACAGCAGCAATTGACCTTACCCCGTGGGAGATTATAGCTACCTGCGTGACAGCCGAGTCCAAGAAAATCAACAATGTGGAATGGCTTACTTGGATAATTGTTGATTAAACAAAAAAAGGGAATAAGAACAGCCCCTTATACCAATGTGGTTTCCATAGACACGTGTGTCAAACTTTCGTCCCTGTGCAATACGATGAGAAGTGTTAGAATGAAAAACATTGAAGGAAATAACAAACAAATGAAATCAACAACAGAAGTCAGCCGTCCAATTGTGGTTACAGCAGCAATTGACCTTACCACGTGGGAGATTATAGCTACCCGTGTGTAATCCGAGTCCAAGAAAATCAACAATGTGGAATGGCTTACTTGGATAATTGTTAATTAAACAAAAAGAAGGGAATAAGAACAGTCCCTCATACCAAAGTGATTTCCTTAGACACGTGTGTCAAGCTTTCGTCCCTGTGCAATACGATGAGAAGTGTTAGAATGAGAAACATTGAAGGAAATAACAAACAAATGAAATCAACAACAGAAGTCAGTCGTGCATTTGTGGTTACAGCAGCAATTGACCTTACCCCGTGGGAGATTATAGCTACCTGCGTGACAGCCGAGTCTAAGAAAATCAACAATGTGGAATGGCTTACTTGGATAATTGTTCATTGAACAAAAAGAAAGGAAATAAGAACAGTCCCTTATACCAAAGTGGTTTCCTTAGACACGTGTGTCAAGCTTTCGTCCCTGTGCAATACGATGAAAAGTGTTAGAATGAGAAACATAGAAGGAAATAACAAACAAATGAAATCAACAACAGAAGTCAGTCGTGCATTTGTGGTTACAGCAGCAATTGACCTTACCACGTGGGAGATTATAGCTACCTGCGTGACATCCGAGTCCAAGAAAATCGACAATATGGAATGGCTAACTTGGATAATTGTTCATTAAACAAAAAGAAGGGAATAAGAACAGTCCCTTATACCAAAGTGGTTTCCTTAGACACGTGTGTCAAGCTTTCGTCCCTGTGTAATACGATGAAAAGAGTTAGAATGAGAAACATTGAAGGAAATAACAAACAAATGAAATCAACAACAGAAGTCAGTCGTGCATTTGTGGTTACAGCAGCAATTGACCTCACCACGTGGGAGATTATAGCTACCTGCGTGTCATCCGAGTCCAAGAAAATCAACAATGTGGAATGGCTTACTTGGATAATTGATCATTATACAGAAAGAAGGGAATAAGAACAGTCCCTTATACCAAAGTTGTTTCCTTAGACACGTGTGTCAAGCTTTCGTCCCTGTGCAATTCGATGAATAGTGTTAGAATGAGAAACATAGAAGGAAATAACAAACAAATGAAATCAACAACAGAAGTCAGTCGTGCATTTGTGGTTACAGCAGCAATTGACCTCACCACGTGGGAGATTATAGCTACCTGCGTGACATCCGAGTCCAAGAAAATCAACAATATGGAATGGCTAACATGGATAATTGTTCATTAAACAAAAAGAAGGGAATAAGAACAGTCCCTTATACCAAAGTGGTTTCCTTAGACACGTGTGTCAAGCTTTCGTCCCTGTGCAATACGATGAGAAGTGTTAGAATGAGAAACATTGAAGGAAATAACAAACAAATGAAATCAACAACAGAAGTCAGCCGTCCAATTGTGGTTACAGCAGCGATTGACCTTACCACGTGGGAGATTATAGCTACCCGCGTGTCATCCGAGTCCAAGAAAATCAACAATGTGGAATGGCTTACTTGGATAATTGTTGATTAAACAAAAAAAGGGAATAAGAACAGCCCCTTATACCAATGTGGTTTCCATAGACACGTGTGTCAAACTTTCGTCCCTGTGCAATACGATGAGAAGTGTTAGAATGAGAAACATTGAAGGAAATAACAAACAAATGAAATCAACAACAGAAGTCAGCCGTCCAATTGTGGTTACAGCAGCAATTGACCTTACCCCGTGGGAGATTATAGCTACCCGTGTGTAATCCGAGTCCAAGAAAATCAACAATGTGGAATGGCTTACTTGGATAATTGTTAATTAAACAAAAAGAAGGGAATAAGAACAGTCCCTCATACCAAAGTGATTTCCTTAGACACGTGAGTCAAGCTTTCGTCCCTGTGCAATACGATGAGAAGTGTTAGAATGAGAAACATTGAAGGAAATAACAAACAAATGAAATCAACAACAGAAGTCAGTCGTGCATTTGTGGTTACAGCAGCAATTGACCTTACTTCGTGGGAGATTATAGCTACCTGCGTGACAGCCGAGTCTAAGAAAATCAACAATGTGGAATGGCTTACTTGGATAATTGTTCATTAAACAAAAAGAAAGGAAATAAGAACAGTCCCTTATACCAAAGTGGTTTCCTTAGACACGTGTGTCAAGCTTTCGTCCCTGTGCAATACGATGAAAAGTGTTAGAATGAGAAACATAGAAGGAAATAACAAACAAAAGAAATCAACAACAGAAGTCAGTCGTGCATTTGTGGTTACAGCAGCAATTGACCTTACCACTTGGTAGATTATAGCTACCTGCGTGACATCCGAGTCCAAGAAAATCAACAATATGGAATGGCTAACTTGGATAATTGTTCATTAAACAAAAAGAAGGGAATAAGAACAGTCCCTTATACCAAAGTGGTTTCCTTAGACACGTGTGTCAAGCTTTCGTCCCTGTGTAATACGATGAAAAGAGTTAGAATGAGAAACATTGAAGGAAATAACAAACAAATTAAATCAACAACAGAAGTCAGTCGTACATTTGTGGTTACAGCAGCAATTGACCTCACCACGTGGGAGATTATAGCTACCTGCGTGTCATCCGAGTCCAAGAAAATCAACAATGTGGAATGGCTTACTTGGATAATTGATCATTATACAGAAAGAAGGGAATAAGAACAGTCCCTTATACCAAAGTTGTTTCCTTAGACACGTGTGTCAAGCTTTCGTCCCTGTGCAATTCGATGAATAGTGTTAGAATGAGAAACATAGAAGGAAATAACAAACGAATGAAATCAACAACAGAAGTCAGTCGTGCATTTGTGGTTACAGCAGCAATTGACCTTACCACGTGGGAGATTATAGCTGCGTGACATCCGAGTCCAAGAAAATCAACAATATGGAATGGCTAACATGGATAATTGTTCATTAAACAAAAAGAAGGGAATAAGAACAGTCCCTTATACCAAAGTGGTTTCCTTAGACACGTGTGTCAAGTTTTCGTCCCTGTGCAATACGATGAGAAGTGTTAGAATGAGAAACATTGAAGGAAATAACAAACAAATGAAATCAACAACAGAAGTCAGTCGTGCATTTGTGGTTACAGCAGCAATTGACCTTACCACGTGGGAGATTATAGCTTCCTGCGTGACAGCCGAGTCTAAGAAAATCAACAATGTGGAATGGCTTACTTGGATAATTGTTCATTAAACAAAAAGAAGGGAATAAGAACAGTCCCTCATACCAAAGTGGTTTCCTTAGACACGTGTGTCAAGCTTTCGTCCCTGTGCAATACGATGAAAAGTGTAAGAATGAGAAACATTGAAGGAAATAACAAACAAATGAAATCAACAACAGAAGTCAGCCGTCCAATTGTGGTTACAGCAGCAATTGACCTTACCACGTGGGAGATTATAGCTACCCGTGTGTAATCCGAGTCTAAGAAAATCAACAATGTGGAATGGCTTACTTAGATAATCGTTCATTAAACAAAAAGAAGGGAATACGAACAGTCCCTTATACCAAAGTGGTTTCCTTAGACACGTGTGTCAAGCTTTCGTCCCTGTGCAATACGATGAAAAGTGTAAGAATGAGAAACATAGAAGGAAATAACAAACAAATGAAATCAACAACAGAAGTCAGTCCTGCATTTGTGGTTACAGCAGCAATTGACCTTACCACGTGGGAGATTATAGCTACCTGCGTGACATCCGAGTCTAAGAAAATCAACAATGTGGAATGGCTTACTTGGATAATTGTTCATTAAACAAAAAGAAGGGAATAAGAACAGTCCCTTATACCAAAGTGGTTTCCTTAGACAAGTGTGTCAAGCTTTCGTCCTTGTGCAATACGATGAAAAGAGTTAGAATGAGAAACATTGAAGAAAATAACGAACGAATGAAATCAACAACAGAAGTCAGTCGTGCATTTGTGGTTACAGCAGCAATTGATTATAGCTACCTGCGTGATATCCGAGTCCAAGAAAATCAACAATGTGGAATGGCTTACTTGGATAATTGTTCATCAAAAAGAAAAAAGGGAATAAGAACAGTCCCTTGTGGTTTCCTTAGACTCGTGTGTCAAGTTTTCGTCCCTGAGCAATACGATGAAAAGTGTTAGAATGAGAAACATTGAAGAAAATAACAAACAAATGAAATCATCAACAGTCAGTCGTGCATTTGTGGTTACAGCAGCAATTGACCTTACCACGTGGGAGATTATAGCTACCTGCGTGACATCCGAGTCCAAGAAAATCAACAATCTGGAATGGCTTATTTGGATAATTGTTCATCAAAAAGGAAAAAGGGAATAAGAACAGTCCCTTATACCAATGTGGTTTCCTTAGACACGTGTGTCAAGCTTTCGTCACTGTGCAATACGATGAAAAGTGTTAGAATGAGAAACATAGAAGGAAATAACAAACAAATGAAATCAACAACAGAAGTCAGTCGTGCAATTGTGGTTACAGCAGCAATTGACCTTACCACGTGGGAGATTATAGCTACCTGCGTGACATCCAAGTCCAAGAAAATCAACAATGTGGAATGGCTTACTTGGATAATTGTTCATTAAACAAAAAAAAGGAAATAAAAACAGTCCCTCATACCAAAGTGGTTTCCTTAGACACGTGTGTCAAGCTTTCGTCCCTGTGCAATACGATGAAAAGTGTTAGAATGAGAAACATTGAAGGAAATAACAAACAAATGAAATCAACAACAGATGTCAGCCGTCCAATTGTGGTTACAGCAGCAATTGACCTTACCACGTGGGAGATTATAGCTACCCGCGTGTCATCCGAGTCCAAGAAAATCAACAATGTGGAATGGCCTACTTGGATAATTGTTGATTAAACAAAAAAAAGGGAATAAGAACAGTCCCTTATACCAAAGTGGTTTCTTTAGACACGTGTGTCAAGCTTTCGTCCCTGTGTAATACGATGAAAAGAGTTAGAATGAGAAACATTGAAGGAAATAACAAACAAATGAAATCAACAACAGAAGTCAGTCGTGCATTTGTGGTTACAGCAGCAATTGACCTCACCACGTGGGAGATTATAGCTACCTGCGTGTCATCCGAGTCCAAGAAAATCAACAATGTGGAATGGCTTACTTGGATAATTGATCATTATACAGAAAGAAGGGAATAAGAACAGTCCCTTATACCAAAGTTGTTTCCTTAGACACGTGTGTCAAGCTTTCGTCCCTGTGCAATTCGATGAATAGTGTTAGAATGAGAAACATAGAAGGAAATAACAAACAAATGAAATCAACAACAGAAGTCAGTCGTGCATTTGTGGTTACAGCAGCAATTGACCTCACCACGTGGGAGATTATAGCTACCTGCGTGACATCCGAGTCCAAGAAAATCAACAATATGGAATGGCTAACATGGATAATTGTTCATTAAACAAAAAGAAGGGAATAAGAACAGTCCCTTATACCAAAGTGGTTTCCTTAGACACGTGTGTCAAGCTTTCGTCCCTGTGCAATACGATGAGAAGTGTTAGAATGAGAAACATTGAAGGAAATAACAAACAAATGAAATCAACAACAGAAGTCAGCCGTCCAATTGTGGTTACAGCAGCAATTGACCTTACCACGTGGGAGATTATAGCTACCCGCGTGTCATCCGAGTCCAAGAAAATCAACAATGTGGAATGGCTTACTTGGATAATTGTTGATTAAACAAAAAAAGGGAATAAGAACAGCCCCTTATACCAATGTGGTTTCCATAGACACGTGTGTCAAACTTTCGTCCCTGTGCAATACGATGAGAAGTGTTAGAATGAGAAACATTGAAGGAAATAACAAACAAATGAAATCAACAACAGAAGTCAGCCGTCCAATTGTGGTTACAGCAGCAATTGACCTTACCCCGTGGGAGATTATAGCTACCCGTGTGTAATCCGAGTCCAAGAAAATCAACAATGTGGAATGGCTTACTTGGATAATTGTTAATTAAACAAAAAGAAGGGAATAAGAACAGTCCCTCATACCAAAGTGATTTCCTTAGACACGTGAGTCAAGCTTTCGTCCCTGTGCAATACGATGAGAAGTGTTAGAATGAGAAACATTGAAGGAAATAACAAACAAATGAAATCAACAACAGAAGTCAGTCGTGCATTTGTGGTTACAGCAGCAATTGACCTTACTTCGTGGGAGATTATAGCTACCTGCGTGACAGCCGAGTCTAAGAAAATCAACAATGTGGAATGGCTTACTTGGATAATTGTTCATTAAACAAAAAGAAAGGAAATAAGAACAGTCCCTTATACCAAAGTGGTTTCCTTAGACACGTGTGTCAAGCTTTCGTCCCTGTGCAATACGATGAAAAGTGTTAGAATGAGAAACATAGAAGGAAATAACAAACAAAAGAAATCAACAACAGAAGTCAGTCGTGCATTTGTGGTTACAGCAGCAATTGACCTTACCACTTGGTAGATTATAGCTACCTGCGTGACATCCGAGTCCAAGAAAATCAACAATATGGAATGGCTAACTTGGATAATTGTTCATTAAACAAAAAGAAGGGAATAAGAACAGTCCCTTATACCAAAGTGGTTTCCTTAGACACGTGTGTCAAGCTTTCGTCCCTGTGTAATACGATGAAAAGAGTTAGAATGAGAAACATTGAAGGAAATAACAAACAAATGAAATCAACAACAGAAGTCAGTCGTACATTTGTGGTTACAGCAGCAATTGACCTCACCACGTGGGAGATTATAGCTACCTGCGTGTCATCCGAGTCCAAGAAAATCAACAATGTGGAATGGCTTACTTGGATAATTGATCATTATACAGAAAGAAGGGAATAAGAACAGTCCCTTATACCAAAGTTGTTTTCCTTAGACACGTGTGTCAAGCTTTCGTCCCTGTGCAATTCGATGAATAGTGTTAGAATGAGAAACATAGAAGGAAATAACAAACGAATGAAATCAACAACAGAAGTCAGTCGTGCATTTGTGGTTACAGCAGCAATTGACCTTACCACGTGGGAGATTATAGCTGCGTGACATCCGAGTCCAAGAAAATCAACAATATGGAATGGCTAACATGGATAATTGTTCATTAAACAAAAAGAAGGGAATAAGAACAGTCCCTTATACCAAAGTGGTTTCCTTAGACACGTGTGTCAAGTTTTCGTCCCTGTGCAATACGATGAGAAGTGTTAGAATGAGAAACATTGAAGGAAATAACAAACAAATGAAATCAACAACAGAAGTCAGTCGTGCATTTGTGGTTACAGCAGCAATTGACCTTACCACGTGGGAGATTATAGCTTCCTGCGTGACAGCCGAGTCTAAGAAAATCAACAATGTGGAATGGCTTACTTGGATAATTGTTCATTAAACAAAAAGAAGGGAATAAGAACAGTCCCTTATACCAAAGTGGTTTCCTTAGACACGTGTGTCAAGCTTTCGTCCCTGTGCAATACGATGAAAAGTGTAAGAATGAGAAACATTGAAGGAAATAACAAACAAATGAAATCAACAACAGAAGTCAGCCGTCCAATTGTGGTTACAGCAGCAATTGACCTTACCACGTGGGAGATTATAGCTACCCGTGTGTAATCCGAGTCTAAGAAAATCAACAATGTGGAATGGCTTACTTAGATAATCGTTCATTAAACAAAAAGAAGGGAATACGAACAGTCCCTTATACCAAAGTGGTTTCCTTAGACACGTGTGTCAAGCTTTCGTCCCTGTGCAATACGATGAAAAGTGTAAGAATGAGAAACATAGAAGGAAATAACAAACAAATGAAATCAACAACAGAAGTCAGTCCTGCATTTGTGGTTACAGCAGCAATTGACCTTACCACGTGGGAGATTATAGCTACCTGCGTGACATCCGAGTCTAAGAAAATCAACAATGTGGAATGGCTTACTTGGATAATTGTTCATTAAACAAAAATAAGGGAATAAGAACAGTCCCTTATACCAAAGTGGTTTCCTTAGACACGTGTGTCAAGTTCTAGTCCTTGTGCAATACGATGAAAAGAGTTAGAATGAGAAACATTGAAGAAAATAACGAACGAATGAAATCAACAACAGAAGTCAGTCGTGCATTTGTGGTTACAGCAGCAATTGATTATAGCTACCTGCGTGATATCCGAGTCCAAGAAAATCAACAATGTGGAATGGCTTACTTGGATAATTGTTCATCAAAAAGAAAAAAGGGAATAAGAACAGTCCCTTGTGGTTTCCTTAGACTCGTGTGTCAAGTTTTCGTCCCTGAGCAATACGATGAAAAGTGTTAGAATGAGAAACATTGAAGAAAATAACAAACAAATGAAATCATCAACAGTCAGTCGTGCATTTGTGGTTACAGCAGCAATTGACCTTACCACGTGGGAGATTATAGCTACCTGCGTGACATCCGAGTCCAAGAAAATCAACAATCTGGAATGGCTTATTTGGATAATTGTTCATCAAAAAGGAAAAAGGGAATAAGAACAGTCCCTTATACCAATGTGGTTTCCTTAGACACGTGTGTCAAGCTTTCGTCACTGTGCAATACGATGAAAAGTGTTAGAATGAGAAACATAGAAGGAAATAACAAACAAATGAAATCAACAACAGAAGTCAGTCGTGCATTTGTGGTTACAGCAGCAATTGACCTTACCACGTGGGAGATTATAGCTACCTGCGTGACATCCGAGTCCAAGAAAATCAACAATGTGGAATGGCTTACTTGGATAATTGTTCATTAAACAAAAAAAAGGAAATAAAAACAGTCCCTCATACCAAAGTGGTTTCCTTAGACACGTGTGTCAAGCTTTCGTCCCTGTGCAATACGATGAAAAGTGTTAGAATGAGAAACATTGAAGGAAATAACAAACAAATGAAATCAACAACAGATGTCAGCCGTCCAATTGTGGTTACAGCAGCAATTGACCTTACCACGTGGGAGATTATAGCTACCCGCGTGTCATCCGAGTCCAAGAAAATCAACAATGTGGAATGGCCTACTTGGATAATTGTTGATTAAACAAAAAAAAGGGAATAAGAACAGTCCCTTATACCAAAGTGGTTTCTTTAGACACGTGTGTCAAGCTTTCGTCCCTGTGGAATACGATGAAAAGTGTTAGAATGAGAAACATAGAAAGAAATTACAAACGAATGAAATCAACAACAGAAGTCAGTCGTGCATTTGTGGTTACAGCAGCAATTGACCTTACCACGTGGGAGATTATAGCTACCTGCGTGACATCCGAGTCCAAGAAAATCAACAATGTGGAATGGCTTACTTGGATAATTGTTCATTAAAAAGCAAAAAGGGAATAAGAACAGTCCCTTATACCAAAGTGGTTTCCTTAGACACGTGTGTCAAGCTTTCGTCCCTGTGCAATACGATGAAAAGTGTTAGAATGAGAAACATAGAAGGAAATAACAAACAAATGAAAGCAACAACAGAAGTGAGTCGTGCATTTGTGGTTACACCAGCAATTGACCTTACCACGTGGGAGATTATAGCTACCTGCGTGACATCCGAGTCCAAGAAAATCAACAATGTGGAATGGCTTACTTGGATAATTGTTCATTAAAAAGCAAAAAGGGAATAAGAACAGTCCCTTATACCAATGTGGTTTCCTTAGACACGTGTGTCAAGCTTTCGTCCCTGTGCAATACGATGAGAAGTGTTAGAATGAGAAACATTGAAGGAAATAACAAACAAATGAAATCAACAACAGAAGTCAGCCGTCCATTTGTGGTTACAGCAGCAATTGACCTTACCACGTGGGAGATTATAACTACCCGCGTGTCATCCGTGTCAAAGAAAATCAACAATGTGGAATGGCTCACTTGGATAATCGTTAATTAAACACAAAGAAGGAAATAAGAACAGTCCCTTTTACCAATGTGATTTCCTTAGACACGTGTGTCAAGCTTTCGTCCCTGTGCAATACGATGAGAAGTGTTAGAATGAGAAACATTGAAGGAAATAACAAACAAATGAAATCAACAACAGAAGTCAGTCGTGCATTTGTGGTTACAGCAGCAATTGACCTTACCACGTGGGAGATTATAGCTACCTGCGTGACATTCGAGTCCAAGAAAATCAACAATGTGGAATGGACTACTTGGATAATTGTTGATTAAACAAAAAAAAAAACAATAAGAACAGTCCCTTATACCAAAGTGGTTTCTTTAGACACGTGTGTCAAGCTTTCGTCAATGTGGAATACGATGAAAAGTGTTAGAATGAGTAACATAGAAGGAAATTACAAACGAATGAAATCAACAACAGAAGTCAGTCGTGCATTTGTGGTTACAGCAGCAATTGACCTTACCACGTGGGAGATTATAGCTACCTGCGTGACATCCGAGTCCAAGAAAATCAACAATGTGGAATGGCCTACTTGGATAATTGTTGATTAAACAAAAAAAAAAGAATAAGAACAGTCCCTTATACCAAAGTGGTTTCCTTAGACACGTGTGTCAAGCTTTCGTCCCTGTGCAATACGATGAAAAGTGTTAGAATGAGAAACATAGAAGGAAATAACAAACAAATGAAATCAACAACAGAAGTCAGTCGTGCATTTGTGGTTACACCAGCAATTGACCTTACCACGTGGGAGATTATAGCTACCTGCGTGACATCCGAGTCCAAGAAAATCAACAATGTGGAATGGCTTACTTGGATAATTGTTCATTAAAAAGCAAAAAGGGAATAAGAACAGTCCCTTATACCAATGTGGTTTCCTTAGACACGTGTGTCAAGCTTTCGTCCCTGTGCAATACGATGAGAAGTGTTAGAATGAGAAACATTGAAGGAAATAAGAAACAAATGAAATCAACAACAGAAGTCAGCCGTCCAATTGTGGTTACAGCAGCAATTGACCTTACCACGTAGGAGATTATAACTACCCGCGTGTCATCCGAGTCCAAGAAAATCAACAATGTGGAATGGCTCACTTGGATAATTGTTAATTGAACAAAAAAAAGGAAATAAGAACAGTCCCTTTTACCAATGTGATTTCCTTAGACACGTGTGTCAAGCTTTCGTCCCTGTGCAATACGATGAGAAGTGTTAGAATGAGAAAAATTGAAGGAAATAACAAACAAATGAAATCAACAACAGAAGTCAGTCGTGCATTTGTGGTTAAAGCAGCAATCGACCTTACCACGTGGGAGATTATAGCTACCTGCGTGACATAAGAGTCGAAGAAAATCAACAATGTGGAATGGCTTACTTGGATAATTGTTCATTAAACAAAAAGAAGGGAATAAGAACAGTCCCTTATACCGAAGTGGTTTCTTTAGACACGTGTGTCAAGCTTTCGTCCCTATGCAATACGATGAAAAGTGTTAGAATGAGAAACATTGAAGGAAATAACAAACGAATGAAATCAACAACAGAAGTCAGTCGTGCATTCGTGGTTACAGCAGCAATTGACCTTACCACGTGGGAGATTAGAGCTACCTGCGTGACATCCGAGTCCAAGAAAATCAACAATGTGGAATGGCTTACTTGGATAATTGTTGATTAAACAAAAAAAAGGGAATAAGAACAGTCCCTTATACCAAAGTGGTTTCCTTAGACACGTGTGTCCAGCTTTCGTCCCTGTGCTATATGATGAAAAGTGTTAGAATAAGAAACATTGAAGGAAATAACAAACAAATGAAATCAACAACAGAAGTCAGCCGTCCAATTGTGGTTACAGCAGCAATTGACCTTACCACGTGGGAGATTATAGCTACCTGCGTGACATCCAAGTCCAAGAAAATCAACAATGTGGAATGGCTTACTTGGATAATTGTTCATTAAACAAAAAAAAGGGAATAAAAACATTCCCTCATACCAAAGTGGTTTCCTTAGACACGTGTGTCAAGCTTTCGTCCCTGTGCAATACGATGAAAAGTGTTAGAATGAGAAACATTGAAGGAAATAACAAACAAATGAAATCAACAACAGAAGTCAGCCGTCCAATTGTGGTTACAGCAGCAATTGACCTTACCACGTGGGAGATTATAGCTACCCGCGTGTCATCCGAGACCAAGAAAATCAACAATGGGGAATGGCCTACTTGGATAATTGTTGATTAAAAAAAAAAGGGAATAAGAACAGTCCCTTATACCAAAGTGGTTTCTTTAGACACGTGTGTCAAGCTTTCGTCGCTGTGGAATACGATGAAAAGTGTTAGAATGAGAAACATAGAAGGAAATTACAAACGAATGAAATCAACAACAGAAGTCAGTCGTGCATTTGTGGTTACAGCAGCAATTGACCTTACCACGTGGGAGATTATAGCTACTTGCGTGACATTCGAGTCCAAGAAAATCAACAATGTGGAATGGACTACTTGGATAATTGTTGATTAAACAAAAAAAAAAAAATAAGAACAGTCCCTTATACCAAAGTGGTTTCTTTAGACACGTGTGTCAAGCTTTCGTCAATGTGGAATACGATGAAAAGTGTTAGAATGAGTAACATAGAAGGAAATTACAAACGAATGAAATCAACAACAGAAGTCAGTCGTGCATTTGTGGTTACAGCAGCAATTGACCTTACCAAGTGGGAGATTATAGCTACCTGCGTGACATCCGAGTCCAAGAAAATCAACAATGTGGAATGGCCTACTTGGATAATTGTTGATTAAACAAAAAAAAAAGAATAAGAACAGTCCCATATACCAAAGTGGTTTCCTTAGACACGTGTGTCAAGCTTTCGTCCCTGTGCAATACGATGAAAAGTGTTAGAATGAGAAACATAGAAGGAAATAACAAACAAATGAAATCAACAACAGAAGTCAGTCGTGCATTTGTGGTTACACCAGCAATTGACCTTACCACGTGGGAGATTATAGCTACCTGCGTGACATCCGAGTCCAAGAAAATCAACAATGTGGAATGGCTTACTTGGATAATTGTTCATTAAAAAGCAAAAAGGGAATAAGAACAGTCCCTTATACCAATGTGGTTTCCTTAGACACGTGTGTCAAGCTTTCGTCCCTGTGCAATACGATGAGAAGTGTTAGAATGAGAAACATTGAAGGAAATAACAAACAAATGAAATCAACAACAGAAGTCAGCCGTCCAATTGTGGTTACAGCAGCAATTGACCTTACCACGTGGGAGATTATAACTACCCGCGTGTCATCCGTGTCCAAGAAAATCAACAATGTGGAATGGCTCACTTGGATAATTGTTATTTAAACAAAAAGAAGGAAATGAGAACAGTCCCTTTTACCAATGTGATTTCCTTAGACACGTGTGTCAAGCTTTCGTCCCTGTGCAATACGATGAGAAGTGTTAGAATGAGAAACATTGAAGGAAATAACAAACAAATGAAATCAACAACAGAAGTCAGTCGTGCATTTGTGGTTACAGCAGCACGTGGGAGATTATAGCTACCTGCGTGACATCCGAGTCCAAGAAAATCAACAATGTGGAATGGACTACTTGGATAATTGTTGATTAAACAAAAAAAAAAGAATAAGAACAGTCCCTTATACCAAAGTGGTTTCTTTAGACACGTGTGTCAAGCTTTCGTCAATGTGGAATACGATGAAAAGTGTTAGAATGAGAAACATAGAAGGAAATTACAAACGAATGAAATCAACAACAGAAGTCAGTCGTGCATTCGTGGTTACAGCAGCAATTGACCTTACCACGTGGGAGATTAGAGCTACCTGCGTGACATCCGAGTCCAAGAAAATCAACAATGTGGAATGGCTTACTTGGATAATTGTTGATTAAACAAAAAAAAGGGAATAAGAACAGTCCCTCATACCAAAGTGGTTTCCTTAGACACGTGTGTCCAGCTTTCGTCCCTGTGCTATATGATGAAAAGTGTTAGAATAAGAAACATTGAAGGAAATAACAAACAAATGAAATCAACAACAGAAGTCAGCCGTCCAATTGTGGTTACAGCAGCAATTGACCTTACCACGTGGGAGATTATAGCTACCTGCGTGACATCCAAGTCCAAGAAAATCAACAATGTGGAATGGCTTACTTGGATAATTGTTCATTAAACAAAAAAAAGGGAATAAAAACATTCCCTCATACCAAAGTGGTTTCCTTAGACACGTGTGTCAAGCTTTCGTCCCTGTGCAATACGATGAAAAGTGTTAGAATGAGAAACATTGAAGGAAATAACAAACAAATGAAATCAACAACAGAAGTCAGCCGTCCAATTGTGGTTACAGCAGCAATTGACCTTACCACGTGGGAGATTATAGCTACCCGCGTGTCATCCGAGACCAAGAAAATCAACAATGTGGAATGGCCTACTTGGATAATTGTTGATTAAAAAAAAAAGGGAATAAGAACAGTCCCTTATACCAAAGTGGTTTCTTTAGACACGTGTGTCAAGCTTTCGTCGCTGTGGAATACGATGAAAAGTGTTAGAATGAGAAACATAGAAGGAAATTACAAACGAATGAAATCAACAACAGAAGTCAGTCGTGCATTTGTGGTTACAGCAGCAATTGACCTTACCACGTGGGAGATTATAGCTACTTGCGTGACATTCGAGTCCAAGAAAATCAACAATGTGGAATGGACTACTTGGATAATTGTTGATTAAACAAAAAAAAAAAAATAAGAACAGTCCCTTATACCAAAGTGGTTTCTTTAGACACGTGTGTCAAGCTTTCGTCAATGTGGAATACGATGAAAAGTGTTAGAATGAGTAACATAGAAGGAAATTACAAACGAATGAAATCAACAACAGAAGTCAGTCGTGCATTTGTGGTTACAGCAGCAATTGACCTTACCAAGTGGGAGATTATAGCTACCTGCGTGACATCCGAGTCCAAGAAAATCAACAATGTGGAATGGCCTACTTGGATAATTGTTGATTAAACAAAAAAAAAAGAATAAGAACAGTCCCATATACCAAAGTGGTTTCCTTAGACACGTGTGTCAAGCTTTCGTCCCTGTGCAATACGATGAAAAGTGTTAGAATGAGAAACATAGAAGGAAATAACAAACAAATGAAATCAACAACAGAAGTCAGTCGTGCATTTGTGGTTACACCAGCAATTGACCTTACCACGTGGGAGATTATAGCTACCTGCGTGACATCCGAGTCCAAGAAAATCAACAATGTGGAATGGCTTACTTGGATAATTGTTCATTAAAAAGCAAAAAGGGAATAAGAACAGTCCCTTATACCAATGTGGTTTCCTTAGACACGTGTGTCAAGCTTTCGTCCCTGTGCAATACGATGAGAAGTGTTAGAATGAGAAACATTGAAGGAAATAACAAACAAATGAAATCAACAACAGAAGTCAGCCGTCCAATTGTGGTTACAGCACCAATTGACCTTACCACGTGGGAGATTATAACTACCCGCGTGTCATCCGTGTCCAAGAAAATCAACAATGTGGAATGGCTCACTTGGATAATTGTTAATTAAACAAAAAGAAGGAAATGAGAACAGTCCCTTTTACCAATGTGATTTCCTTAGACACGTGTGTCAAGCTTTCGTCCCTGTGCAATACGATGAGAAGTGTTAGAATGAGAAACATTGAAGGAAATAACAAACAAATGAAATCAACAACAGAAGTCAGTCGTGCATTTGTGGTTACAGCAGCACGTGGGAGATTATAGCTACCTGCGTGACATCCGAGTCCAAGAAAATCAACAATGTGGAATGGACTACTTGGATAATTGTTGATTAAACAAAAAAAAAAGAATAAGAACAGTCCCTTATACCAAAGTGGTTTCTTTAGACACGTGTGTCAAGCTTTCGTCAATGTGGAATACGATGAAAAGTGTTAGAATGAGAAACATAGAAGGAAATTACAAACGAATGAAATCAACATCAGAAGTCAGTCGTGCATTTGTGGTTACAGAAGCAATTGACCTTACCACGTGGGAGATTATAGCTACCTGCGTGACATCCGAGTCCAAGAAAATCAACAATGTGGAATGGCCTACTTGGATAATTGTTGATTAAACAAAAAAAAAAAGAATAAGAACAGTCCCTTATACCAAAGTGGTTTCTTTAGACACGTGTGTCAAGCTTTCGTCAATGTGGAATACGATGAAAAGTGTTAGAATGAGAAACATAGAAGGAAATAACAAACAAATGAAATCAACAACAGAAGTCAGTCGTGCATTTGTGGTTACAGCAGCAATTGACCTTACCACGTGGGAGATTATAGCTACCTGCGTGACATCCGAGTCCAAGAAAATCAACAATGTGGAATGGCTTACTTGGATAATTGATCATTATACAGTAAGAAGGGAATAAGAACAGTCCCTTATACCAATGTGGTTTCCTTAGACACGTGTGTCAAGCTTTCGTCCCTGTGCAATACGATGAGAAGTGTTAGAATGAGAAACATTGAAGGAAATAACAAACAAATGAAATCAACAACAGAAGTCAGCCGTCCATTTGTGGTTACAGCAGCAATTGACCTTACCACGTGGGAGATTATAACTACCCGCGTGTCATCCGTGTCAAAGAAAATCAACAATGTGGAATGGCTCACTTGGATAATCGTTAATTAAACACAAAGAAGGAAATAAGAACAGTCCCTTTTACCAATGTGATTTCCTTAGACACGTGTGTCAAGCTTTCGTCCCTGTGCAATACGATGAGAAGTGTTAGAATGAGAAACATTGAAGGAAATAACAAACAAATGAAATCAACAACAGAAGTCAGTCGTGCATTTGTGGTTACAGCAGCAATTGACCTTACCACGTGGGAGATTATAGCTACCTGCGTGACATTCGAGTCCAAGAAAATCAACAATGTGGAATGGACTACTTGGATAATTGTTGATTAAACAAAAAAAAAAACAATAAGAACAGTCCCTTATACCAAAGTGGTTTCTTTAGACACGTGTGTCAAGCTTTCGTCAATGTGGAATACGATGAAAAGTGTTAGAATGAGTAACATAGAAGGAAATTACAAACGAATGAAATCAACAACAGAAGTCAGTCGTGCATTTGTGGTTACAGCAGCAATTGACCTTACCACGTGGGAGATTATAGCTACCTGCGTGACATCCGAGTCCAAGAAAATCAACAATGTGGAATGGCCTACTTGGATAATTGTTGATTAAACAAAAAAAAAAGAATAAGAACAGTCCCTTATACCAAAGTGGTTTCCTTAGACACGTGTGTCAAGCTTTCGTCCCTGTGCAATACGATGAAAAGTGTTAGAATGAGAAGCATAGAAGGAAATAACAAACAAATGAAATCAACAACAGAAGTCAGTCGTGCATTTGTGGTTACACCAGCAATTGACCTTACCACGTGGGAGATTATAGCTACCTGCGTGACATCCGAGTCCAAGAAAATCAACAATGTGGAATGGCTTACTTGGATAATTGTTCATTAAAAAGCAAAAAGGGAATAAGAACAGTCCCTTATACCAATGTGGTTTCCTTAGACACGTGTGTCAAGCTTTCGTCCCTGTGCAATACGATGAGAAGTGTTAGAATGAGAAACATTGAAGGAAATAACAAACAAATGAAATCAACAACAGAAGTCAGTCGTGCATTTGTGGTTACAGCAGCAATTGACCTTACCACGTGGGAGATTATAGCTACCTGCGTGACATAAGAGTCTAAGAAAATCAACAATGTGGAATGGCTTACTTGGATAATTGTTCATTAAACAAAAAAAAGGAAATAAGAACAGTCCCTTTTACCAATGTGATTTCCTTAGACACGTGTGTCAAGCTTTCGTCCCTGTGCAATACGATGAGAAGTGTTAGAATGAGAAACATTGAAGGAAATAACAAACAAATGAAATCAACAACAGAAGTCAGCCGTCCAATTGTGGTTACAGCAGCAATTGACCTTACCACGTAGGAGATTATAACTACCCGCGTGTCATCCGAGTCCAAGAAAATCAACAATGTGGAATGGCTCACTTGGATAATTGTTAATTGAACAAAAAAAAGGAAATAAGAACAGTCCTTTTTACCAATGTGATTTCCTTAGACACGTGTGTCAAGCTTTCGTCCCTGTGCAATACGATGAGAAGTGTTAGAATGAGAAACATTGAAGGAAATAACAAACAAATGAAATCAACAACAGAAGTCAGTCGTGCATTTGTGGTTACAGCAGCAATTGACCTTACCACGTGGGAGATTATAGCTACCTGCGTGACATAAGAGTCTAAGAAAATCAACAATGTGGAATGGCTTACTTGGATAATTGTTCATTAAACAAAAAAAAAAGGAAATAAGAACAGTCCCTTTTACCAATGTGATTTCCTTAGACACGTGTGTCAAGCTTTCGTCCCTGTGCAATACGATGAGAAGTGTTAGAATGAGAAACATTGTAGGAAATAACAAACAAATGAAATCAACAACAGAAGTCAGTCGTGCATTTGTGGTTACAGCAGCAATTGACCTTACCACGTGGGAGATGTTCCTCATGTTCCTTTCATGTTTGAAGGGAAATTTTATGTACAGACATTTGGCTGTGCTATGGGTTCCAAACTTAGCCCGGTACTGTCCCTTTATCTTATGGATTATGTTTTGGACATTTTCATTCCAAAGTTGTCCTTCAAGGTGTTTTTCATAAAAAAATTTGTAGATGATTTGATACTCGCAATACCGAAAACAGGCTTGGAGGAGATAATTCAGGTATTTAACAGTTTTGACTTGAACATCCAATTTACAAGTGAAAGAGAAGATGAATATAATTCTGTTCCATTCCTGGATACAAAGGTTTGCAGAATAAATAACATAATTAAACTGGACTGGTATCAAAAAGAAACAAATTCAAACAAATTCATACATTTCAAATCAGAACATCTGATAAACATGAAAATAAATTGTATCAAAGAAATGAAAAACAGGATACAAAGAATCTGCCATCCAGATATGGTAGATGCGAACATAAAGAAATTACATGAGATCTTTTGGCAAAATTCCTATCCAAAACAAATGCTCGACAAACTAATGTATGAAACTGACAGAGTCTCCATAACAGAATCTCGACGAAAACCTGAACAAATTGAAAATATAGTTCAAGATGATCCTGTAATAAAATACGGCAGCCTTCCCAACATAGGAAATCTAACCAGCAAAATTAAGAATTGTTTTAAAGATGAAAAAGTAAAAATAAGTACATACAACACGAAAACTATCAAGATGTTATACAGTAAATTGAAAGATACAACACCAAACCCACTGAAATCTAATGTAGTGTATAAAATTAAATGTTCCGAATGTGATGGCACCTATGTGGGACAGACATCTCAATGGTTAAAGAGTCGATTAACGTTACATAAGAGTGATATCCGGACAGTGAACCCACGATGTGCTGTAGCTGTACACTCAATGAAAAAGGATCATAAAATTGATTTTGAAAATACAGAAGTATTATGTACGGAAGGTAAATATAATAAAAGACTGATACAAGAAATGATCAACATAAGAAATCAAGAAAATCCAATAAATAAAAAAACTGACGTACAAAGATTAAGCAATGTTTACACGTTCCTGTTAACATATCCAAACCGGGAACGATTCTATGATGGACCACTAGACGAATAAAAATAAGAAGAAAAAGTAAACCAAAGTTGACGCGATGCGATTCTGTGATATGTACCAAAGAAAATAATTAAGTTAGGTTAGACACACTGTTTATACTTCACATCCAATTGACAAAGAAAGATTAATTCGACTTATAGAGTATTTGAGACTAATTTACTTAAAAATTTGCGTTAATTGATGAATTTTAACTTATTAAGGAGACAACCTCAAATTCTGTAAGTGACTGTTTTTAAAGATTTGGGATAGTTCTATATGTAATTTTAATTTTATTTTAATTGTTAAAATTGTAGTAACCCTGAGGAAGGAACCAACCAGTTCCGAAAGCTTGGTATGAATAAAGAGTAAAACTGAAATCCTTCTTATCAGTCGAATTCCCTTAATAGATTCACGATATATATATATATATATATATATATATATATATATATATATATATATATATATATATATATATATATATATATATATATGTATGTATTTATCTCAAGGAGCTGAATCTGCCTAAGAACACGATCACATGGATGCAGAAGGCTGTGATTTTGGGAACCGTGAATATCTTACGGAAGGTCGTATACCCCCATTGATCAAAAAGAGGGTTATCCTTGATGCCTTGGCGTCCGGATAACTCTACCAAACCCACTAATGAGTGTTCAGATGTTCATTTCTGTTCTATATTGTTAACAAGTGTCGGGGACGTGGCACATCTTTGTATTAATGCTTTTTGAACAATATTCCTTATTCTTCATATAGGGATCTTGTTTTCGCTGTATATTTCATTACTCCGATCAACAATAACATTGCATAAACCTGCAAATATTCTTCATTGCTCACCTCTTTCTTTCTTCTTTTCTTCAATAACAGATTTATGGAAAATTACATTACGGCACTATTATGACCGTTAATAACAATAAAAATTAAATCTGCCAGTATGTACTCATCATCATAAACATTTCAGGCTCTCTTCATCGTTCAGCTTAATGACGAGTTGATGGAAATTTATACTTTCGATTCTATGACCATTCAATCTGCCAGTGAGTTATCAGACTCATCATCAAGACATTCCATATCCATTATAATATAATTATAATACAATATTATTATAATATAATAATAATAATGAGTGGCGTGTGAAGCAACTTTACCTAGACATTCTTCCAGTGCCCATTGGACTGTCAATATTATACTTGAGATTTATACTCTCCCGTGTTACTTAAGTTTCACATGTTTGAAGTGCAGAATTAACAATTTACTATTTCACTTGAATTATTAAAAGTAGTTTACTTACTGAATTATTTGATATCTTAATTAAATGAGGTAATATAGTTTTGTTTGCACGATATCGCTGGTTCCCATTTATATCATTCGCTGATTCCTGCTTCCAGTATGGGATTACAAATTGTTTTTTTTTATGGAGATTTTATATTATCCTTTTTTTTTTTCAAACTATTAATTTGTATGATTACCTCCTGGTTCGTTCTTCAGGTAATTCATCCGTTAGTGCGTGTCTAACATTAATCGAGTTTTCATATTAGATTGACTACTTTTTCCGAACGCGCTTTTGTATTACGGCATTATTTAGCGGAAAAGCTTTTCTATGAATTTATGAACAATCAGCTACATTTCCAGCCTGCTCCAAAATACGATTATTATCCTTTCCTGTCTGTTATTTCTCACGAGTTGATTTAAAATTGTCTTCATTGAACAGTTAGAAGATTCATCCACACTAGATCACCCTACCGACTCGCCACTTTCAGAACTATAATAACCCTAATTGTAGGAAAGTTATCGATTATATCAAGTATGCTTTGAATTAACGAAAATTCGAACAATTTACGTTCCCTGAAATACAATTGATTATATTTCCTATTAATCAAATTACATGGAGAAAACTGAGGCCAATACTCCGGCTCGAAGGACCACCTTTGTTAACGATAGCGTTTTATACCGGAATTCACATTCCTTCTTTCGAATGTCGTGTATTATCGATTATGGGAAATTTTCCGGGAATATTTCTAGACGAGATGGTGCAGAAATTTTCTATTTTTGATTTTTCCATTCGGAAATTTCAAGGATTGATCAATTGAGCATTTTGCTCGAAATAATCCTCATATTCATACATTTCTAGCCAAAGTTCCGCCGACTTCAGTTTTAATGCATTAATTTTCAGTATTTTTCCTGCATAAAGTGTATCTAACGTTTTTGAAATATATACATTGTAACGATTTCATCAATTATCACGATAATGTCTTCTGCCGATACAGAGGTGCAACAAAGCGGTGCGTCCGTTCCAATCGGTGCGAAAACTGCGAAGAAATCCGAGAAAAAGACTGCGACCGCGAAACAGGCCAAACCCAACCATCCTCCGACTTCAGAGATGGTTAATAACGCCATCAAAGATTTGAAAGAAAGAAGTGGATCGTCATTGCAGGCCATCAAGAAATTTATAGCTCCCAACTATAAAGTAGATTCGGAAAAATTGGCTCCTTTCATTAAGAAATACCTCAAATCAGCTGTGCAATCTGGATCTTTAGTTCAGACAAAAGGAAAAGGCGCATCTGGTTCGTTCAAATTGGCAGCTGGTGGTTCGACATCGGGATCCCAGAAGAAAGTGATTAAAAAAGCCACCTTCAAGTCCAAAGATGATCTTAAAAAATCCACTTCGGCATCAGCTGTGGTGACCGACAAGAAGAAAAAGAAGTCTACTGTTGCCAAAAAACAAGCCGCTGTAACGAAAACGAAGAAAGCAGTTGCAACAACCGAGAAGAAGAGCCCCAAAGCCGCCAAGTCCCCTTCTAAAGCTAAGAAGATTGCGAAATCGCCAACTAAGAAACCGAAAGCTCCAAAACCCAAATCAGTCAAGTCTGTGGCAACTCCGAAAAAAGCAGCACCTTTGAAGAAGAAGAAGTGAATAAATATATAAAAATTACTGTTGTGATGAGAATGGTTCGTCTAACTAATCGGTCCTTCTCAGGACCTTCAAAAATTATCGATCAAATTTGAAATATTCATCTTGTTCTCCAATTTTTCTGATTCCCCATTTCTCTGTCCACCTTGAAACCGAAAGTCCTTACCGTATTGATTGTTGTCCTTCAATTTATTTTAGAATGAGACTACAGAAATTTTTTTTACAAATTTTGCCTTGAAAATGTTCTTCATTTCATTTCAGGGATCTTAGGGCTTGATGTGCTCTGAGGTAGATGAAAGACTCTGGCATTCTTGTATCGTCAGGTTCTGCGTGCCGACCAGATCTGTCCCCTATTAATTGTACTTGACTTCTCTCTTCGCCTGAACCACGGCACATTCATCTTTCCCCGGCTTCATTCCGATAGCCTCAAAGAACGCTACCACATTTCCCAATTGCTCGTCGTTAGCGGAGTAGAGCTTGAGGTCGTCGATGTATCTAACTGGCTTCTCAGTAGGTTTAGCGCCAAACAAAACCAGAAGAGACTCTGCGTGTCCCCCTGAAAAATATCTATCCTGATTTTGATTTCGACAGTTTTAACATAGATCTTGTTCTTATCCAAAAACATGTGGACAAGAGGTGGCGGGTCAGGTTTTTTTACCTTTAAAACAAAGTCAGTACTTGCAATCAATCATTACCGAATACATATAGGTACTTCAAATAAATATATAATTCAAGCGGAATATCGAAAAAATGCCAATATTCACGTAACAATAAATCGGACAAATGCAGGTACCGAATGAATAATATAAGGCTGCTAATTTCACACATACTTTCTGAAGGACCAATTGATACGTAAGTATCTATCACTTTGCAATCACAAATAAACGTTTCAGAAACTATAATTGATCATTTCAAAGAGCGATTAATATTTGTTATTCATATTTAATACCTATATATGTGTGCTCGTTAAATCGCTCTTTGAAATGATCAATTATAGTTTCTGAAAGGTTCTGTGTTTGCAAAATGAAAGGTACCTACGTGTTCATTAGTCCTTTAGGATGTCTGTGTTAAATTAGAAGGTTTTTTCTTATTCCTGCATTTCAAACAGCTGAAAATAGAAAACATGAAATTCGAGCGATTCTTGGGTGTTATTGGTGGTAATAACCTATTGATGGCGGAGCTTATCAGAGAGAAGCACTCTAGCTCAACGATAGAGTCAAGGAGGCTCTCAGAAAGGTCCGGAATGATAGTTGGGAAGAGAAACTACTTTCTCTTTCCACAGAAGACAACAGTGTTTGGCGGATGGCCAAAGCATTGCACTCAGATAGGAAACCAACCCCGCCGATTCACGGTTTACGAGGAATGGTGTACAGTCCAGAAGAAAAGTCTGAAGCTTTCGCAGATAACCTCCAACGCCAATGCAGCTGTAGTTACAACTATGCGGAATTGGACCACATTGAGGACGTCAACCGCAAAGTGAAAAATGAATCAACGGAAGCTATTGGTTTCGAACCGTTCAGGAAATCCAGAACACTATTATGTCGAGTAAAGTGAGAACGGCACCAGGACCGGACGGCATTACTAACTTGACGTTGCGGAACCTCCCTCGAAAAGCTTTAGTAGCACTGACGAATATAGTCAATGCTAAAGATTCAACACAATAACGAAAGAAAAGAATATCATACAGTAGGAACAGTTCGGTTTTTAAAGCCAACATTCCACTGTGCAACAAGTGCTCCGAGTAGTGGAACCAATCACGGATGGATATAACCGGAAACAAGTCACAGGAGCTGTGTTTTTGGATGTAGCCAAATCGTTTGATAAAGTACGGCCCAAAGGACTGCTATACAAACTGCTTACGGCAGGTTTCCCACTCTCCATGGTCCAACTTTTAGCTTCTTACCTGTATTCTCGCAAGTTTAGAGCCAGATTTGACGGAGTATTGTCTTCAGAGAGGTCTCTTTCAGCCGGAGTTCCGCAAGGATCTCTGCTGTCTCCAATATTTTTCACAATATATGTATCCGAAATGCCAAAAACGGTGAAAAACTCCATGGCACTTTACGCTGACGATACCGCCTTTCTTGCCAGTTCTTGGTGTCCCAAAATGGCAACGAAGTACCTACAAGAAACCCTGAGAAGATCGAAGCAGTTTTTTTTTAGCCGAAAGAAAATAGATCCCATCGGACTCGTCGTAATGTTCGGTAGGAGGATTGTAATGGAAAAACGAGGCCAAGTATCTGGGAGTGATACTTGACAAAAAGCTCACTTGGAACCAACACGAAGGGGAAAGACAACAGCGGCAGCGTTGCAACCGCTACTTTGCAAAAGCACAAAAATGTTTCTTTCCAACAAGCTTCTTCTTTATAAGTCCACCATCCGGCCGGTCATGTGTTACGCATGTTCGGCTTGGGGATACGCCGCAAAGACGCACCTGCAGAGACTTCAAGTCGTGCAGAATACGATCCTAAGACCAGCCGTAAATGCAGCTTGGTTTGTCAGCAAGGTACGGATAGGTACATGAAGACCTGAAAATACCATTCCTGGGCGACCATCTAAAAGATCTGAGCGTGAAGACCTTCATTGAAATGGAAAATCATGCAAACCCTTTTATAAGGAAGGCTTGCGACTACGATGAAAAAGCTCCTAGGAAACACAAACGACCGAAGATGGCACTTCTCTAGGAAGTGTGTATTAGAGCCAAACCCTTACTGGCACAGAGATTGTGTAATGATTACACAAACTTTGCCACCTGCTAGAGCAGATCAAAATAGCTCACCAGAGGTGAATTATATTGAGATGGAGCAGTAAAAGGCTAATTTATAGCCTGACTGCAAAAGAGAAAGAAGTTGTTAGCTCTTCACTGTATTTAATAAGTAGAGCGAGTATGGACTGTATTTTTATTATAGATGTTGCGATGGCAAAAACAATTCACAGATTTTCCGCTAATGAGAAACTGAATATAAAAGCTCCTTTTCTTTCGTAGGCCTGGAGGGATCCCTCAATGATGGCACACCAGTGGTCATGCACTTGATATTCTTGAACCTTATAACTAATTACTGTCTCTATCAGTTACTAACACTTGAATTAATTTGCCACACACAGCGAAGTTAATAAACTTATCGAAATTAGCGATAATGCGAATACTATTGTTTATAGCGACGAAATATGCGGAGAACAAGAAAGTATATCACTCTCATTAACAGTTCCAATTAATAATAATGTTTTTGCTGTTATAAACAACCGCTCGTTCCATATTGGCTCATATTGCCAATATTTTCAAATCATTTTATGAGTCAGCAACCCACAATACAGAAAAGTGCAATTGTGTGCTGCCGACACAACAGAAGTTGTAAGTTAAAAAAATTCATACTACCTTTTTTTCTCAAAAATAAAGGTGGAATTCATTTGTTTCAAATTTGATTCACAATGCATTGGGGAGAAGACACAGTAATAACACTAAGAAGTTTTAACACATGATTTATTACAATTTCGATAAGTATGACAGCTTCATGATTTTTCTTTTTGGGTTGAAGGAATCAATAAGGTCAATTGGCTTGAAAAACATTTATGTATGATAATCAAAAAAACAGTTCCTCTGTCCGAAATGATCAATGAGCCTCTCCTCCAACGGAATCGTTCTTCTAATTCTTTCTTTCTACTGATTACTGGTTTTGGAGTTATCTACTGAAAATCTACCATCATCGTTCAGAAATCTATCAAAAATCTACTGACATACTTTTTAGAAAAAATTCCACAGTTGGCACTGCATTACAATTTCACATTATTCAGATTACACTTCATTCTAGTGTCTCTTATGGTTAAATTTTACTTCATGAATAGGATAGATATTAGAGATGCGTATAGATTCGAACATAAAACAAGAAAATTTTTAGGAAATCGTTAAAGAATGGATCGAATTTTTTAGACGAGATATATTCTACGCCTATGGACTCAAAACGCGAACTTACCTATGATAGGTTAGGTTTTCATTTCCGGATGTTTTACACACTATACATGTTTTTCGAGGTTTTACCATGATTAAAATTAACAATATGTAACTTTAAATTCACAAACTTGTATAAAATAACGACGATTACAAACGTGAAATTAAAATGAACAGTTAACCCTTAACGTCCCTCTAGTTGTCACGTGCAATAACAACAACAGAACCGTGTTGCCAAATCCCCACAATATTCGCAAAACATCTATGCCACAGAACGGAGAAAAGTTTACTTCTTCCTCAGAATGGCAACGCAGTACATTATAAGTGTTTGTAAACAAAAATGTTATAGCGATGTCAACAAATGCTATAAGGCACCTCTTTATTTTCTTTCCTCTGACGTATTCACCATAAAATCGTACTCAACTTATTATATTTTTCTGTTTATCAATAAGAATTTTCCTTTTATTTACTGTTTTGAACTTGTGACCAATAAATTTTATGTAATGTTGTCTTTGATTTATTGAAATTCAGATGCTTTTTGGTCAAATTTTATCCAGACTGATATATTGGTTGCTTTTGGTAACGATCAAATCATTCAATGATTCTTTGAAGGTGAAATCGTATTGCACAGATTTTCTTCCTCTAATAATCCAGGCTGTAATGACTTGCCTTCTTTTTTCAAACAGTACTGTGAGAAATACTCAAATAAACTAATCAATGTGTGTTTGAAATTGATACAACTTTTTAGTTTCAAAATTTCTTGGATCAAAACCAATAATACAAACAAACTGAATAATCTAACCTCCTGTCAATGACATTTCCAATGCCAACCCGAAATCTGCAATATAAATTGTTACTGATCGAATGAGCCATTACCAACTTAATTTCGATTTTCCACCAGCCACCCGGGATGTCAATAATTCCTGAACGGACTATATTCTAAAACAAGTTGCAGAATGGGCTTCTATTCTAACACGAATGCGAAATTCGAAGGCATGAGTGTTGGAATTGCCTTCTGCAACGAGTATTAGACGATATTTTCTCTATTTCAGTCAAGTTTTGTGAATTATTGTCGAAATTAAATGAAAATTTTAGATTGAATATCCTAGTGACATTTGTATTGTATCATTGCAGTTGGTGTGACTGTTACGAACATTGACAGATTACGGAATTTGAATATGAATCGTACATTTAGAATTTTGAAATAATTTACAATTACTCATTAAATTCGTTAGTTATGTCTGACGAAATCGATTTAACACCACCAGAATTAAGAGAAATTGCGATTAATGTTGCAAATCATTTCACTATATCCGAATTACTGTCTCCAATGAGTAACGTCATAAAATTCGTACACTCGCTCATAGATGTCCCTAGCAGTATTAAAAATACGATATATCAAATATGATAATTAATGCAGTTAAGAGTTAACTCGTATAACTCGAAACACCACGGGAGCAAGATTTTTCGTCGAGTTACGTATAGTTCGACATAGGCGTAGTTCGAGTTATACAATTCGTTCTTGATTAAATTCGACTTACGGGAGAGTTGGATAATACCGAGCCCCTAAGGACTTGGACCTATAATTAGGAAACTATTTGATATTGAAAGAAACAATATTGAGTTATTAGTAGGACATTTATTCAGGTACAATAACCGCATAACAAAAACTTCTGAAATTTAATCAAAAAGTATTTATTGTCAATTTATAAAAAAAAATGGAGGCGCGGTATTATCGAACTGATTCGATATTATCGTGCCCAGGTTTGACAAAATCGTGCCCACATTATTTGCTCGCGAATGGGTAAGTAACAAAAGTATCTAATAATAAAAAAATTGATATCTTTCTGAGTAATTTTCCTGCGTGAAGATAGGGAGAGCCGAATCTTCTTCTCAAAATTAAATCAGTATATAAAATATCACGCAATAAGTATTGATGGAAACTTAAAGTCTATATGACAACAAAACGTAAATATTTTTTTATAACATGAAGTCTAAGTAAATTTTCGTCTGAAGTTTCTAGCAGATGTCTTTATTTTATTTCCGTTTCGAATAGCCTCAAGTACAGACTTCATATTTTACGGATTGATAATATCGCGCCCCGGCGCGGAATAATCAAACTTGATAATTTTATTTTTTAAGCTCAAAATTTTATGGGAAATATTATAGTACGTAAAAAAGTATTCGGTCAATAATTCTACAGTGTTCAAGCATTAGAAATTTATAGTATCAAAGTATTACAATATAAATACAGTATTACTTACCTCTTACTGAAAGTACGCGAAAAATTATAAGGAGTGACGAAAAAAACTTCTACAGGGCGTGCTATTTTCGTCGTTTCAGGGACCGTGATGGCATTGCGCGGAGAAGGATGTAGGCATGTCCAGCTTTGATGTATACACACTACATCAAAGAAAAAGTGGATAGTTTTTGAATAATACTGAAGCGCGGAATTATCAACCGCGCGGTATTATCCAACTCTCCCCTACAAGATAATATAGACCTAAACCGCTTTATAGAGGTAAAGAATAGTGATATTTATTCCCTATAATAGGAGTAGATCGTACATATTTGATGAATTTACTGAAAAATGAATTGACAGTGAAAAATTTTATAATGAGATAGACCAATATGTCTCTCTGTGTTGACAAATTCTGAACATTTTAAGAGTTTGTCTAATGGAGGAGTCTGATTTAGACTCTAAAACAAAGGTTAATTAATTCAAAGTGTAAGTATTCCATTTTTTCGTCAACATTTTTTTCAATCCAAGAGCGTAGAAATGGGGAGGTACTGGGTGTGATTACCCCACCCCAAGATTTTCAAAATATAAAATTCTAGAAATATCGCGAATACGAATAACGAAAATTTCTCCATCAAATGAACCAATAATAATAATCATTTTTCTTTCCTTTGAAATCGACACGTCAGTAAAAAATCGGACCCCTTTACCGTTTATGAGTTTATTATCGCTTTCAAAATGAGTACATTAATTGCATTTCAGCTCGTCTTTGTCCGAGGTTTATTATTTTCCTTCATCCATCCGTTTTCTCGGCATCGCCCCTTTTTTGTTACCTGTGATTTTTGCATTCGTCATCGGTATACACTTACCTACCCGTTGTTTTCGGTTTTTTGTATAATTTTCGTCACAATACTGTAGTTGTCGAAGAACTGAACTGAGTAATTCCCATCTGAAAATTGTCTGGGCTGTGTTATATAATTTATTGTGGATCATTCAAATTGCAATTTTTTTTGTGAATATATCAGTTTTGAATTGATTATATCTGAACGGTGTTCCTAAATTGGAGGTACAAATGAAAATGACAGATTTCTCGGATCCTATTAGGAAAAAAAGTCCTAACACGATTACGCAAACGCTTTGTTTTTGAGATGCCGGTGTTAAAGTTCAAGTTTTTTTCTCATATCACCTATCCTTCACAAGATATTCAATTTGAATTGGCATAGATCTTCCGATTTAAAGTTTTCAGCTTGTGATATGCTTGCAAATCTGCAGTGTGATATTTTTTGTGGAAGGGTACCTGCTTCTTTCCACCAGAACTATTTTTTGGTGAAGCACTGGTTCTATAGAAAAATGTGGAAAGAAACTCTTGTCTAGTACAACACTTTTTGGTTTGTTATAGTTTTGTCGTATCTGCTATCGATTTCGAAAAAAAAATTCAAACAGCTCTCTGGTAATCCTCAGGAAAATCCAAATTATTATAAAAATCCAGTTAGTAAGCTGTGATGAATAAATTGATTATAACTTCTGGTACTTATCAACAAATTCTGTAGCGAAGATTAATAAAGATTCGATAAACTAATAAATATAAGCATCACTAAAAAGTATGACTATACAAGAAACACCCTGTATCTCGAAAACAAAGCGTTTGTGGTCTCATGTTTATAGGACTTTTTTTTCTTAAAATTATCCAAGGAATATTTTCCTTCGTAACTCCTTTTTAGGAAAACCCAGTATAAGGTGAGAACAATCGAATTGGTAATAAAAAAAAATATTGAGTAATTAAGATTCAACTTCGTTATCAAACTTTTTTCCCACATTACAGATATGAGTAAACGTTGTTGTAAAAAAAAATTTTGTTCGAGAATCCCCCCCCCCCCCAAGAAAAAAGAAAGATCTCCGTCCTTGGTTTCCAGATTCCTCGTCATTGCTCGTTGCGAGGCGTATACTTGAAAACCGAGTTGTGATCTTTCGAATTATTATGTGTGGTGCTCCAATTATTTTTTCTCTTGATATTTTTGGGCGCCCCTGCAGACCTTGCGCCCGTGACAAGTGCACCTTTGCCACGCCCTAGATACGGCACTGGTATTGCCTATTACCCTAACTGAATCAGGGATGTAATGTATTTCACAAAGACGAAAAACAACACTTCGAATTACGTGGAAGTTGTTTACACATTTAACATATGGAAATTTCCTACGATTCTGCGTTCGAAACTAGTTACTGACAAAGGCTAAGTGTTTTCAGCGGAACATATGTTTTTAATCTCATTTAGTTTTCGAAGCTTTGCATGCCTTACCGCCCTTTGTATCAAGGCACTTAAACATGAGCCCGCAAACGCTTTGGTTTCGAGATACAGGGTGTTTCTTGTAGTCCTACTTTTTGTGATGCTTAACCAGTTTATCGAATCTTTATTAATCTTCGCTACGCAGTTGGTAAATAAGTATCAAAACTTATAATTAATTTATTCATCACAGCTACCTAACTGGATCTTTATAATCATTTGGATTTTCCTGAGAATTGCTATAGAGAGCTGTTTGAATTTTTTTCTCGAAATCGAATGCAAATACGACAAAACTATAACAAACCAAAGTGTAGTACTGAACAAGAGTTTCTTTCTTATTTTTTTTAAACTACCAGTGGTTCACAAAAAAGCCTAATTTACATTTTCTTGATATCTCTTTTTGTTAAAAAGTTATTACCATCGGAACACCTTACCCCGGGAACTTCCAGCCCCACTCTCCCCTAATCTCATACCGCCAGTACGTGAAAAATGCAAATCGAATATGAATTCTAACATATGAGTTTAGCAATAAAGAGTTCTAATAATAATAACATAAGATTCTACGGATAGAAAATACATTCGGAAAGATGAGTATGATATGGGTTCTTTGGTTTTTTCAATGAAATAAATTCTACGAAAGTAAGAAAGATAATGGAAAATAAAAAAAATATACCTGTATAGCTATAATGGGTTCATATACCTGTATACCTGTAATGGGTCTATGTAGATTGTAGTGTCCCAGCGCAGGTTTTACTGCGTCTACTTAAAGATTTATTGTATTTTGTACGTTGTCATGGAATAGAACTAATTGCTGGATTTTCCAAACGACAATTTGATTATAAAAATATAAGTAACCATTTTTTCGGTAAAACCAGGGTACTCTCGACTTTCCAAGAATAACGAACATTTTTACATTTATCCATCAGATAACAGTAAACTGTGTTCAGTATTACCTGTTCATTCAATAAATCTGTTGAATAATTATGCATATTTTTCTGCTATGGAAATTGATGGCATGGTGGCTATGTTGGAATATCGTGATATTGATGGAGATTCTGTGCCAGTTTTAAAGGCATTCAAACATGGATTGGAGGAAGAAAGTCTAGATGACTTTAATAGCAAAATATTATTTATGACAATTCCATCTTTTTTCAATTGTGAAATGCTCATTATTTTTTAAACCACCGGAAATATATTTATTTATTTAAAGATATCAACAGAGTTCCAGTCATAGGTGGCTAGGTTTTTTGAGTGGAATACTGGAATATTCGAATAAGTATTAACAAAATAATCATTGAATATTCACTTAATATTCATTGAATGATCAGTTATTATGTCATAAGAGCATATATAATATTCGATTAAACACTGAGACACGAGAGTGCAATTCGTGTGGTGTTTCCCGATATACGACGAGATGAAAAGGTCCGCATAATCGAAATATATAGTCTACACTCTGGTATTCGTTATGATTATATCACGAAAAATAATTTCAATTTCTTATTTATTAATGGACCTATAACCAAAGCGCTGCCTTTTAAAAAATTCAATGACATTTCAGTGAGCTTGACTTTTTTTTTTTTCCAAGTACGTTACTATGGAAATAATCACAATCTGACAGGAGGCGAAACACCAAAACGATTATACCAAGTCGTCAAAGGTGTATTTACTTATCAAAACGCCGGAATAGGGTGATAAATTAGTTTGAATAGAGCCTAAAATTATTATGTTATTTAAATTATTCTGAGGAGTATAGTTACGATTGGGTTCCGCTAGCTCAACCGTAAAGCTCGCAGAACCCGCGATTTCTCCGACAATTCAAAAAAAAAAAATTTTTGAATAAGGTAATAATAAATAAGCCTACAAAATCAAAATAAAAATCAAAAATTCGAAAGTCTTTCTGCTAGCTTAACGAGGGTGCACCTTCTCCCCACAAGATATTTAACTGAATTTGGCATAGATATTCCAATTTAAAGTTTTTGTGATATTTTTTCTGGAAGAGTGCCCGCTTCTTTTCACCAGACCTTTTTGATGAACCACTGGTTGTTTAGAAAAATGTGAAAAGAATCTCTGGTCCAGTACTACACTTTACGGTTTCTTGTCAAACAAATTTTCAGAAATCCCAAGGAAAATTCAAATTATTATAGGATCCAGTGATAAATAATTAATTATAATTTTTGGTATTTATTTATTCAATCTGTAGAGAGGATCAATAAGAGATTCGATAAAATGTTATATGCATCACAAAAAAGTAGGACTACAAGAAACGTAGGTACCCTCTATCCAGAAAACATAGCATTTGCGGGCCCATGTATAGGACATTTGCTCCTTAAAATTATTCAGGGAATTTATCATTTTTCTTCGCACCTCCAATTTAGGAACAATCGAATGGTATGAACAATCGAATTAGAAAAATTCTATTTTAATTTTTGCTTCAAACTTCATTATCGAACTTTTTCTCACATTACAGATATGAGTAAACGTCGTCAACAATTTTTTTTTGATACGCACATTTATCTGGTTATCTAGAACTTCAAATATATCCTTTTCAGAATTTCTAGATGCTTCAACTGTTCCAAAACTTAGAAAGTTTGCGACATACTTCCAAAATATCTTCTCCCTCATCGGAGTTGAATGTGGATATTTTTAATTGAATGTTCGACAAGATCCAAAATTTAATTAATTGAATAGCGGAGATTCAGTTCGTGAAATTATATTGCACTACTTTTAATAATGAATACACCTGTCACTTGTGAAAAAATTACATAGTTTAATTTCTATGCTATAGAATATTTATTTGAAACGCACCCTAAAAACACATTAGATGGAATTAACCCTACGTATAAATAAATAGATAACATTGATTGATAAAATCTCGAATGACTTTTAAATTATTGAATTTGGGAGCATAATAATGCTGGAACAGTACCCGCTTCATTCAATATATACTTGCGCAGAATTACCCCATCCCATGCGCGGTATTATCCCAGCACATGGGGAATTTCGCGCAATGACATTATTATTTCAGATTTTTAATATATTCTCAAAGCGATTCGTCGAATAAATGCAAAATTTCGAAGTTAAATTGTGAAAGTTTGCATTTACATAGGAAACTTTTTTGAAACCTTTTCCGTTAGGTGCGCGAAATTCCCCCGTTCTCCCCTACTCAATAGAGAAATAATAATGATACTTCCGTACACCGTTCTCTGAAACGATTCGTATCAAAGTTGGTATAAATTAAAAACCGATTGTCAAACAGTATTGATATTAGGGAGAAAAGTCTTACAATTAGACATTAGTAGGAAATCGGAGAAATTAAAGTAGAGGCGTAGGGAATAAAATTCCAGTCCTTATACCTAAAATGAACATCTGAGTCATTATTAATATTCCTACCCCTGATTTTCGATTATGTGAAAAAGGACCTTTTCTCGGAAATTCTATGGGAACTATTTGTAATATTGTTAATGTCAACTTTCAAAGAAAAAGATGGTTATTTAGCTATTGTATAGGTAGCGTTTATTATTGCATTCAAAGGATTTCAGACATGTTTTATTATATACATAGGAAAGGTTGATTTCACTTTTATATGGGTATCTTCGATTCTGAGAAGCTACCAACTTTATCTATTCAAAATATCTGCTCATTAATAACGAATTTGCCTTCTGAAAGACAGGACCTACAAATCCTTTTGTTCGAGTAATAACCAGAGGGCCAAGGGCGTAGAAATGAGAGGATACTCGGGGTAATTACTTCCCCCCCCCAAGATTTACAAAATATAGAATTTCAGTTTATTATCGCTTTCAAGATGATTACTTTTATTGCACTGCGAGCACGTCTATGTCCGAAATTTATTATTTTCCTTTATCTACCCGCTTTCGTCGGCGTCCCCTCAGAGGAATATAAATGACTTATCATATTTCAAAATGAAAACAATCTTAACGCGTGACACCACATTTTGCTAAATTCACTATTTGAAGGAAACCTATAAATGTAAGCATTGAATTGAGTTTTACGATATCGCGCAAATACTACACCATATACGAGATATATTCTATATGTAGAACTACAAGGAACACCCTGTATCTTGAAAACAAAGCGATTGCGGTACCTCCAATTTAGGAACACCCTGTATAAGGGTTGATGATCGAATCGGTAATCAAAAAATTGCTATTATTTTGAGTGATGTTTGCTTCGAACTTCGTTATCGAACCTTTCTTTCTCACATTACAGGTATGAGTAAACGTTGTCGTCAAAAAATGTTTTCGATTTTTTTTCGGTCTATCATATCAGTTCATTTACATATTATATGTATTATTTCGCGTTATGAACTATTTCTTGTTATCGTTCGAGAAAAACAGACAAATCTGCAACATAAAAATTCCTTTTTTTTCATTTCTCAAGCTTATAATTATGATGATAATTTTGAGCAAATTTTTGTGAAATAAATATTAGGTCGGTAGGTAGGGATTTGAAGGAATAATTTTTCTGAAATATATAATTCATCCAATCAGCTGTTACATAACCATGAATTAGGAATACCTAATACATTCGAAATTTTTTTTTTATCAAACACGAAAAGCACGGAAGTTCGTTAGGAAAGATATACCTACAGGAGGTATATTTACCCCTAATATCCAGAGGGAAAGGTCATAAAAAAAGGTTATTTTTGAAAACATTTCTTCCCAGAAAAGGCGAGCGGCATTTTCAAAGAAGTGAATAACAACAATCGTAAAACCCACTAGAGTATTAGACCAGATGTAACCATTCACCAAATATTTTGCAGCAGAAAACGGTTCATTTCAATTATGTGCGTTGAGCTGATAAGTGAGTTTTAGGTGCGTCGTTATGTGAATATAATAATTCTTCATTCTACGCAGTGTTCGGAAAATAATACATAGGTTATTTTAATAAAACTGTATGAATCATTCGATGACGCTATTGAAGGTGAATAGGTAAGTCATGTAATCTGTATGTACCTATTTATCGATTAAATATTAATTTCATCAGATTTGTGGTCGATTCTAGATTTATAAAACTAGCAAACTAGAATTCTGTTCGAATCTGAAGGAATCGTTATAAGGATATAACGATCCCCCAAGATGACTCATCATTCGAAGCACTCATTGAAAAGTACATTGTTAGTGGATATCAGACGATTCATTAATAATGAAATTCCATAACATGAAGCAATATCTATATGACATATTTAATTATCAATTGCTCCACTGATCATATTTTTGTACAGTATCGTCACAGTTATTACATCAACCCATAGAAGTACAGTGACTGTCTCTGCAGTGTGCAAACAAATATGCTCCGATAACGTTTCTGATTATTCTTCATTCAAATTAATTCAATCGTCATATTTCAAGCGCCATAAATTTTTTCAATTTTGAATCCGTTTTCTCTTCTTCATATCGCCAAATTGTACATATAACAAACTTTTGATGATGACCTTTATTGTTATCTTCATTTACTTCTGAAGATGTATAATTATTTTCTCTACAAATCTATTTTAGGACCTCAAAGTATCAACTTAGGTACATGTGTGCTCTAGCTTTATATTCTAACAGTTATCAATCCATTTGATATCTGAAATTCATAAAAATTAACTTTCATATTGAATATTTGATATGATGCACCTCCAGCCCATAAACGTGTTGATGAACATCTAGAAGACAATACAAATTTATTTTCTTTCCATAACATACTATTCTCGTCATTTCAGGTAAAATGACGAGAAATTGAAGGCTCAATTTTAATTAATATTTCATATTGTAAACTATCAGATGAGTCATTTTTACTGAAGAAGGAGAATGTCTCCGAAACGTATAATTATATATTTTTTTATATGAACTAAACAACTTCATTAAAAACCTGACACTTCCAAATAAAGAAAATACTATTGACTATTAAAAAGCAGGTAAATAACATGATCAAAATATATATATATATTTTTTTTTTTTTTTTTTTATTCACCGACAAGCGGGATGGATCCAAGACAACCGGGTCACCACAGCGACCAAGGTTGTACTCAGGAGCTAGTAAGAAATCTTCTGACTGTCCGCGTGGTACCTAGGATGACCTCTTTCTGTGCTTGGCTAATCAGGTAAGTATCTAATTGTAGACGTTTCGTGTTTTCAATCATGTGTGTCTCCACCAGGCCATTTACCGATATTATGAGTGGGAGAATTGATGTTTTCCTCAGACCGTACATTTCTTTCAGCTCAAACGCGAGGTCATGATATTTGGTGAGTTTCTCAGTGTACGCTCGGGCGATATTATCATCGGCGGGTACCGTTATGTCTATTATCTGCACCAATTTTTCGGTCTTATTAAACAGAACTATGTCCGGCCGGTTATGCGATATTGCCCTGTCCGTGACCATAGTTGTGTCCCAGTACAGTTTGTAGACATCGTTGTCCAGGACGCTGCATGGCTGGTAAATATATATATATATATATATATATATATATATATATATATATATATATATATCGTGAATCTATTAAGGGAATTCGACTGATAAGAAGGATTTCAGTTTTACTCTTTATTCATACCAAGCTTTCGGAACTGGTTGGTTCCTTCCTCAGGGTTACTACAATTTTAACAATTAAAATAAAATTAAAATTACATATAGAACTATCCCAAATCTTTAAAAACAGTCACTTACAGAATTTGAGGTTGTCTCCTTAATAAGTTAAAATTCATCAATTAACGCAAATTTTTAAGTAAATTAGTCTCAAATACTCTATAAGTCGAATTAATCTTTCTTTGTCAATTGGATGTGAAGTATAAACAGTGTGTCTAACCTAACTTAATTATTTTCTTTGGTACATATCACAGAATCGCATCGCGTCAACTTTGGTTTACTTTTTCTTCTTATTTTTATTCGTCTAGTGGTCCATCATAGAATCGTTCCCGGTTTGGATATGTTAACAGGAACGTGTAAACATTGCTTAATCTTTGTACGTCAGTTTTTTTATTTATTGGATTTTCTTGATTTCTTATGTTGATCATTTCTTGTATCAGTCTTTTATTATATTTACCTTCCGTACATAATACTTCTGTATTTTCAAAATCAATTTTATGATCCTTTTTCATTGAGTGTACAGCTACAGCACATCGTGGGTTCACTGTCCGGATATCACTCTTATGTAACGTTAATCGACTCTTTAACCATTGAGATGTCTGTCCCACATAGGTGCCATCACATTCGGAACATTTAATTTTATACACTACATTAGATTTCAGTGGGTTTGGTGTTGTATCTTTCAATTTACTGTATAACATCTTGATAGTTTTCGTGTTGTATGTACTTATTTTTACTTTTTCATCTTTAAAACAATTCTTAATTTTGCTGGTTAGATTTCCTATGTTGGGAAGGCTGCCGTATTTTATTACAGGATCATCTTGAACTATATTTTCAATTTGTTCAGGTTTTCGTCGAGATTCTGTTATGGAGACTCTGTCAGTTTCATACATTAGTTTGTCGAGCATTTGTTTTGGATAGGAATTTTGCCAAAAGATCTCATGTAATTTCTTTATGTTCGCATCTACCATATCTGGATGGCAGATTCTTTGTATCCTGTTTTTCATTTCTTTGATACAATTTATTTTCATGTTTATCAGATGTTCTGATTTGAAATGTATGAATTTGTTTGAATTTGTTTCTTTTTGATACCAGTCCAGTTTAATTATGTTATTTATTCTGCAAACCTTTGTATCCAGGAATGGAACAGAATTATATTCATCTTCTCTTTCACTTGTAAATTGGATGTTCAAGTCAAAACTGTTAAATACCTGAATTATCTCCTCCAAGCCTGTTTTCGGTATTGCGAGTATCAAATCATCTACAAATTTTTTTATGAAAAACACCTTGAAGGACAACTTTGGAATGAAAATGTCCAAAACATAATCCATAAGATAAAGGGACAGTACCGGGCTAAGTTTGGAACCCATAGCACAGCCAAATGTCTGTACATAAAATTTCCCTTCAAACATGAAAGGAACATGAGGAACATCTCCCACATGGTAAGGTCAATTGCTGCTGTAACCACAAATGCACGACTGACTTCTGTTGTTGATTTCATTTGTTTGTTATTTCCTTCAATGTTTCTCATTCTAACACTTCTCATCGTATTGCACAGGGACGAAAGCTTGACACACGTGTCTAAGGAAATCACATTGGTAAAAGGGACTGTTCTTATTTCCTTTTTTTTGTTTAATGAACAATTATCCAAGTAAGCCATTCCACATTGTTGATTTTCTTAGTCTCTTATGTCACGCAGGTAGCTATAATCTCCCACGTGGTAAGGTCAATTGCTGCTGTAACCACAAATGCACGACTGACTTCTGTTGTTGATTTCATTTGTTTGTTATTTCCTTCAATGTTTCTCATTCTAACACTTCTCATCGTATTGCACAGGGACGAAAGCTTGACACACGTGTCTAAGGAAATCACATTGGTAAAAAGGACTGTTCTTATTTCCTTTTTTTTGTTCAATTAACAATTATCCAAGTGAGCCATTCCACATTGTTGATTTTCTTGGACTCGGATGACACGCGGGTAGTTATAATCTCCTACGTGGTAAGGTCAATTGCTGCTGTAACCACAATTGGACGGCTGACTTCTGTTGTTGATTTCATTTGTTTGTTATTTCCTTCAATGTTTCTCATTCTAACACTTCTCATCGTATTGCACAGGGACGAACCCTTGACACACGTGTCTAAGGAAATCACATTGGTAAAAGGGACTGTTCTTATTTCCTTTTTTTTGTTTAATGAACAATTATCCAAGTAAGCCATTCCACATTGTTGATTTTCTTAGACTCTTATGTCACGCAGGTAGCTATAATCTCCCACGTGGTAAGGTCAATTGCTGCTGTAACCACAAATGCACGACTGACTTCTGTTGTTGATTTCATTTGTTTGTTATTTCCTTCAATGTTTCTCATTCTAACACTTCTCATCGTATTGCACAGGGACGAAAGCTTGACACACGTGTCTAAGGAAACCACATTGGTATAAGGGACTGTTCTTATTCCCTTTTTGCTTTTTAATGAACAATTATCCAAGTAAGCCATTCCACATTGTTTATTTTCTTGGACTCGGATGTCACGCAGGTAGCTATAATCTCCCACGTGGTAAGGTCAATTGCTGGTGTAACCACAAATGCACGACTGACTTCTGTTGTTGATTTCATTTGTTTGTTATTTCCTTCTATGTTTCTCATTCTAACACTTTTCATCGTATTGCACAGGGACGAAAGCTTGACACACGTGTCTAAGGAAACCACTTTGGTATAAGGGACTGTTCTTATTCTTTTTTTTTTGTTTAATCAACAATTATCCAAGTAGGCCATTCCACATTGTTGATTTTCTTGGACTCGGATGTCACGCAGGTAGCTATAATCTCCCACGTGGTAAGGTCAATTGCTGCTGTAACCACAAATGCACGACTGACTTCTGTTGTTGATTTCATTCGTTTGTAATTTCCTTCTATGTTACTCATTCTAACACTTTTCATCGTATTCCACATTGACGAAAGCTTGACACACGTGTCTAAAGAAACCACTTTGGTATAAGGGACTGTTCTTATTGTTTTTTTTTTTGTTTAATCAACAATTATCCAAGTAGTCCATTCCACATTGTTGATTTTCTTGGACTCGAATGTCACGCAGGTAGCTATAATCTCCCACGTGGTAAGGTCAATTGCTGCTGTAACCACAAATGCACGACTGACTTCTGTTGTTGATTTCATTTGTTTGTTATTTCCTTCAATGTTTCTCATTCTAACACTTCTCATCGTATTGCACAGGGACGAAAGCTTGACACACGTGTCTAAGGAAATCACATTGGTAAAAGGGACTGTTCTCATTTCCTTCTTTGTGTTTAATTAACGATTATCCAAGTGAGCCATTCCACATTGTTGATTTTCTTTGACACGGATGACACGCGGGTAGTTATAATCTCCCACGTGGTAAGGTCAATTGCTGCTGTAACCACAAATGGACGGCTGACTTCTGTTGTTGATTTCATTTGTTTGTTATTTCCTTCAATGTTTCTCATTCTAACACTTCTCATCGTATTGCACAGGGACGAAAGCTTGACACACGTGTCTAAGGAAACCACATTGGTATAAGGGACTGTTCTTATTCCCTTCTTACTGTATAATGATCAATTATCCAAGTAAGCCATTCCACATTGTTGATTTTCTTGGACTCGGATGTCACGCAGGTAGCTATAATCTCCCACGTGGTAAGGTCAATTGCTGCTGTAACCACAAATGCACGACTGACTTCTGTTGTTGATTTCATTTGTTTGTTATTTCCTTCTATGTTTCTCATTCTAACACTTTTCATCGTATTCCACATTGACGAAAGCTTGACACACGTGTCTAAAGAAACCACTTTGGTATAAGGGACTGTTCTTATTCTTTTTTTTTTTGTTTAATCAACAATTATCCAAGTAGGCCATTCCACATTGTTGATTTTCTTGGACTCGGATGTCACGCAGGTAGCTATAATCTCCCACGTGGTAAGGTCAATTGCTTCTGTAACCACAAATGCACGACTGACTTCTGTTGTTGATTTCATTCGTTTGTAATTTCCTTCTATGTTTCTCATTCTAACACTTTTCATCGTATTCCACATTGACGAAAGCTTGACACACGTGTCTAAAGAAACCACTTTGGTATAAGGGACTGTTCTTATTCTTTTTTTTTTGTTTAATCAACAATTATCCAAGTAGTCCATTCCACATTGTTGATTTTCTTGGACTCGGATGTCACGCAGGTAGCTATAATCTCCCACGTGCTGCTGTAACCACAAATGCACGACTGACTTCTGTTGTTGATTTCATTTGTTTGTTATTTCCTTCAATGTTTCTCATTCTAACACTTCTCATCGTATTGCACAGGGACGAAAGCTTGACACACGTGTCTAAGGAAATCACATTGGTAAAAGGGACTGTTCTCATTTCCTTCTTTTTGTTTAATTAACAATTATCCAAGTGAGCCATTCCACATTGTTGATTTTCTTGGACACGGATGACACGCGGGTAGTTATAATCTCCCACGTGGTAAGGTCAATTGCTGCTGTAACCACAATTGGACGGCTGACTTCTGTTGTTGATTTCATTTGTTTGTTATTTCCTTCAATGTTTCTCATTCTAACACTTCTCATCGTATTGCACAGGGACGAAAGCTTGACACACGTGTCTAAGGAAACCACATTGGTATAAGGGACTGTTCTTATTCCCTTTTTGCTTTTTAATGAACAATTATCCAAGTAAGCCATTCCACATTGTTGATTTTCTTGGACTCGGATGTCACGCAGGTAGCTATAATCTCCCACGTGGTAAGGTCAATTGCTGGTGTAACCACAAATGCACGACTTACTTCTGTTGTTGATTTCATTTGTTTGTTATTTCCTTCTATGTTTCTCATTCTAACACTTTTCATCGTATTGCACAGGGACGAAAGCTTGACACACGTGTCTAAGGAAACCACTTTGGTATATGGGACTGTTCTTATTCTTTTTTTTTTGTTTAATCAACAATTATCCAAGTAGGCCATTCCACATTGTTGATTTTCTTGGACTCGGATGTCACGCAGGTAGCTATAATCTCCCACTTGGTAAGGTCAATTGCTGCTGTAACCACAAATGCACGACTGACTTCTGTTGTTGATTTCATTCGTTTGTAATTTCCTTCTATGTTACTCATTCTAACACTTTTCATCGTATTCCACATTGACGAAAGCTTGACACACGTGTCTAAAGAAACCACTTTGGTATAAGGGACTGTTTTTATTTTTTTTTTTTGTTTAATCAACAATTATCCAAGTAGTCCATTCCACATTGTTGATTTTCTTGGACTCGAATGTCACGCAAGTAGCTATAATCTCCCACGTGGTAAGGTCAATTGCTGCTGTAACCACAAATGCACGACTGACTTCTGTTGTTGATTTCATTCGTTTGTAATTTCCTTCTATGTTTCTCATTCTAACACTTTTCATCGTATTCCACAGCGACGAAAGCTTGACACACGTGTCTAAAGAAACCACTTTGGTATAAGGGACTGTTCTTATTCCCTTTTTTTTTTAATCAACAATTATCCAAGTAGGCCATTCCACATTGTTGATTTTCTTGGTCTCGGATGACACGCGGGTAGCTATAATCTCCCACGTGGTAAGGTCAATTGCTGCTGTAACCACAATTGGACGGCTGACTTCTGTTGTTGATTTCATTTGTTTGTTATTTCCTTCAATGTTTCTCATTCTAACACTTTTCATCGTATTGCACAGGGACGAAAGCTTGACACACGTGTCTAAGGAAACCACTTTGGTATGAGGGAATGTTTTTATTCCCTTTTTTTTGTTTAATGAACAATTATCCAAGTAAGCCATTCCACATTGTTGATTTTCTTGGACTCGGATGTCACGCAGGTAGCTATAATCTCCCACGTGGTAAGGTCAATTGCTGCTGTAACCACAATTGGACGGCTGACTTCTGTTGTTGATTTCATTTGTTTGTTATTTCCTTCAATGTTTCTTATTCTAACACTTTTCATCATATAGCACAGGGACGAAAGCTGGACACACGTGTCTAAGGAAACCACTTTGGTATAAGGGACTGTTCTTATTCCCTTTTTTTTGTTTAATCAACAATTATCCAAGTAAGCCATTCCACATTGTTGATTTTCTTGGACTCGGATGTCACGCAGGTAGCTCTAATCTCCCACGTGGTAAGGTCAATTGCTGCTGTAACCACGAATGCACGACTGACTTCTGTTGTTGATTTCATTCGTTTGTTATTTCCTTCAATGTTTCTCATTCTTACACTTTTCATCGTATTGCATAGGGACGAAAGCTTGACACACGTGTCTAAAGAAACCACTTCGGTATAAGGGACTGTTCTTATTCCCTTCTTTTTGTTTAATGAACAATTATCCAAGTAAGCCATTCCACATTGTTGATTTTCTTCGACTCTTATGTCACGCAGGTAGCTATAATCTCCCACGTGGTAAGGTCGATTGCTGCTTTAACCACAAATGCACGACTGACTTCTGTTGTTGATTTCATTTGTTTGTTATTTCCTTCAATGTTTCTCATTCTAACACTTCTCATCGTATTGCACAGGGACGAAAGCTTGACACACGTGTCTAAGGAAATCACATTGGTAAAAGGGACTGTTCTTATTTCCTTTTTTTTGTTCAATTAACAATTATCCAAGTGAGCCATTCCACATTGTTGATTTTCTTGGACTCGGATGACACGCGGGTAGTTATAATCTCCTACGTGGTAAGGTCAATTGCTGCTGTAACCACAATTGGACGGCTGACTTCTGTTGTTGATTTCATTTGTTTGTTATTTCCTTCAATGTTTCTCATTCTAACACTTCTCATCGTATTGCACAGGGACGAAAGCTTGACACACGTGTCTAAGGAAACCACATTGGTATAAGGGACTGTTCTTATTCCCTTTTTGCTTTTTAATGAACAATTATCCAAGTAAGCCATTCCACATTGTTGATTTTCTTGGACTCGGATGTCACGCAGGTAGCTATAATCTCCCACGTGGTAAGGTCAATTGCTGGTGTAACCACAAATGCACGACTGACTTCTGTTGTTGATTTCATTTGTTTGTTATTTCCTTCTATGTTTCTCATTCTAACACTTTTCATCGTATTGCACAGGGACGAAAGCTTGACACACGTGTCTAAGGAAACCACTTTGGTATAAGAGACTGTTCTTATTCTTTTTTTTTTGTTTAATCAACAATTATCCAAGTAGGCCATTCCACATTGTTGATTTTCTTGGACTCGGATGTCACGCAGGTAGCTATAATCTCCCACGTGGTAAGGTCAATTGCTGCTGTAACCACAAATGCACGACTGACTTCTGTTGTTGATTTCATTCGTTTGTAATTTCCTTCTATGTTACTCATTCTAACACTTTTCATCGTATTCCACATTGACGAAAGCTTGACACACGTGTCTAAAGAAACCACTTTGGTATAAGGGACTGTTCTTATTGTTTTTTTTTTTGTTTAATCAACAATTATCCAAGTAGTCCATTCCACATTGTTGATTTTCTTGGACTCGAATGTCACGCAGGTAGCTATAATCTCCCACGTGGTAAGGTCAATTGCTGCTGTAACCACAAATGCACGACTGACTTCTGTTGTTGATTTCATTTGTTTGTTATTTCCTTCAATGTTTCTCATTCTAACACTTCTCATCGTATTGCACAGGGACGAAAGCTTGACACACGTGTCTAAGGAAATCACATTGGTAAAAGGGACTGTTCTTATTTCCTTCTTTGTGTTTAATTAACGATTATCCAAGTGAGCCATTCCACATTGTTGATTTTCTTTGACACGGATGACACGCGGGTAGTTATAATCTCCCACGTGGTAAGGTCAATTGCTGCTGTAACCACAAATGGACGGCTGACTTCTGTTGTTGATTTCATTTGTTTGTTATTTCCTTCAATGTTTCTCATTCTAACACTTCTCACCGTATTGCACAGGGACGAAAGCTTGACACACGTGTCTAAGGAAACCACATTGGTATAAGGGACTGTTCTTATTCCCTTTTTGCTTTTTAATGAACAATTATCCAAGTAAGCCATTCCACATTGTTGATTTTCTTGGACTCGGATGTCACGCAGGTAGCTATAATCTCCCACGTGGTAAGGTCAATTGCTGGTGTAACCACAAATGCACGACTCACTTCTGTTGTTGCTTTCATTTGTTTGTTATTTCCTTCTATGTTTCTCATTCTAACACTTTTCATCGTATTGCACAGGGACGAAAGCTTGACACACGTGTCTAAGGAAACCACTTTGGTATAAGGGACTGTTCTTATTCCCTTTTTGCTTTTTAATGAACAATTATCCAAGTAAGCCATTCCACATTGTTGATTTTCTTGGACTCGGATGTCACGCAGGTAGCTATAATCTCCCACGTGGTAAGGTCAATTGCTGCTGTAACCACAAATGCACGACTGACTTCTGTTGTTGATTTCATTCGTTTGTAATTTCTTTCTATGTTTCTCATTCTAACACTTTTCATCGTATTCCACAGGGACGAAAGCTTGACACACGTGTCTAAAGAAACCACTTTGGTATAAGGGACTGTTCTTATTCCCTTTTTTTTGTTTAATCAACAATTATCCAAGTAGGCCATTCCACATTGTTGATTTTCTTGGACTCGGATGACACGCGGGTAGCTATAATCTCCCACGTGGTAAGGTCAATTGCTGCTGTAACCACAATTGGACGGCTGACTTCTGTTGTTGATTTCATTTGTTTGTTATTTCCTTCAATGTTTCTCATTCTAACACTTTTCATCGTATTGCACAGGGACGAAAGCTTGACACACGTGTCTAAGGAAACCACTTTGGTATGAGGGACTGTTTTTATTTCCTTTTTTTTGTTTAATGAACAATTATCCAAGTAAGCCATTCCACATTGTTGATTTTCTTGGACTTGGATGTCACGCAGGTAGCTATAATCTCCCACGTGGTAAGGTCAATTGCTGCTGTAACCACAATTGCGCGACTGACTTCTGTTGTTGATTTCATTTGTTTGTTATTTCCTTCTATGTTTCTCATTCTAACACTTTTCATCGTATTGCACAGTGACGAAAGCTTGACACACGTGTCTAAGGAAACCACATTGGTATAAGGGACTGTTCTTATTCCCTTTTTCCTTTTTGATGAACAATTATCCAAATAAGCCATTCCAGATTGTTGATTTTCTTGGACTCGGATGTCACGCAGGTAGCTATAATCTCCCACGTGGTAAGGTCAATTGCTGCTGTAACCACAAATGCACGACTGACTGTTGATGATTTCATTTGTTTGTTATTTTCTTCAATGTTTCTCATTCTAACACTTTTCATCGTATTGCTCAGGGACGAAAACTTGACACACGAGTCTAAGGAAACCACAAGGGACTGTTCTTATTCCCTTTTTTCTTTTTGATGAACAATTATCCAAGTAAGCCATTCCACATTGTTGATTTTCTTGGACTCGGATATCACGCAGGTAGCTATAATCAATTGCTGCTGTAACCACAAATGCACGACTGACTTCTGTTGTTGATTTCATTCGTTCGTTATTTTCTTCAATGTTTCTCATTCTAACTCTTTTCATCGTATTGCACAAGGACGAAAGCTTGACACACTTGTCTAAGGAAACCACTTTGGTATAAGGGACTGTTCTTATTCCCTTCTTTTTGTTTAATGAACAATTATCCAAGTAAGCCATTCCACATTGTTGATTTTCTTAGACTCGGATGTCACGCAGGTAGCTATAATCTCCCACGTGGTAAGGTCAATTGCTGCTGTAACCACAAATGCAGGACTGACTTCTGTTGTTGATTTCATTTGTTTGTTATTTCCTTCTATGTTTCTCATTCTTACACTTTTCATCGTATTGCACAGGGACGAAAGCTTGACACACGTGTCTAAGGAAACCACTTTGGTATAAGGGACTGTTCGTATTCCCTTCTTTTTGTTTAATGAACAATTATCTAAGTAAGCCATTCCACATTGTTGATTTTCTTAGACTCGGATGACACGCAGGTAGCTATAATCTCCCACGTGGTGAGGTCAATTGCTGCTGTAACCACAAATGCACGACTGACTTCTGTTGTTGATTTCATTTGTTTGTTATTTCCTTCAATGTTTCTCATTCTAACACTTCTCATCGTATTGCACAGGGACGAAAACTTGACACACGTGTCTAAGGAAACCACTTTGGTATAAGGGACTGTTCTTATTCCCTTCTTTTTGTTTAATGAACAATTATCCATGTTAGCCATTCCATATTGTTGATTTTCTTGGACTCGGATGTCACGCAGCTATAATCTCCCACGTGGTAAGGTCAATTGCTGCTGTAACCACAAATGCACGACTGACTTCTGTTGTTGATTTCATTCGTTCGTTATTTTCTTCAATGTTTCTCATTCTAACTCTTTTCATCGTATTGCACAAGGACGAAAGCTTGACACACTTGTCTAAGGAAACCACTTTGGTATAAGGGACTGTTCTTATTCCCTTCTTTTTGTTTAATGAACAATTATCCAAGTAAGCCATTCCACATTGTTGATTTTCTTAGACTCGGCTGTCACGCAGGAAGCTATAATCTCCCACGTGGTAAGGTCAATTGCTGCTGTAACCACAAATGCACGACTGACTTCTGTTGTTGATTTCATTTGTTTGTTATTTCCTTCAATGTTTCTCATTCTAACACTTCTCATCGTATTGCACAGGGACGAAAACTTGACACACGTGTCTAAGGAAACCACTTTGGTATAAGGGACTGTTCTTATTCCCTTCTTTTTGTTTAATGAACAATTATCCATGTTAGCCATTCCATATTGTTGATTTTCTTGGACTCGGATGTCACGCAGCTATAATCTCCCACGTGGTAAGGTCAATTGCTGCTGTAACCACAAATGCACGACTGACTTCTGTTGTTGATTTCATTCGTTTGTTATTTCCTTCTATGTTTCTCATTCTAACACTATTCATCGAATTGCACAGGGACGAAAGCTTGACACACGTGTCTAAGGAAACAACTTTGGTATAAGGGACTGTTCTTATTCCCTTCTTTCTGTATAATGATCAATTATCCAAGTAAGCCATTCCACATTGTTGATTTTCTTGGACTCGGATGACACGCAGGTAGCTATAATCTCCCACGTGGTGAGGTCAATTGCTGCTGTAACCACAAATGTACGACTGACTTCTGTTGTTGATTTCATTTGTTTGTTATTTCCTTCAATGTTTCTCATTCTAACTCTTTTCATCGTATTACACAGGGACGAAAGCTTGACACACGTGTCTAAGGAAACCACTTTGGCATAAGGGACTGTTCTTATTCCCTTCTTTTTGTTTAATGAACAATTATCCAAGTTAGCCATTCCATATTGTTGATTTTCTTGGACTCGGATGTCACGCAGGTAGCTATAATCTACCACGTGGTAAGGTCAATTGCTGCTGTAACCACAAATGCACGACTGACTTCTGTTGTTGATTTCTTTTGTTTGTTATTTCCTTCTATGTTTCTCATTCTAACACTTTTCATCGTATTGCACAGGGACGAAAGCTTGACACACGTGTCTAAGGAAACCACTTTGGTATAAGGGACTGTTCTTATTTCCTTTCTTTTTGTTTAATGAACAATTATCCAAGTAAGCCATTCCACATTGTTGATTTTCTTAGACTCGGCTGTCACGCAGGTAGCTATAATCTCCCACGAAGTAAGGTCAATTGCTGCTGTAACCACAAATGCACGACTGACTTCTGTTGTTGATTTCATTTGTTTGTTATTTCCTTCAATGTTTCTCATTCTAACACTTTTCATCGTATTGCACAGGGACGAAAGCTTGACTCACGTGTCTAAGGAAATCACTTTGGTATGAGGGACTGTTCTTATTCCCTTCTTTTTGTTTAATTAACAATTATCCAAGTAAGCCATTCCACATTGTTGATTTTCTTGGACTCGGATTACACACGGGTAGCTATAATCTCCCACGGGGTAAGGTCAATTGCTGCTGTAACCACAATTGGACGGCTGACTTCTGTTGTTGATTTCATTTGTTTGTTATTTCCTTCAATGTTTCTCATTCTAACACTTCTCATCGTATTGCACAGGGACGAAAGCTTGACACACGTGTCTATGGAAACCACATTGGTATAAGGGGCTGTTCTTATTCCCTTTTTTTGTTTAATCAACAATTATCCAAGTAAGCCATTCCACATTGTTGATTTTCTTGGACTCGGATGACACGCGGGTAGCTATAATCTCCCACGTGGTAAGGTCAATCGCTGCTGTAACCACAATTGGACGGCTGACTTCTGTTGTTGATTTCATTTGTTTGTTATTTCCTTCAATGTTTCTCATTCTAACACTTCTCATCGTATTGCACAGGGACGAAAGCTTGACACACGTGTCTAAGGAAACCACTTTGGTATAAGGGACTGTTCTTATTCCCTTCTTTTTGTTTAATGAACAATTATCCATGTTAGCCATTCCATATTGTTGATTTTCTTGGACTCGGATGTCACGCAGGTAGCTATAATCTCCCACGTGGTGAGGTCAATTGCTGCTGTAACCACAAATGCACGACTGACTTCTGTTGTTGATTTCATTTGTTTGTTATTTCCTTCTATGTTTCTCATTCTAACACTATTCATCGAATTGCACAGGGACGAAAGCTTGACACACGTGTCTAAGGAAACAACTTTGGTATAAGGGACTGTTCTTATTCCCTTCTTTCTGTATAATGATCAATTATCCAAGTAAGCCATTCCACATTGTTGATTTTCTTGGACTCGGATGACACGCAGGTAGCTATAATCTCCCACGTGGTGAGGTCAATTGCTGCTGTAACCACAAATGCACGACTGACTTCTGTTGTTGATTTCATTTGTTTGTTATTTCCTTCAATGTTTCTCATTCTAACTCTTTTCATCGTATTACACAGGGACGAAAGCTTGACACACGTGTCTAAGGAAACCACTTTGGCATAAGGGACTGTTCTTATTCCCTTCTTTTTGTTTAATGAACAATTATCCAAGTTAGCCATTCCATATTGTCGATTTTCTTGGACTCGGATGTCACGCAGGTAGCTATAATCTACCACGTGGTAAGGTCAATTGCTGCTGTAACCACAAATGCACGACTGACTTCTGTTGTTGATTTCATTTGTTTGTTATTTCCTTCTATGTTTCTCATTCTAACACTTTTCATCGTATTGCACAGGGACGAAAGCTTGACACACGTGTCTAAGGAAACCAGTTTGGTATAAGGGACTGTTCTTATTTCCTTTCTTTTTGTTCAATGAACAATTATCCAAGTAAGCCATTCCACATTGTTGATTTTCTTGGACTCGGCTGTCACGCAGGTAGCTATAATCTCCCACGGGGTAAGGTCAATTGCTGCTGTAACCACAAATGCACGACTGACTTCTGTTGTTGATTTCATTTGTTTGTTATTTCCTTCAATGTTTCTCATTCTAACACTTCTCATCGTATTGCACAGGGACGAAAGCTTGACTCACGTGTCTAAGGAAATCACTTTGGTATGAGGGACTGTTCTTATTCCCTTCTTTTTGTTTAATTAACAATTATCCAAGTAAGCCATTCCACATTGTTGATTTTCTTGGACTCGGATTACACACGGGTAGCTATAATCTCCCACGTGGTAAGGTCAATTGCTGCTGTAACCACAATTGGACGGCTGACTTCTGTTGTTGATTTCATTTGTTTGTTATTTCCTTCAATGTTTTTCATTCTAACACTTCTCATCGTATTGCACAGGGACGAAAGTTTGACACACGTGTCTATGGAAACCACATTGGTATAAGGGGCTGTTCTTATTCCCTTTTTTTGTTTAATCAACAATTATCCAAGTAAGCCATTCCACATTGTTGATTTTCTTGGACTCGGATGACACGCGGGTAGCTATAATCTCCCACGTGGTAAGGTCAATTGCTGCTGTAACCACAATTGGACGGCTGACTTCTGTTGTTGATTTCATTTGTTTGTTATTTCCTTCAATGTTTCTCATTCTAACACTTCTCATCGTATTGCACAGGGACGAAAGCTTGACACACGTGTCTAAGGAAATCACATTGGTAAAAGGGACTGTTCTTATTTCCTTTTTTTTGTTTAATGAACAATTATCCAAGTAAGCCATTCCACATTGTTGATTTTCTTAGACTCTTATGTCACGCAGGTAGCTATAATCTCCCACGTGGTAAGGTCAATTGCTGCTGTAACCACAAATGCACGACTGACTTCTGTTGTTGATTTCATTTGTTTGTTATTTCCTTCAATGTTTCTCATTCTAACACTTCTCATCGTATTGCACAGGGACGAAAGCTTGACACACGTGTCTAAGGAAATCACATTGGTAAAAAGGACTGTTCTTATTTCCTTTTTTTTGTTCAATTAACAATTATCCAAGTGAGCCATTCCACATTGTTGATTTTCTTGGACTCGGATGACACGCGGGTAGTTATAATCTCCTACGTGGTAAGGTCAATTGCTGCTGTAACCACAATTGGACGGCTGACTTCTGTTGTTGATTTCATTTGTTTGTTATTTCCTTCAATGTTTCTCATTCTAACACTTCTCATCGTATTGCACAGGGACGAAAGCTTGACACACGTGTCTAAGGAAATCACATTGGTAAAAGGGACTGTTCTTATTTCCTTTTTTTTGTTCAATTAACAATTATCCAAGTGAGCCATTCCACATTGTTGATTTTCTTGGACTCGGATGACACGCGGGTAGTTATAATCTCCCACGTGGTAAGGTCAATTGCTGCTGTAACCACAAATGCACGACTGACTTGTGTTGTTGATCTCATTTGTTTGTTATTTCCTTCTATGTTTCTCATTCTAACACTTTTCATCGTATTCCACATTGACGAAAGCTTGACACACGTGTCTAAAGAAACCACTTTGGTATAAGGGACTGTTCTAATTCTTTTTTTTTTTGTTTAATCAACAATTATCCAAGTAGGCCATTCCACATTGTTGATTTTCTTAGACTCTTATGTCACGCAGGTAGCTATAATCTCCCACGTGGTAAGGTCAATTGCTGCTGTAACCACAAATGCACGACTGACTTCTGTTGTTGATTTCATTTGTTTGTTATTTCCTTCAATGTTTCTCATTCTAACACTTCTCATCGTATTGCACAGGGACGAAAGCTTGACACACGTGTCTAAGGAAATCACATTGGTAAAAGGGACTGTTCTTATTTCCTTTTTTTTGTTCAATTAACAATTATCCAAGTGAGCCATTCCACATTGTTGATTTTCTTGGACTCGGATGACACGCGGGTAGTTATAATCTCCTACGTGGTAAGGTCAATTGCTGCTGTAACCACAATTGGACGCCTGACTTCTGTTGTTGATTTCATTTGTTTGTTATTTCCTTCAATGTTTCTCATTCTAACACTTCTCATCGTATTGCACAGGGACGAAAGCTTGACACACGTGTCTATGGAAACCACATTGGTATAAGGGACTGTTCTTATTCCCTTCTTACTGTATAATGATCAATTATCCAAGTAGGCCATTCCACATTGTTGATTTTCTTGGACTCGGATGTCACGCAGGTAGCTATAATCTCCCACGTGGTAAGGTCAATTGCTGCTGTAACCACAAATGCACGACTGACTTCTGTTGTTGATTTCATTTGTTTGTTATTTCCTTCTATGTTTCTCATTCTGACACTTTTCATCGTATTCCACATTGACGAAAGCTTGACACACGTGTCTAAAGAAACCACTTTGGTATAAGGGACTGTTCTTATTCTTTTTTTTTTTGTTTAATCAACAATTATCCAAGTAGGCCATTCCACATTGTTGATTTTCTTGGACTCGGATGTCACGCAGGTAGCTATAATCTCCCACGTGGTAAGGTCAATTGCTTCTGTAACCACAAATGCACGACTGACTTCTGTTGTTGATTTCATTCGTTTGTAATTTCCTTCTATGTTTCTCATTCTAACACTTTTCATCGTATTCCACATTGACGAAAGCTTGACACACGTGTCTAAAGAAACCACTTTGGTATAAGGGACTGTTCTTATTCTTTTTTTTTTGTTTAATCAACAATTATCCAAGTAGTCCATTCCACATTGTTGATTTTCTTGGACTCGGATGTCACGCAGGTAGCTATTATCTCCCACGTGCTGCTGTAACCACAAATGCACGACTGACTTCTGTTGTTGATTTCATTTGTTTGTTATTTCCTTCAATGTTTCTCATTCTAACACTTCTCATCGTATTGCACAGGGACGAAAGCTTGACACACGTGTCTAAGGAAATCACATTGGTAAAAGGGACTGTTCTCATTTCCTTCTTTTTGTTTAATTAACAATTATCCAAGTGAGCCATTCCACATTGTTGATTTTCTTGGACACGGATGACACGCGGGTAGTTATAATCTCCCACGTGGTAAGGTCAATTGCTGCTGTAACCACAATTGGACGGCTGACTTCTGTTGTTGATTTCATTTGTTTGTTATTTCCTTCAATGTTTCTCATTCTAACACTTCTCATCGTATTGCACAGGGACGAAAGCTTGACACACGTGTCTAAGGAAACCACATTGGTATAAGGGACTGTTCTTATTCCCTTTTTGCTTTTTAATGAACAATTATCCAAGTAAGCCATTCCACATTGTTGATTTTCTTGGACTCGGATGTCACGCAGGTAGCTATAATCTCCCACGTGGTAAGGTCAATTGCTGGTGTAACCACAAATGCACGACTGACTTCTGTTGTTGATTTCATTTGTTTGTTATTTCCTTCTATGTTTCTCATTCTAACACTTTTCATCGTATTGCACAGGGACGAAAGCTTGACACACGTGTCTAAGGAAACCACTTTGGTATATGGGACTGTTCTTATTCTTTTTTTTTTGTTTAATCAACAATTATCCAAGTAGGCCATTCCACATTGTTGATTTTCTTGGACTCGGATGTCACGCAGGTAGCTATAATCTCCCACTTGGTAAGGTCAATTGCTGCTGTAACCACAAATGCACGACTGACTTCTGTTGTTGATTTCATTCGTTTGTAATTTCCTTCTATGTTACTCATTCTAACACTTTTCATCGTATTCCACATTGACGAAAGCTTGACACACGTGTCTAAAGAAACCACTTTGGTATAAGGGACTGTTCTTATTTTTTTTTTTTTGTTTAATCAACAATTATCCAAGTAGTCCATTCCACATTGTTGATTTTCTTGGACTCGAATGTCACGCAAGTAGCTATAATCTCCCACGTGGTAAGATCAATTGCTGCTGTAACCACAAATGCACGACTGACTTCTGTTGTTGATTTCATTCGTTTGTAATTTCCTTCTATGTTTCTCATTCTAACACTTTTCATCGTATTCCACAGCGACGAAAGCTTGACACACGTGTCTAAAGAAACCACTTTGGTATAAGGGACTGTTCTTATTCCCTTTTGTTTTTAATCAACAATTATCCAAGTAGGCCATTCCACATTGTTGATTTTCTTGGTCTCGGATGACACGCGGGTAGCTATAATCTCCCACGTGGTAAGGTCAATTGCTGCTGTAACCACAATTGGACGGCTGACTTCTGTTGTTGATTTCATTTGTTTGTTATTTCCTTCAATGTTTCTCATTCTAACACTTTTCATCGTATTGCACAGGGACGAAAGCTTGACACACGTGTCTAAGGAAACCACTTTGGTATGAGGAAATGTTTTTATTCCCTTTTTTTTGTTTAATGAACAATTATCCAAGTAAGCCATTCCACATTGTTGATTTTCTTGGACTTGGATGTCACGCAGGTAGCTATAATCTCCCACGTGGTAAGGTCAATTGCTGCTGTAACCACAATTGGACGGCTGACTTCTGTTGTTGATTTCATTTGTTTGTTATTTCCTTCAATGTTTCTTATTCTAACACTTTTCATCATATAGCACAGGGACGAAAGCTGGACACACGTGTCTAAGGAAACCACTTTGGTATAAGGGACTGTTCTTATTCCCTTTTTTTTGTTTAATCAACAATTATCCAAGTAAGCCATTCCACATTGTTGATTTTCTTGGACTCGGATGTCACGCAGGTAGCTCTAATCTCCCACGTGGTAAGGTCAATTGCTGCTGTAACCACGAATGCACGACTGACTTCTGTTGTTGATTTCATTTGTTTGTTATTTCCTTCAATGTTTCTCATTCTAACACTTCTCATCGTATTGCACAGGGACGAAAGCTTGACACACGTGTCTAAGGAAATCACATTGGTAAAAGGGACTGTTCTTATTTCCTTTTTTTTGTTCAATTAACAATTATCCAAGTGAGCCATTCCACATTGTTGATTTTCTTGGACTCGGATGACACGCGGGTAGTTATAATCTCCTACGTGGTAAGGTCAATTGCTGCTGTAACCACAATTGGACGGCTGACTTCTGTTGTTGATTTCATTTGTTTGTTATTTCCTTCAATGTTTCTCATTCTAACACTTCTCATCGTATTGCACAGGGACGAAAGCTTGACACACGTGTCTAAGGAAACCACATTGGTATAAGGGACTGTTCTTATTCCCTTTTTGCTTTTTAATGAACAATTATCCAAGTAAGCCATTCCACATTGTTGATTTTCTTGGACTCGGATGTCACGCAGGTAGCTATAATCTCCCACGTGGTAAGGTCAATTGCTGGTGTAACCACAAATGCACGACTGACTTCTGTTGTTGATTTCATTTGTTTGTTATTTCCTTCTATGTTTCTCATTCTAACACTTTTCATCGTATTGCACAGGGACGAAAGCTTGACACACGTGTCTAAGGAAACCACTTTGGTATAAGGGACTGTTCTTATTCTTTTTTTTTGTTTAATCAACAATTATCCAAGTAGTCCATTCCACATTGTTGATTTTCTTGGACTCGAATGTCACGCAGGTAGCTATAATCTCCCACGTGGTAAGGTCAATTGCTGCTGTAACCACAAATGCACGACTGACTTCTGTTGTTGATTTCATTTGTTTGTTATTTCCTTCAATGTTTCTCATTCTAACACTTCTCATCGTATTGCACAGGGACGAAAGCTTGACACACGTGTCTAAGGAAATCACATTGGTAAAAGGGACTGTTCTTATTTCCTTCTTTGTGTTTAATTAACGATTATCCAAGTGAGCCATTCCACATTGTTGATTTTCTTTGACACGGATGACACGCGGGTAGTTATAATCTCCCACGTGGTAAGGTCAATTGCTGCTGTAACCACAAATGGACGGCTGACTTCTGTTGTTGATTTCATTTGTTTGTTATTTCCTTCAATGTTTCTCATTCTAACACTTCTCATCGTATTGCACAGGGACGAAAGCTTGACACACGTGTCTAAGGAAACCACATTGGTATAAGGGACTGTTCTTATTCCCTTTTTGCTTTTTAATGAACAATTATCCAAGTAAGCCATTCCACATTGTTGATTTTCTTGGTCTCGGATGACACGCGGGTAGCTATAATCTCCCACGTGGTAAGGTCAATTGCTGCTGTAACCACAATTGGACGGCTGACTTCTGTTGTTGATTTCATTTGTTTGTTATTTCCTTCAATGTTTCTCATTCTAACACTTTTCATCGTATTGCACAGGGACGAAAGCTTGACACACGTGTCTAAGGAAACCACTTTGGTATGAGGGAATGTTTTTATTCCCTTTTTTTTGTTTAATGAACAATTATCCAAGTAAGCCATTCCACATTGTTGATTTTCTTGGACTTGGATGTCACGCAGGTAGCTATAATCTCCCACGTGGTAAGGTCAATTGCTGCTGTAACCACAATTGGACGGCTGACTTCTGTTGTTGATTTCATTTGTTTGTTATTTCCTTCAATGTTTCTTATTCTAACACTTTTCATCATATAGCACAGGGACGAAAGCTGGACACACGTGTCTAAGGAAACCACTTTGGTATAAGGGACTGTTCTTATTCCCTTTTTTTTGTTTAATCAACAATTATCCAAGTAAGCCATTCCACATTGTTGATTTTCTTGGACTCGGATGTCACGCAGGTAGCTCTAATCTCCCACGTGGTAAGGTCAATTGCTGCTGTAACCACGAATGCACGACTGACTTCTGTTGTTGATTTCATTCGTTTGTTATTTCCTTCAATGTTTCTCATTCTTACACTTTTCATCGTATTGCATAGGGACGAAAGCTTGACACACGTGTCTAAAGAAACCACTTCGGTATAAGGGACTGTTCTTATTCCCTTCTTTTTGTTTAATGAACAATTATCCAAGTAAGCATTGTTGATTTTCTTCGACTCTTATGTCACGCAGGTAGCTATAATCTCCCACGTGGTAAGGTCGATTGCTGCTTTAACCACAAATGCACGACTGACTTCTGTTGTTGATTTCATTTGTTTGTTATTTCCTTCAATGTTTCTCATTCTAACACTTCTCATCGTATTGCACAGGGACGAAAGCTTGACACACGTGTCTAAGGAAATCACATTGGTAAAAGGGACTGTTCTTATTTCCTTTTTTTGTTCAATTAACAATTATCCAAGTGAGCCATTCCACATTGTTGATTTTCTTGGACTCGGATGACACGCGGGTAGTTATAATCTCCTACGTGGTAAGGTCAATTGCTGCTGTAACCACAATTGGACGGCTGACTTCTGTTGTTGATTTCATTTGTTTGTTATTTCCTTCAATGTTTCTCATTCTAACACTTCTCATCGTATTGCACAGGGACGAAAGCTTGACACACGTGTCTAAGGAAACCACATTGGTATAAGGGACTGTTCTTATTCCCTTTTTGCTTTTTAATGAACAATTATCCAAGTAAGCCATTCCACATTGTTGATTTTCTTGGACTCGGATGTCACGCAGGTAGCTATAATCTCCCACGTGGTAAGGTCAATTGCTGGTGTAACCACAAATGCACGACTGACTTCTGTTGTTGATTTCATTTGTTTGTTATTTCCTTCTATGTTTCTCATTCTAACACTTTTCATCGTATTGCACAGGGACGAAAGCTTGACACACGTGTCTAAGGAAACCACTTTGGTATAAGAGACTGTTCTTATTCTTTTTTTTTTTGTTTAATCAACAATTATCCAAGTAGGCCATTCCACATTGTTGATTTTCTTGGACTCGGATGTCACGCAGGTAGCTATAATCTCCCACGTGGTAAGGTCAATTGCTGCTGTAACCACAAATGCACGACTGACTTCTGTTGTTGATTTCATTCGTTTGTAATTTCCTTCTATGTTACTCATTCTAACACTTTTCATCGTATTCCACATTGACGAAAGCTTGACACACGTGTCTAAAGAAACCACTTTGGTATAAGGGACTGTTCTTATTGTTTTTTTTTTTGTTTAATCAACAATTATCCAAGTAGTCCATTCCACATTGTTGATTTTCTTGGACTCGAATGTCACGCAGGTAGCTATAATCTCCCACGTGGTAAGGTCAATTGCTGCTGTAACCACAAATGCACGACTGACTTCTGTTGTTGATTTCATTTGTTTGTTATTTCCTTCAATGTTTCTCATTCTAACACTTCTCATCGTATTGCACAGGGACGAAAGCTTGACACACGTGTCTAAGGAAATCACATTGGTAAAAGGGACTGTTCTTATTTCCTTCTTTGTGTTTAATTAACGATTATCCAAGTGAGCCATTCCACATTGTTGATTTTCTTTGACACGGATGACACGCGGGTAGTTATAATCTCCCACGTGGTAAGGTCAATTGCTGCTGTAACCACAAATGGACGGCTGACTTCTGTTGTTGATTTCATTTGTTTGTTATTTCCTTCAATGTTTCTCATTCTAACACTTCTCATCGTATTGCACAGGGACGAAAGCTTGACACACGTGTCTAAGGAAACCACATTGGTATAAGGGACTGTTCTTATTCCCTTTTTGCTTTTTAATGAACAATTATCCAAGTAAGCCATTCCACATTGTTGATTTTCTTGGACTCGGATGTCACGCAGGTAGCTATAATCTCCCACGTGGTAAGGTCAATTGCTGGTGTAACCACAAATGCACGACTCACTTCTGTTGTTGCTTTCATTTGTTTGTTATTTCCTTCTATGTTTCTCATTCTAACACTTTTCATCGTATTGCACAGGGACGAAAGCTTGACACACGTGTCTAAGGAAACCACTTTGGTATAAGGGACTGTTCTTATTCCCTTTTTGCTTTTTAATGAACAATTATCTAAGTAAGCCATTCCACATTGTTGATTTTCTTAGACTCGGATGACACGCAGGTAGCTATAATCTCCCACGTGGTGAGGTCAATTGCTGCTGTAACCACAAATGCACGACTGACTTCTGTTGTTGATTTCATTTGTTTGTTATTTCCTTCAATGTTTCTCATTCTAACACTTCTCATCGTATTGCACAGGGACGAAAACTTGACACACGTGTCTAAGGAAACCACTTTGGTATAAGGGACTGTTCTTATTCCCTTCTTTTTGTTTAATGAACAATTATCCATGTTAGCCATTCCATATTGTTGATTTTCTTGGACTCGGATGTCACGCAGCTATAATCTCCCACGTGGTAAGGTCAATTGCTGCTGTAACCACAAATGCACGACTGACTTCTGTTGTTGATTTCATTCGTTCGTTATTTTCTTCAATGTTTCTCATTCTAACTCTTTTCATCGTATTGCACAAGGACGAAAGCTTGACACACTTGTCTAAGGAAACCACTTTGGTATAAGGGACTGTTCTTATTCCCTTCTTTTTGTTTAATGAACAATTATCCAAGTAAGCCATTCCACATTGTTGATTTTCTTAGACTCGGCTGTCACGCAGGAAGCTATAATCTCCCACGTGGTAAGGTCAATTGCTGCTGTAACCACAAATGCACGACTGACTTCTGTTGTTGATTTCATTCGTTTGTTATTTCCTTCTATGTTTCTCATTCTAACACTATTCATCGAATTGCACAGGGACGAAAGCTTGACACACGTGTCTAAGGAAACCACTTTGGTATAAGGGACTGTTCTTATTTCCTTCTTTCTGTATAATGATCAATTATCCAAGTAAGCCATTCCACATTGTTGATTTTCTTGGACTCGGATGACACGCAGGTAGCTATAATCTCCCACGTGGTGAGGTCAATTGCTGCTGTAACCACAAATGTACGACTGACTTCTGTTGTTGATTTCATTTGTTTGTTATTTCCTTCAATGTTTCTCATTCTAACTCTTTTCATCGTATTACACAGGGACGAAAGCTTGACACACGTGTCTAAGGAAACCACTTTGGTATAAGGGACTGTTCTTATTCCCTTCTTTTTGTTTAATGAACAATTATCCAAGTTAGCCATTCCATATTGTTGATTTTCTTGGACTCGGATGTCACGCAGGTAGCTATAATCTACCACGTGGTAAGGTCAATTGCTGCTGTAACCACAAATGCACGACTGACTTCTGTTGTTGATTTCTTTTGTTTGTTATTTCCTTCTATGTTTCTCATTCTAACACTTTTCATCGTATTGCACAGGGACGAAAGCTTGACACACGTGTCTAAGGAAACCACTTTGGTATAAGGGACTGTTCTTATTTCCTTTCTTTTTGTTTAATGAACAATTATCCAAGTAAGCCATTCCACATTGTTGATTTTCTTAGACTCGGCTGTCACGCAGGTAGCTATAATCTCCCACGAAGTAAGGTCAATTGCTGCTGTAACCACAAATGCACGACTGACTTCTCTTGTTGATTTCATTTGTTTGTTATTTCCTTCAATGTTTCTCATTCTAACACTTCTCATCGTATTGCACAGGGACGAAAGCTTGACTCACGTGTCTAAGGAAATCACTTTGGTATGAGGGACTGTTCTTATTCCCTTCTTTTTGTTTAATTAACAATTATCCAAGTAAGCCATTCCACATTGTTGATTTTCTTGGACTCGGATTACACACGGGTAGCTATAATCTCCCACGGGGTAAGGTCAATTGCTGCTGTAACCACAATTGGACGGCTGACTTCTGTTGTTGATTTCATTTGTTTGTTATTTCCTTCAATGTTTCTCATTCTAACACTTCTCATCGTATTGCACAGGGACGAAAGTTTGACACACGTGTCTATGGAAACCACATTGGTATAAGGGGCTGTTCTTATTCCCTTTTTTTGTTTAATCAACAATTATCCAAGTAAGCCATTCCACATTGTTGATTTTCTTGGACTCGGATGACACGCGGGTAGCTATAATCTCCCACGTGGTAAGGTCAATTGCTGCTGTAACCACAATTGGACGGCTGACTTCTGTTGTTGATTTCATTTGTTTGTTATTTCCTTCAATGTTTCTCATTCTAACACTTCTCATCGTATTGCACAGGGACGAAAGCTTGACACACGTGTCTAAGGAAACCACTTTGGTATAAGGGACTGTTCTTATTCCCTTCTTTTTGTTTAATGAACAATTATCCATGTTAGCCATTCCATATTGTTGATTTTCTTGGACTCGGATGTCACGCAGGTAGCTATAATCTCCCACGTGGTGAGGTCAATTGCTGCTGTAACCACAAATGCACGACTGACTTCTGTTGTTGATTTCATTTGTTTGTTATTTTCTTCTATGTTTCTCATTCTAACACTATTCATCGAATTGCACAGGGACGAAAGCTTGACACACGTGTCTAAGGAAACAACTTTGGTATAAGGGACTGTTCTTATTCCCTTCTTTCTGTATAATGATCAATTATCCAAGTAAGCCATTCCACATTGTTGATTTTCTTGGACTCGGATGACACGCAGGTAGCTATAATCTCCCACGTGGTGAGGTCAATTGCTGCTGTAACCACAAATGCACGACTGACTTCTGTTGTTGATTTCATTTGTTTGTTATTTCCTTCAATGTTTCTCATTCTAACTCTTTTCATCGTATTACACAGGGACGAAAGCTTGACACACGTGTCTAAGGAAACCACTTTGGTATAAGGGACTGTTCTTATTCCCTTCTTTTTGTTTAATGAACAATTATCCAAGTTAGCCATTCCATATTGTCGATTTTCTTGGACTCGGATGTCACGCAGGTAGCTATAATCTACCACGTGGTAAGGTCAATTGCTGCTGTAACCACAAATGCACGACTGACTTCTGTTGTTGATTTCATTTGTTTGTTATTTCCTTCTATGTTTCTCATTCTAACACTTTTCATCGTATTGCACAGGGACGAAAGCTTGACACACGTGTCTAAGGAAACCACTTTGGTATAAGGGACTGTTCTTATTTCCTTTCTTTTTGTTCAATGAACAATTATCCAAGTAAGCCATTCCACATTGTTGATTTTCTTAGACTCGGCTGTCACGCAGGTAGCTATAATCTCCCACGTGGTAAGGTCAATTGCTGCTGTAACCACAAATGCACGACTGACTTCTGTTGTTGATTTCATTTGTTTGTTATTTCCTTCAATGTTTCTCATTCTAACACTTCTCATCGTATTGCACAGGGACGAAAGCTTGACTCACGTGTCTAAGGAAATCACTTTGGTATGAGGGACTGTTCTTATTCCCTTCTTTTTGTTTAATTAACAATTATCCAAGTAAGCCATTCCACATTGTTGATTTTCTTGGACTCGGATGACACACGGGTAGCTATAATCTCCCACGTGGTAAGGTCAATTGCTGCTGTAACCACAATTGGACGGCTGACTTCTGTTGTTGATTTCATTTGTTTGTTATTTCCTTCAATGTTTTTCATTCTAACACTTCTCATCGTATTGCACAGGGACGAAAGTTTGACACACGTGTCTATGGAAACCACATTGGTATAAGGGGCTGTTCTTATTCCCTTTTTTTGTTTAATCAACAATTATCCAAGTAAGCCATTCCACATTGTTGATTTTCTTGGACTCGGATGACACGCGGGTAGCTATAATCTCCCACGTGGTAAGGTCAATCGCTGCTGTAACCACAATTGGACGGCTGACTTCTGTTGTTGATTTCATTTGTTTGTTATTTCCTTCAATGTTTCTCATTCTAACACTTCTCATCGTATTGCACAGGGACGAAAGCTTGACACACGTGTCTAAGGAAATCACATTGGTAAAAGGGACTGTTCTTATTTCCTTTTTTTTGTTTAATTAACAATTATCCAAGTAAGCCATTCCACATTGTTGATTTTCTTAGACTCTTATGTCACGCAGGTAGCTATAATCTCCCACGTGGTAAGGTCAATTGCTGCTGTAACCACAAATGCACGACTGACTTCTGTTGTTGATTTCATTTGTTTGTTATTTCCTTCAATGTTTCTCATTCTAACACTTCTCATCGTATTGCACAGGGACGAAAGCTTGACACACGTGTCTAAGGAAATCACATTGGTAAAAAGGACTGTTCTTATTCCCCTCTTTTTGTTTAATCAACAATTATCCAAGTGAGCCATTCCACATTGTTGATTTTCTTGGACTCGGATGACACGCGGGTAGTTATAATCTCCTACGTGGTAAGGTCAATTGCTGCTGTAACCACAATTGGACGGCTGACTTCTGTTGTTGATTTCATTTGTTTGTTATTTCCTTCAATGTTTCTCATTCTAACACTTCTCATCGTATTGCACAGGGACGAAAGCTTGACACACGTGTCTAAGGAAATCACATTGGTAAAAGGGACTGTTCTTATTTCCTTTTTTTTGTTCAATTAACAATTATCCAAGTGAGCCATTCCACATTGTTGATTTTCTTGGACTCGGATGACACGCGGGTAGTTATAATCTCCCACGTGGTAAGGTCAATTGCTGCTGTAACCACAAATGCACGACTGACTTGTGTTGTTGATCTCATTTGTTTGTTATTTCCTTCTATGTTTCTCATTCTAACACTTTTCATCGTATTCCACATTGACGAAAGCTTGACACACGTGTCTAAAGAAACCACTTTGGTATAAGGGACTGTTCTAATTCTTTTTTTTTTTGTTTAATCAACAATTATCCAAGTAGGCCATTCCACATTGTTGATTTTCTTAGACTCTTATGTCACGCAGGTAGCTATAATCTCCCACGTGGTAAGGTCAATTGCTGCTGTAACCACAAATGCACGACTGACTTCTGTTGTTGATTTCATTTGTTTGTTATTTCCTTCAATGTTTCTCATTCTAACACTTCTCATCGTATTGCACAGGGACGAAAGCTTGACACACGTGTCTAAGGAAATCACATTGGTAAAAGGGACTGTTCTTATTTCCTTTTTTTTGTTCAATTAACAATTATCCAAGTGAGCCATTCCACATTGTTGATTTTCTTGGACTCGGATGACACGCGGGTAGTTATAATCTCCTACGTGGTAAGGTCAATTGCTGCTGTAACCACAATTGGACGCCTGACTTCTGTTGTTGATTTCATTTGTTTGTTATTTCCTTCAATGTTTCTCATTCTAACACTTCTCATCGTATTGCACAGGGACGAAAGCTTGACACACGTGTCTATGGAAACCACATTGGTATAAGGGACTGTTCTTATTCCCTTCTTACTGTATAATGATCAATTATCCAAGTAGGCCATTCCACATTGTTGATTTTCTTGGACTCGGATGTCACGCAGGTAGCTATAATCTCCCACGTGGTAAGGTCAATTGCTGCTGTAACCACAAATGCACGACTGACTTCTGTTGTTGATTTCATTTGTTTGTTATTTCCTTCTATGTTTCTCATTCTAACACTTTTCATCGTATTCCACATTGACGAAAGCTTGACACACGTGTCTAAAGAAACCACTTTGGTATAAGGGACTGTTCTTATTCTTTTTTTTTTTGTTTAATCAACAATTATCCAAGTAGGCCATTCCACATTGTTGATTTTCTTGGACTCGGATGTCACGCAGGTAGCTATAATCTCCCACGTGGTAAGGTCAATTGCTTCTGTAACCACAAATGCACGACTGACTTCTGTTGTTGATTTCATTCGTTTGTAATTTCCTTCTATGTTTCTCATTCTAACACTTTTCATCGTATTCCACATTGACGAAAGCTTGACACACGTGTCTAAAGAAACCACTTTGGTATAAGGGACTGTTCTTATTCTTTTTTTTTTGTTTAATCAACAATTATCCAAGTAGTCCATTCCACATTGTTGATTTTCTTGGACTCGGATGTCACGCAGGTAGCTATAATCTCCCACGTGCTGCTGTAACCACAAATGCACGACTGACTTCTGTTGTTGATTTCATTTGTTTGTTATTTCCTTCAATGTTTCTCATTCTAACACTTCTCATCGTATTGCACAGGGACGAAAGCTTGACACACGTGTCTAAGGAAATCACATTGGTAAAAGGGACTGTTCTCATTTCCTTCTTTTTGTTTAATTAACAATTATCCAAGTGAGCCATTCCACATTGTTGATTTTCTTGGACACGGATGACACGCGGGTAGTTATAATCTCCCACGTGTTAAGGTCAATTGCTGCTGTAACCACAATTGGACGGCTGACTTCTGTTGTTGATTTCATTTGTTTGTTATTTCCTTCAATGTTTCTCATTCTAACACTTCTCATCGTATTGCACAGGGACGAAAGCTTGACACACGTGTCTAAGGAAACCACATTGGTATAAGGGACTGTTCTTATTCCCTTTTTGCTTTTTAATGAACAATTATCCAAGTAAGCCATTCCACATTGTTGATTTTCTTGGACTCGGATGTCACGCAGGTAGCTATAATCTCCCACGTGGTAAGGTCAATTGCTGGTGTAACCACAAATGCACGACTGACTTCTGTTGTTGATTTCATTTGTTTGTTATTTCCTTCTATGTTTCTCATTCTAACACTTTTCATCGTATTGCACAGGGACGAAAGCTTGACACACGTGTCTAAGGAAACCACTTTGGTATATGGGACTGTTCTTATTCTTTTTTTTTTGTTTAATCAACAATTATCCAAGTAGGCCATTCCACATTGTTGATTTTCTTGGACTCGGATGTCACGCAGGTAGCTATAATCTCCCACTTGGTAAGGTCAATTGCTGCTGTAACCACAAATGCACGACTGACTTCTGTTGTTGATTTCATTCGTTTGTAATTTCCTTCTATGTTACTCATTCTAACACTTTTCATCGTATTCCACATTGACGAAAGCTTGACACACGTGTCTAAAGAAACCACTTTGGTATAAGGGACTGTTCTTATTTTTTTTTTTTTGTTTAATCAACAATTATCCAAGTAGTCCATTCCACATTGTTGATTTTCTTGGACTCGAATGTCACGCAAGTAGCTATAATCTCCCACTTGGTAAGATCAATTGCTGCTGTAACCACAAATGCACGACTGACTTCTGTTGTTGATTTCATTCGTTTGTAATTTCCTTCTATGTTTCTCATTCTAACACTTTTCATCGTATTCCACAGCGACGAAAGCTTGACACACGTGTCTAAAGAAACCACTTTGGTATAAGGGACTGTTCTTATTCCCTTTTTTTTTTAATCAACAATTATCCAAGTAGGCCATTCCACATTGTTGATTTTCTTGGTCTCGGATGACACGCGGGTAGCTATAATCTCCCACGTGGTAAGGTCAATTGCTGCTGTAACCACAATTGGACGGCTGACTTCTGTTGTTGATTTCATTTGTTTGTTATTTCCTTCAATGTTTCTCATTCTAACACTTTTCATCGTATTGCACAGGGACGAAAGCTTGACACACGTGTCTAAGGAAACCACTTTGGTATGAGGAAATGTTTTTATTCCCTTTTTTTTGTTTAATGAACAATTATCCAAGTAAGCCATTCCACATTGTTGATTTTCTTGGACTTGGATGTCACGCAGGTAGCTATAATCTCCCACGTGGTAAGGTCAATTGCTGCTGTAACCACAATTGGACGGCTGACTTCTGTTGTTGATTTCATTTGTTTGTTATTTCCTTCAATGTTTCTTATTCTAACACTTTTCATCATATAGCACAGGGACGAAAGCTGGACACACGTGTCTAAGGAAACCACTTTGGTATAAGGGACTGTTCTTATTCCCTTTTTTTTGTTTAATCAACAATTATCCAAGTAAGCCATTCCACATTGTTGATTTTCTTGGACTCGGATGTCACGCAGGTAGCTCTAATCTCCCACGTGGTAAGGTCAATTGCTGCTGTAACCACGAATGCACGACTGACTTCTGTTGTTGATTTCATTCGTTTGTTATTTCCTTCAATGTTTCTCATTCTTACACTTTTCATCGTATTGCATAGGGACGAAAGCTTGACACACGTGTCTAAAGAAACCACTTCGGTATAAGGGACTGTTCTTATTCCCTTCTTTTTGTTTAATGAACAATTATCCAAGTAAGCCATTCCACATTGTTGATTTTCTTCGACTCTTATGTCACGCAGGTAGCTATAATCTCCCACGTGGTAAGGTCAATTGCTGCTTTATCCACAAATGCACGACTGACTTCTGTTGTTGATTTCATTTGTTTGTTATTTCCTTCAATGTTTCTCATTCTAACACTTCTCATCGTATTGCACAGGGACGAAAGCTTGACACACGTGTCTAAGGAAATCACATTGGTAAAAGGGACTGTTCTTATTTCCTTTTTTTTGTTCAATTAACAATTATCCAAGTGAGCCATTCCACATTGTTGATTTTCTTGGACTCGGATGACACGCGGGTAGTTATAATCTCCTACGTGGTAAGGTCAATTGCTGCTGTAACCACAATTGGACGGCTGACTTCTGTTGTTGATTTCATTTGTTTGTTATTTCCTTCAATGTTTCTCATTCTAACACTTCTCATCGTATTGCACAGGGACGAAAGCTTGACACACGTGTCTAAGGAAACCACATTGGTATAAGGGACTGTTCTTATTCCCTTTTTGCTTTTTAATGAACAATTATCCAAGTAAGCCATTCCACATTGTTGATTTTCTTGGACTCGGATGTCACGCAGGTAGCTATAATCTCCCACGTGGTAAGGTCAATTGCTGGTGTAACCACAAATGCACGACTGACTTCTGTTGTTGATTTCATTTGTTCGTTATTTCCTTCTATGTTTCTCATTCTAACACTTTTCATCGTATTGCACAGGGACGAAAGCTTGACACACGTGTCTAAGGAAACCACTTTGGTATAAGGGACTGTTCTTATTCTTTTTTTTTTGTTTAATCAACAATTATCCAAGTAGTCCATTCCACATTGTTGATTTTCTTGGACTCGAATGTCACGCAGGTAGCTATAATCTCCCACGTGGTAAGGTCAATTGCTGCTGTAACCACAAATGCACGACTGACTTCTGTTGTTGATTTCATTTGTTTGTTATTTCCTTCAATGTTTCTCATTCTAACACTTCTCATCGTATTGCACAGGGACGAAAGCTTGACACACGTGTCTAAGGAAATCACATTGGTAAAAGGGACTGTTCTTATTTCCTTCTTTGTGTTTAATTAACGATTATCCAAGTGAGCCATTCCACATTGTTGATTTTCTTTGACACGGATGACACGCGGGTAGTTATAATCTCCCACGTGGTAAGGTCAATTGCTGCTGTAACCACAAATGGACGGCTGACTTCTGTTGTTGATTTCATTTGTTTGTTATTTCCTTCAATGTTTCTCATTCTAACACTTCTCATCGTATTGCACAGGGACGAAAGCTTGACACACGTGTCTAAGGAAACCACATTGGTATAAGGGACTGTTCTTATTCCCTTTTTGCTTTTTAATGAACAATTATCCAAGTAAGCCATTCCACATTGTTGATTTTCTTGGACTCGGATGTCACGCAGGTAGCTATAATCTCCCACGTGGTAAGGTCAATTGCTGGTGTAACCACAAATGCACGACTCACTTCTGTTGTTGCTTTCATTTGTTTGTTATTTCCTTCTATGTTTCTCATTCTAACACTTTTCATCGTATTGCACAGGGACGAAAGCTTGACACACGTGTCTAAGGAAACCACTTTGGTATAAGGGACTGTTCTTATTCCCTTTTTGCTTTTTAATGAACAATTATCCAAGTAAGCCATTCCACATTGTTGATTTTCTTGGACTCGGATGTCACGCAGGTAGCTATAATCTCCCACGTGGTAAGGTCAATTGCTGCTGTAACCACAAATGCACGACTGACTTCTGTTGTTGATTTCATTCGTTTGTAATTTCTTTCTATGTTTCTCATTCTAACACTTTTCATCGTATTCCACAGGGACGAAAGCTTGACACACGTGTCTAAAGAAACCACTTTGGTATAAGGGACTGTTCTTATTCCCTTTTTTTTGTTTAATCAACAATTATCCAAGTAGGCCATTCCACATTGTTGATTTTCTTGGACTCGGATGACACGCGGGTAGCTATAATCTCCCACGTGGTAAGGTCAATTGCTGCTGTAACCACAATTGGACGGCTTACTTCTGTTGTTGATTTCATTTGTTTGTTATTTCCTTCAATGTTTCTCATTCTAACACTTTTCATCGTATTGCACAGGGACGAAAGCTTGACACACGTGTCTAAGGAAACCACTTTGGTATGAGGGACTGTTTTTATTTCCTTTTTTTTGTTTAATGAACAATTATCCAAGTAAGCCATTCCACATTGTTGATTTTCTTGGACTTGGATGTCACGCAGGTAGCTATAATCTCCCACGTGGTAAGGTCAATTGCTGCTGTAACCACAATTGCACGACTGACTTCTGTTGTTGATTTCATTTGTTTGTTATTTCCTTCTATGTTTCTCATTCTAACACTTTTCATCGTATTGCACAGGGACGAAAGCTTGACACACGTGTCTAAGGAAACCACATTGGTATAAGGGACTGTTCTTATTCCCTTTTTCCTTTTTGATGAACAATTATCCAAATAAGCCATTCCACATTGTTGATTTTCTTGGACTCGGATGTCACGCAGGTAGCTATAATCTCCCACGTGGTAAGGTCAATTGCTGCTGTAACCACAAATGCACGACTGACTTCTGTTGTTGATTTCATTCGTTTGTAATTTCTTTCTATGTTTCTCATTCTAACACTTTTCATCGTATTCCACAGGGACGAAAGCTTGACACACGTGTCTAAAGAAACCACTTTGGTATAAGGGACTGTTCTTATTCCCTTTTTTTTGTTTAATCAACAATTATCCAAGTAAGCCATTCCACATTGTTGATTTTCTTGGACTCGGATTACACACGGGTAGCTATAATCTCCCACGGGGTAAGGTCAATTGCTGCTGTAACCACAATTGGACGGCTGACTTCTGTTGTTGATTTCATTTGTTTGTTATTTCCTTCAATGTTTCTCATTCTAACACTTCTCATCGTATTGCACAGGGACGAAAGTTTGACACACGTGTCTATGGAAACCACATTGGTATAAGGGGCTGTTCTTATTCCCTTTTTTTGTTTAATCAACAATTATCCAAGTAAGCCATTCCACATTGTTGATTTTCTTGGACTCGGATGACACGCGGGTAGCTATAATCTCCCACGTGGTAAGGTCAATCGCTGCTGTAACCACAATTGGACGGCTGACTTCTGTTGTTGATTTCATTTGTTTGTTATTTCCTTCAATGTTTCTCATTCTAACACTTCTCATCGTATTGCACAGGGACGAAAGCTTGACACACGTGTCTAAGGAAAGCACTTTGGTATAAGGGACTGTTCTTATTCCCTTCTTTTTGTTTAATGAACAATTATCCATGTTAGCCATTCCATATTGTTGATTTTCTTGGACTCGGATGTCACGCAGGTAGCTATAATCTCCCACGTGGTGAGGTCAATTGCTGCTGTAACCACAAATGCACGACTGACTTCTGTTGTTGATTTCATTTGTTTGTTATTTCCTTCTATGTTTCTCATTCTAACACTATTCATCGAATTGCACAGGGACGAAAGCTTGACACACGTGTCTAAGGAAACAACTTTGGTATAAGGGACTGTTCTTATTCCCTTCTTTCTGTATAATGATCAATTATCCAAGTAAGCCATTCCACATTGTTGATTTTCTTGGACTCGGATGACACGCAGGTAGCTATAATCTCCCACGTGGTGAGGTCAATTGCTGCTGTAACCACAAATGCACGACTGACTTCTGTTGTTGATTTCATTTGTTTGTTATTTCCTTCAATGTTTCTCATTCTAACTCTTTTCATCGTATTACACAGGGACGAAAGCTTGACACACGTGTCTAAGGAAACCACTTTGGTATAAGGGACTGTTCTTATTCCCTTCTTTTTGTTTAATGAACAATTATCCAAGTTAGCCATTCCATATTGTCGATTTTCTTGGACTCGGATGTCACGCAGGTAGCTATAATCTACCACGTGGTAAGGTCAATTGCTGCTGTAACCACAAATGCACGACTGACTTCTGTTGTTGATTTCATTTGTTTGTTATTTCCTTCTATGTTTCTCATTCTAACACTTTTCATCGTATTGCACAGGGACGAAAGCTTGACACACGTGTCTAAGGAAACCACTTTGGTATAAGGGACTGTTCTTATTTCCTTTCTTTTAGTTTAATGAACAATTATCCAAGTAAGCCATTCCACATTGTTGATTTTCTTGGACTCGGATTACACACGGGTAGCTATAATCTCCCACGGGGTAAGGTCAATTGCTGCTGTAACCACAATTGGACGGCTGACTTCTGTTGTTGATTTCATTTGTTTGTTATTTCCTTCAATGTTTCTCATTCTAACTCTTTTCATCGTATTACACAGGGACGAAAGCTTGACACACGTGTCTAAGGAAACCACTTTGGTATAAGGGACTGTTCTTATTCCCTTCTTTTTGTTTAATTAACAATTATCCAAGTAAGCCATTCCACATTGTTGATTTTCTTGGACTCGGATTACACACGGGTAGCTATAATCTCCCACGGGGTAAGGTCAATTGCTGCTGTAACCACAATTGGACGGCTGACTTCTGTTGTTGATTTCATTTGTTTGTTATTTCCTTCAATGTTTCTCATTCTAACACTTCTCATCGTATTGCACAGGGACGAAAGTTTGACACACGTGTCTATGGAAACCACATTGGTATAAGGGGCTGTTCTTATTCCCTTTTTTTGTTTAATCAACAATTATCCAAGTAAGCCATTCCACATTGTTGATTTTCTTGGACTCGGATGACACGCGGGTAGCTATAATCTCCCACGTGGTAAGGTCAATCGCTGCTGTAACCACAATTGGACGGCTGACTTCTGTTGTTGATTTCATTTGTTTGTTATTTCCTTCAATGTTTCTCATTCTAACACTTCTCATCGTATTGCACAGGGACGAAAGCTTGACACACGTGTCTAAGGAAAGCACTTTGGTATAAGGGACTGTTCTTATTCCCTTCTTTTTGTTTAATGAACAATTATCCATGTTAGCCATTCCATATTGTTGATTTTCTTGGACTCGGATGTCACGCAGGTAGCTATAATCTCCCACGTGGTGAGGTCAATTGCTGCTGTAACCACAAATGCACGACTGACTTCTGTTGTTGATTTCATTTGTTTGTTATTTCCTTCTATGTTTCTCATTCTAACACTATTCATCGAATTGCACAGGGACGAAAGCTTGACACACGTGTCTAAGGAAACAACTTTGGTATAAGGGACTGTTCTTATTCCCTTCTTTCTGTATAATGATCAATTATCCAAGTAAGCCATTCCACATTGTTGATTTTCTTGGACTCGGATGACACGCAGGTAGCTATAATCTCCCACGTGGTGAGGTCAATTGCTGCTGTAACCACAAATGCACGACTGACTTCTGTTGTTGATTTCATTTGTTTGTTATTTCCTTCAATGTTTCTCATTCTAACTCTTTTCATCGTATTACACAGGGACGAAAGCTTGACACACGTGTCTAAGGAAACCACTTTGGTATAAGGGACTGTTCTTATTCCCTTCTTTTTGTTTAATGAACAATTATCCAAGTTAGCCATTCCATATTGTCGATTTTCTTGGACTCGGATGTCACGCAGGTAGCTATAATCTACCACGTGGTGAGGTCAATTGCTGCTGTAACCACAAATGCACGACTGACTTCTGTTGTTGATTTCATTTGTTTGTTATTTCCTTCTATGTTTCTCATTCTAACACTTTTCATCGTATTGCACAGGGACGAAAGCTTGACACACGTGTCTAAGGAAACCACTTTGGTATAAGGGACTGTTCTTATTTCCTTTCTTTTTGTTTAATGAACAATTATCCAAGTAAGCCATTCCACATTGTTGATTTTCTTAGACTCGGCTGTCACGCAGGTAGCTATAATCTCCCACGGGGTAAGGTCAATTGCTGCTGTAACCACAAATGCACGACTGACTTCTGTTGTTGATTTCATTTGTTTGTTATTTCCTTCAATGTTTCTCATTCTAACACTTCTCATCGTATTGCACAGGGACGAAAGCTTGACTCACGTGTCTAAGGAAATCACTTTGGTATGAGGGACTGTTCTTATTCCCTTCTTTTTGTTTAATTAACAATTATCCAAGTAAGCCATTCCACATTGTTGATTTTCTTGGACTCGGATTACACACGGGTAGCTATAATCTCCCACGTGGTAAGGTCAATTGCTGCTGTAACCACAATTGGACGGCTGACTTCTGTTGTTGATTTCATTTGTTTGTTATTTCCTTCAATGTTTTTCATTCTAACACTTCTCATCGTATTGCACAGGGACGAAAGTTTGACACACGTGTCTATGGAAACCACATTGGTATAAGGGGCTGTTCTTATTCCCTTTTTTTGTTTAATCAACAATTATCCAAGTAGGCCATTCCACATTGTTGATTTTCTTGGACTCGGATGACACGCGGGTAGCTATAATCTCCCACGTGGTAAGGTCAATCGCTGCTGTAACCACAATTGGACGGCTGACTTCTGTTGTTGATTTCATTTGTTTGTTATTTCCTTCAATGTTTCTCATTCTTACACTTCTCATCGTATTGCACAGGGACGAAAGCTTGACACACGTGTCTATGGAAACCACATTGGTATAAGGGACTGTTCTTATTCCCTTCTTACGGTATAATGATCAATTATCCAAGTAAGCCATTCCACATTGTTGATTTTCTTGGACTCGGATGACACGCAGGTATAATCTCCCACGTGGTAAGGTCAATTGCTGCTGTAACCACAAATGCACGACTGACTTCTGTTGTTGATTTCATTCGTTTGTAATTTCCTTCTATGTTTCTCATTCTAACACTTTTCATCGTATTCCACAGGGACGAAAGCTTGACACACGTGTCTAAAGAAACCACTTTGGTATAAGGGACTGTTCTTATTCCCTTTTTTTTGTTTAATCAACAATTATCCAAGTAGGCCATTCCACATTGTTGATTTTCTTGGACTCGGATGACACGCGGGTAGCTATAATCTCCCACGTGGTATGGTCAATTGCTGCTGTAACCACAATTGGACGGCTGACTTCTGTTGTTGATTTCATTTGTTTGTTATTTCCTTCAATGTTTCTCATTCTAACACTTTTCATCGTATTGCACAGGGACGAAAGCTTGACACACGTGTCTAAGGAAACCACTTTGGTATGAGGGACTGTTTTCATTTCCTTTTTTTTGTTTAATGAACAATTATCCAAGTAAGCCATTCCACATTGTTGATTTTCTTGGACTTGGATGTCACGCAGGTAGCTATAATCTCCCACGTGGTAAGGTCAATTGCTGCTGTAACCACAATTGCACGACTGACTTCTGTTGTTGATTTCATTTGTTTGTTATTTCCTTCTATGTTTCTCATTCTAACACTTTTCATCGTATTGCACAGGGACGAAAGCTTGACACACGTGTCTAAGGAAACCACATTGGTATAAGGGACTGTTCTTATTCCCTTCTTTTTGTTTAATGAACAATTATCCAAGTTAGCCATTCCATATTGTTGATTTTCTTGGACTCGGATGTCACGCAGGTAGCTATAATCTACCACGTGGTAAGGTCAATTGCTGCTGTAACCACAAATGCACGACTGACTTCTGTTGTTGATTTCATTTGTTTGTTATTTCCTTCTATGTTTCTCATTCTAACACTTTTCATCGTATTGCACAGGGACGAAAGCTTGACACACGTGTCTAAGGAAACCACTTTGGTATAAGGGACTGTTCTTATTCCCTTCTTTTTGTTTAATGAACAATTATCCAAGTTAGCCATTCCATATTGTTGATTTTCTTGGACTCGGATGTCACGCAGGTAGCTATAATCTCCCACGTGGTAAGGTCAATTGCTGCTGTAACCACAAATGCACGACTGACTTCTGTTGTTGATTTCATTTGTTTGTTATTTCCTTCTATGTTTCTCATTCTAACACTATTCATCGTATTGCACAGGGACGAAAGCTTGACACACGTGTCCAAGGAAACAACTTTGGTATAAGGGACTGTTCTTATTCCCTTTTTTTGTTCAATCAACAATTATCCAAGTAGGCCACTTCACATTGTTGATTTTCTTGGACTCGGATGTCACGCAGGTAGCTATAATCTCCCACGTGGTGAGGTCAATTGCTGCTGTAACCACAAATGCACGACTGACTTCTGTTGTTGATTTCATTCGTTTGTTATTTCCTTCAATGTTTCTCATTTTAACACTTTTCATCGTATTGCACAAGGACGAAAGCTTGACACACGTGTCTAAGGAAACCACTTTGGTATAAGGGACTGATCTTATTCCCTTCTTTTTGTTTAATGAACAATTATCCAAGTAAGCCATTCCACATTGTTGATTTTCTTGGAATCGGATGTCACGCAGGTAGCTATAATCTACCACGTGGTAAGGTCAATTGCTGCTGTAACCACAAATGCACGACTGACTTCTGTTGTTGATTTCATTTGTTTGTTATTTCCTTCTATGTTTCTCATTCTAACACTTTTCATCGTATTGCACAGGGACGAAAGCTTGACACACGTGTCTAAGGAAACCACTTTGGTATGAGGGACTGTTCTCATTCCCTTCTTTTTGTTTAATGAACAATTATCCAAGTAAGCCATTCCACATTGTTGATTTTCTTAGACTCGGCTGTCACGCAGGTAGCTATAATTTCCCTGGGGTAAGGTCAATTGCTGCTGTAACCACAAATGCACGACTGACTTCTGTTGTTGATTTCATTTGTTTGTTATTTCCTTCAATGTTTCTCATTCTAACACTTCTCATCGTATTGCACAGGGACGAAAGCTTGACTCACGTGTCTAAGGAAATCACATTGGTAAAAGGAACTGTTCTTATTCCCTTCTTTTTGTTTGATTAACAATTATCCAAATAAGCCATTCCACATTGTTGATTTTCTTGGACTCGGATTACACACGGGTAGCTATAATCTCCCACGTGGTAAGGTCAATTGCTGCTGTAACCACAATTGGACGGCTGACTTCTGTTCTTGAAGAAAAGAAGATATTGAGGAGACATCTGCTGGTTGGGAAGAAGAACAAGAAGATTTGTTTCATCAAGAGGAATAAACTTGTTATCGACGGTACTGAATTATCAGTTCCTCAATTATTACAGTTGGAGAGTGGTCAACAGGAACAGATCGGACCAACCACCCCAATCCAAAAGTTGAATTACAACCTGAACCAGGAACAATTTGAACCTCCCGCGGTTAGATCAAGGGAACCCACACCTTTTTCGACAGGAGCAGTGAAGAAGACCCAGAGACCAATTAAACCAGTCGCTACTAGACCTGCCAAGACGAGGTCGACTTCAAACCAAGAACACTAAAAAATTTAAATTAAAGGGAGGAAAAAAAAGGGGAAAAATTTTTTTAACACTGAATTGCTGTTTTTCTCCTGTTTCTTTTTTGTTTGGTGTTTATATGATATATTCTATTTCTGTTCGTATTTGTGGGTATTCATTCTGAATTACCTAAAGCTGAGTATTTTGTCTGTGTGTATTTGATCGATTTTTTGTTTGTGTGTATTTTATCTTTATATCTATTTGTTAACATTTCATATTTTCATTGGTTCTGTTTTTACTCATATTATCTATTTATATTTTTTTTTTTTTTTACTATATATATACTATTCTTTTGCTATTGTAGTTTTATAATGGATTGCTTCGAATCGGAGTTGGATGACATAGAGAACAAATATTTTAGTGTTGATGATGCTAGAAAGGAGATTGAATTCGATAGACACATGAATATGGTACATTTTAATATACGTAGTATACGAAAAAATTATGATGATTTAATGTTATACTTAAATGCCTTAGAGTTTGATAATTTGGATGTGATTGTTTTGTCTGAGTGTTGGGATTTGTGTGTGGAGTCAGATTATGGCATTCCTGGTTTCAATGTATATTATAATGGTTCAAAATACAATAAAAATGATGGCTTATTGGTGTATGTGAAGTTGACTATAGATGTGTGTGTTCAGGTTGTTAATTTCTCGGAAACTAATGTGCTACATTTAACCTTTGAGTTGAATGGAGCAAATTATGGTTTGACTGCTTCTTACCGACCTCCTTCTACGAATATGAAACTTTACATTGAAGAATTGGATAAGTATCTGATGGGCATTAGTTTTGCGGATGTGGAAATTTTTGTGGGTGACGTTAATATTAATATTGGTGATCCAGTCACTAAGGATAGTTTGATATACCAAACGTGTATGGGACAAAATGGCTTTATTTCTCAGATTAATTCAGGTACTCGGGTTGCTAATACTTCTGCCTCGGTGATTGATCATATTTATGTAAAACTCAGGAATAAACCTCGTAAAACTTTGTTATTATGTCCTGGTATAGTGAAAACTTCGATCACTGATCACTGGGCGGTTTTTTTGTCGGTAAAATCAGCTTCCAATCAAAAACCTAATGTACTTAATTACCCGACAAAGAGAACCTTCATTGATGAAGATAAACTAATCTCTCAACTAATGAATGAAAGCTGGGGGCAGGTCCTTGATGGTTCAGATCCTCAGATGGCATGCACTATCTTTTTGAAATCTTTGATAAAATATATAGAGAGTTCATCCTATATCGTGAATAATAAAAGTGGTAAATTTAAGAAAAATCAGCCCTGGATAACCGTCGGGCTTGTAACGTCTATTAAACGGCGCGATAAGATGAAGCTGTGGCTTAAAAAGAATTTTAACCCTGAAAATAAAAAAAAATTTTGTGAATATAGAAATTTGTTGAATAATTTGATAAGGGAGACTAAAGAATCGTATTATGTGAAACAATTTAAACTAGCCGGTAATGATACTAAGAAATACTGGAAAACTTTAAATGAGATGAATAATACATGTAAGATTAAACAAGATATTCCTCAGGTAATAGTTGATGAGGATGGATGTACTGTCAGGAACTTGGAAGAGAAAGCAAATATTTTCAACGAGTTTTTTATTGATATCGGTAAGCGATTAGCTCGGGGTATAACCAGATATTCAGATTCTGATTTTCTGAAGGTTCCATCGAATTCCTCGTCCATATACTTGGAGCCTGTTGATGAGAATGAGATTGTAAACACTATCTCCTCATTAAAGAATGGTGCCAGCCCCGGACCAGATGGAATCACTTCATCCCTCATTAAGCATATTCATTTGTTCGTTCTAAAGCCCCTCGTGCATATAATTAACTTATGTTTTTCGACCGGTATAGTGCCAACTGAATGGAAACAGTCATATGTAAGTTGTGTTTTCAAATCTGGCGATAGATCCCGTATGACAAATTATCGCCCAATCTCGGTTATTAATAATTTTGCGAAGATTTTTGAAAAATGCCTCAAAAAAAGATTGACATCGTTTCTTGAAAAGAGACAAATACTGAGTAACAAACAGTTTGGTTTCAGGGAAAACATTTCAACCACTGATGCGATTCAGGAACTCGTTGAGAGGGTCATTCATAATATCGATCATAATAGAAAAGTCCTTGCCGTGTTTTTAGATTTGACCAAGGCGTTTGATACGGTGGATCATGCTTTGCTTCTTAGTAGATTAGAGGGTGCCGGTGTTAGGGGTGTTGCATTGAGGTTAATCGGGAGTTATTTGAGCGATCGGTTTCAGAGTGTCAAGATTGGAAATGTGTTGAGTCGTCCACTGCCTGTTGATATTGGTATACCACAAGGAACTGTTCTTGGCCCAACCCTATTTTTGATTTTTATTAATTGGTTACTTCTTGCTTCAGACCTTAATGTAATAGCTTATGCTGACGATTCTGTTATAACCTTCGAAGGAAACACTTGGGACGAGGCTTATCAGACTGCGGTAAAGGGTTTGAAAATTATTTATAAACAACTGTCACATTGTCTATTGAGTTTGAATACCGAAAAAACTAAATTTATTGCGTTTTCACTCAGAGCATCTGATCAGCCACGCTTTCAGTTTGTACGTTTACATGGGGATCATTGTAACCTGTTGGGATGTCAGTGTCCAGCGATTGAAAAAACTGAGTCAATTAAGTATCTTGGTGTCCTCGTTGACCAACATCTAAGATGGAGTGAACATGCAGCCTGTCTTGTGAAGCGTCTCAAGAGACTATTCTACATCTTTTTCAACATCAGGAATGTTCTCTCCACGAAAGAATGTTTTCGTGTTTACGAGGCTCTTGTACTTTCTGTCCTTAGATATGGAATTGTAATATGGGGTGGGGCGAATAGGTATAACATGGGATGCCTTGAAGTTGTTAATAAGGCTATACTTAAAATAATCCTTAAGGTGGGTAGAAGGTTTGCTACTGAGAGGCTTTATGTAGAGTCTGGTCAATTAAGTATAAAACAACTGTACATTTATGAAGTTATATTGAATCAGATGAGACAGAGGAAAAATTTTATTCAGCACGAGTTTCAAACCAGACAGATTCTGCGTGGAGATCTGTTTGTACCAAGGTTCCATAAAAAACACTTGCAGGAGAGCCTGTCATATTATGGCCCAAAATTTTATAACCTCCTCTCCCAAGAACTTAAATCAACAACCAGTGTAAAAAGTAAACTTTTCAGATATCATCTCCGAAATTATGTAGTTCTTAATTCTGATAGATTCGAGGCCATCCTATCGGCATGATTTTTTGTTTTCTGTTTTTTTTTTTTTTTTTTTTCGTTTCTTTGGCTTGTTATGCCTTTCAATTAGTAATCTATCTTTTTGTTGTTTCTCTTTCAACAAATGTATTGATTTTTTGTTTAACTGGGGAGAATGTTCATCAGTTGTAGAAGCAGATAATGACAGCATACAAGCTTGCTTAGGCTGTATATTTCTGCAAGTGAAGTTTTTGTATGATGTATATATTTATACCTATTGATGAATAAATTGAATTGAATTGAATTGAATTTCATTTGTTTGTTATTTCCTTCAATGTTTCTCATTCTAACACTTCTCATCGTATTGCACAGGGACGAAAGTTTGACACACGTGTCTAAGGAAACCACTTTGGTATGAGGGACTGTTCTCATTCCCTTCTTTTTGTTTAATTAACAATTATCCAAGTAAGCCATTCCACATTGTTGATTTTCTTGGACTCGGATGACACGCGGGTTGCTATAATCTTCCACGTGGTAAGGTCAATTGCTGCTGTTACCACAATTGGACGGCTGACTTCTGTTGTTGATTTCATTTGTTTGTTATTTCCTTCAATGTTTCTCATTCTAACTCTTTTCATCGTATTAAACAGGGACGAAAGCTTGACTCACGTGTCTAAGGAAATCACATTGGTAAAAGGAACTGTTCTTATTCCCTTCTTTTTGTTTAATGAACAATTATCCAAGTTAGCCATTCCATATTGTTGATTTTCTTGGACTCGGATGACACGCAGGTATAATCTCCCACGTGGTGAGGTCAATTTCTGCTGTAACCACAATTGGACGGCTGACTTCTGTTGTTGATTTCATTTGTTTGTTATTTCCTTCAATGTTTCTCATTCTAACTCTTTTCATCGTATTAAACAGGGACGAAAGCTTGACACACTTGTCTAAGGAAACCACTTTGGTATAAGGGACTGTTCTTATTGCCTTCTTTTTGTTTAATGAACAATTATCCAAGTAAGCCATTCCACATTGTTGATTTTCTTGGACTCGGATGACACGCAGGTATAATCTCCCACGTGGTGAGGTCAATTTCTGCTGTAACCACAAATGCACGACTGACTTCTGTTGTTGATTTCATTTGTTTGTTATTTCCTTCAATGTTTCTCATTCTAACTCTTTTCATCGTATTAAACAGGGACGAAAGCTTGACACACGTGTCTAAGGAAACCACTTTGGTATAAGGGACTGTTCTTATTCCCTTCTTTTTGTTTAATGAACAATTATCCAAGTAAGCCATTCCACATTGTTGATTTTCTTGGACTCGGATGACACGCGGGTAGCTATAATCTCCCACGTAGTAAGGTCAATTGCTGCTGTAACCACAATTGGACGGCTGACTTCTGTTGTTGATTTCATTTGTTTGTTATTTCCTTCAATGTTTCTCATTCTAACACTTTTCATCGTATTGCACAGGGACGAAAGCTTGACACACGTGTCTAAGGAAACCTTTTTGGTATAAGGGACTGTTCTTATTCCCTTCTTTTTGTTTAATGAACAATTATCCGAGTAAGCCGTTCCACATTGTTGATTTTCTTGGACTCGGATGACAAGCGGGTAGCTATAATCTCCCACGTGGTAAGGTCAATTGCTGCTGTAACCACAATTGGACGGCTGACTTCTGTTGTTGATTTCATTTGTTTGTTATTTCCTTTAATGTTTCTCATTCTAACACTTTTCATCGTATTGCACAGGGACGAAAGCTTGACACACGTGTCTAAGGAAACCACTTTGGTATGAGGGACTGTTCTTATTCCCTTTTTTCTGTTTAATGAACAATTATCCAAGTAAGCCATTCCACATTGTTGATTTTCTTGGACTTGGATTTCACGCAGGTAGCTATAATCTCCCACGTGGTAAGGTCAATTGCTGCTGTAACCACAATTGCACGACTGACTTCTGTTGTTGATTTCATTTGTTTGTTATTTCCTTCTATGTTTCTCATTCTAACACTTTTCATCGTATTGCACAGGGACGAAAGCTTGACACACGTGTCTAAGGAAACTCCATTGGTATAAGGGACTGTTCTTATTCCCTTTTTCCTTTTTGATGAACAATTATCCAAATAAGCCATTCCACATTGTTGATTTTCTTGGACTTGGATGTCACGCAGGTAGCTAAAATCTTCCACGAGGTAAGGTCAATTGCTGCTGTAACCACAATTGGACGACTGACTTCTGTTGTTGATTTCATTCGTTTGTTATTTCCTTCAATGTTTCTCATTCTAACACTTTTCATGGTATTGCACAGGGACGAAAGCTTGACACACGTGTCTAAGGAAACCATTTTGGTATAAGAGACTGTTCTCATTCCCTTCTTTTTGTTTAATGAACAATTATCCAAGTGAGCCATTCCACATTGTTGATTTTCTTGGACTCGGAAGTCACGCAGGTAGCTCTAATCTCCCACGTGGTAAGGTCAATTGCTGCTGTAACCACAAATGCACGACTGACTTCTATTGTTGATTTCATTTGTTTGTTATTTCCTTCTATGTTTCTCATTCTAACACTTCTCATCGTATTGCACAGGGACGAAAGCTTGACACACGTGTCTAAGGAAACCACATTGGTATAAGGGACTGTTCTTATTCCCTTTTTCCTATTTGATGAACAATTATCCAAATAAGCCATTCCACATTGTTGATTTTCTTGGACTCGGATGTCACGCAGGTAGCTATAATCTTCCACGAGGTTAGGTCAATTGCTGCTGTAACCACAAATGCACGACTGACATCTGTTGATGATTTCATTTGTTTGTTATTTTCTTCAATGTTTCTCATTCTAACACTTTTCATCGTATTGCTCAGGGACGAAAACTTGACACACGAGTCTAAGGAAACCACATTGGTATAAGGGACTGTTCTTATTCCCTTTTTCCTTTTTGATGAACAATTATCCAAATAAGCCATTCCACATTGTTGATTTTCTTGGACTCGGATGTCACGCAGGTAGCTATAATCTCCCACGTGGTAAGGTCAATTGCTGCTGTAACCACAATTGCACGACTGACTTCTGTTGTTGATTTCATTTGTTTGTTATTTCCTTCAATGTTTCTCATTCTAACTCTTTTCATCGTATTACACAGGGACGAAAACTTGACACACGTGTCTAAGGAAACCACTTTGGTATAAGGGACTGTTCTTATTTCCTTCTTTTTGTTTAATGAACAATTATCCAAGTAAGCCATTCCACATTGTTGATTTTCTTGGACTCGGATGTCACGCAGGTAGCTATAATCTCCGACGTGGTAAGGTCAATTGCTCCTGTAACCACAATTGGAAGGCTGACTTCTGTTGTTGATTTCATTTGTTTGTTATTTCCTTCAATGAATCTCATTCTCACACTTTTCATCGTATTGCTGAGGACGAAAGCTTGACACACGTGTCCAAGGAAACCGCTCTGCTTTGGGGGACTGAGCTTATTTCTTTTTTCTTTGTTCAATGAACAATTATCCAAGTAAGCAATTCCACATTGTTTTCTTGGACTCGGATGTCACGCAGGTAGCTCTAATCTCCCACGTGGTAAGGTCAATTGCTGCTGTAACCACAAATGCACGACTGACTTCTATTGTTGATTTCATTTGTTTGTTATTTCCTTCTATGTTTCTCATTCTAACACTTCTCATCGTATTGCACAGGGACGAAAGCTTGACACACGTGTCTAAGGAAACCACATTGTTATAAGGGACTGTTCTTATTCCCTTTTTCTTTTTGATGAACAATTATCCAAGTAAGCCATTCCACATTTTTGATTTTCTTGGACTCGTATGTCACGCAGGAAGCTATAATCTCCTACGTGGTAAGGTCAATTGCTGCTGTAACCACAAATGCACGACTGACTTCTGTTGTTGATTTCATTCGTTTGTTATTTTCTTCAATGTTTCTCATTCTAACACTTTTCATCGTATTGCACAGGGACGAAAGCTTGACACAAGTGTCAAAGGAAACCACTTTGGTATAAGGGACTGTTCTTATTCCCTTCTTTTTGTTTAATGAACAATTATCCAAGTAAGCCATTCCACATTGTTGATTTTCTTGGACTCGGATGTCACGCAGGTAGCTCTAATCTCCCACGTGGTAAGGTCAATTGCTGCTGTAACCACAAATGCACGACTGACTTCTATTGTTGATTTCATTTGTTTGTTATTTCCTTCTATGTTTCTCATTCTAACAATTCTCATCGTATCGCACAGGGACGAAAGCTTGACACACGTGTCTAAGGAAACCACATTGGTATAAGGGACTGTTCTTATTCCCTTTTTCTTTTTGATGAACAATTATCCAAGTAAGCCATTCCACATTTTTGATTTTCTTGGACTCGTGTGTCACGCAGGAAGCTATAATCTCCCACGTGGTAAGGTCAATTGCTGCTGTAACCACAAATGCACGACTGACTTCTGTTGTTGATTTCATTAGTTTGTTATTTTCTTCAATGTTTCTCATTCTAACACTTTTCATCGTATTGCACAGGGACGAAAGCTTGACACAAGTGTCAAAGGAAACAACTTTGGTATAAGGGACTGTTTTCATTCCCTTTTTTTTTGTTTAATAAACAATTATTCAAGTAAGCCATTTCACATTGTTGTTTTTCTTGGACTCGGATGTCACGCAGGTAGCTATAATCTCCGACGTGGTAAGGTCAATTGCTCCTGTAACCACAATTGGAAGGCTGACTTCTTTTGTTGATTTCATTTGTTTGTTATTTCCTTCAATGATTCTCATTCTCACACTTTTCATCGTAATGCACAGGGACGAAAGCTTGACACACGTGTCCAAGGAAACCGCTCTGCTTTGGGGGACTGAGCTTATTTCTTTTTTCTTTGTAAAATGAACAATTATCCAAGTAAGCAATTCCACATTGTTGATTTTCTTGGACTCGGATGTCACGCAGGTAGCTATAATCTCCCACGTGGTAAAATCAATTGCTGCTGTAACAACAATTGAACGGCTGACTACTGTTGTTGATTTCATTTGTTTGTTATTTCCTTCAATGTTTCTCATTCTTACACTTTTCATCGTAATGCACAGGGACGAAAGCTTGACACACGTGTCTAAGGAAACCTCATTGGTATAAGGGACTGTTTTTATTTCCTTCTTTCTGTATAATGAAGAATTATCCAAGTAAGCCTTTCCACATTGTTGATTTTCTTGGACTCGGATGACACGCGGGTAGCTATAATCTCCCACGTGGTAAGGTCAATTGCTGCTGTAACCACAATTGGACGGCTGACTTCTGTTGTTGATTTCATTTGTTTGTTATTTCCTTCTATGTTTCTCATTCTAACACTTTTCATCGTATTGCACAGGGACGAAAGCTTGACACACGTGTCTAAGGAAACCACTTTGGTATGAGGGACTGTTCTTATTCCCTTTTTTTTGTTTAATGAACAATTATCCAAGTAAGCCATTCCACATTGTTGATTTTCTTGGACTCGGATGTCACGCAGGTAGCTATAATCTCCCACGTGGTGAGGTCAATTGCTGCTGTAACCACAAATGCACGACAGACTTCTGTTGTTGATTTCATTTGTTTGTTATTTCCTTCTATGTTTCTCATTCTAACACTTTTCATCGTATTGCACAGGGACGAAAGCTTGACACACGTGTCTAAGGAAACCACATTGGAATAAGGGACTGTTCTTATTCCCTTTTTTTTTTTGATGAACAATTATCCAAGTAAGCCAAGTAACATTGTTGATTTTCTTGGACTCGGATGCCACGCAGGTAGCTATAATCTATCACGTGGTAAGGTCAATTGCTGCTGTAACCACAAATGCACGACTGACTTCTGTTGATTTCATTCGTTTGTTTTTTTCTTCAATGTTTCTCATTCTAACACTTTTCATCGTATTGCACAGGGACGAAAGCTTGACACACGTGTCTAAGGATACCACTTTGGTATAAGGGACTGTTCTTATTCCCATCATCCAAGTAAGCCGGAATGGCTTACTTGGATAATTGTTCATTAAACAAAAAGAAAATCAACAATGTGGAATACATTGTTGATTTTCTTAGACTCGGATGTCACGCAGGTAGCTCTTCTCATCGTATTGCACAGGGACGAAAGCTTGACACACGTGTCTAAGGAAACCTCATTGGTATAAGGGACTGTTTTTATTTCCTTCTTTCTGAATAATGAAGAATTATCCTAGTGAGCCATTCCACATTGTTGATCTTCTTGGACTCGGATGACACGCGGGTAGCTATAATCTCCCACGTGGTAAGGTCAATTGCTGCTGTAACCACAATTGGACGGCTGACTTCTGTTGTTGATTTCATTTGTTTGTTATTTCCTTCAATGTTTCTCATTCTAACACTTCTCATCTTATTGCACAGGGACGAAAGTTTGACACACGTGTCTAAGGAAACCACATTGGTATAAGGGACTGTTCTTATTCCCTTTTTCTTTTTGATGAACAATTATCCAAGTAGGCCATTCCACATTGTTGATTTTCTTGGACTCGTATGTCACGCAGGTAGCTATAATCTCCCACGTGGTAAGGTCAATTGCTGCTGTAACCACAAATGCACGACTGACTTCTGTTGTTGATTTCATTCGTTTGTTATTTTCTTCAATGTTTCTCATTCTAACACTTTTCATCGTATTGCACAGGGACGAAAGCTTGACACAAGTGTCAAAGGAAACCACTTTGGTATAAGGGACTGTTCTCATTCCTTTTTTTTTTGTTCAATGAACAATTATTCAAGTAAGCCATTTCACATTGTTGTTTTTCTTGGACTCGAATGTCACGCAGGTAGCTATAATCTCCGACGTGGTGGTAAGGTCAATTGCTCCTGTAACCACAATTGGAAGGCTGACTTCTGTTGTTGATTTCATTTGTTTGTTATTTCCTTCAATGATTCTCATTCTTACACTTTTCATCGTATTGCTGAGGACGAAAGCTTGACAAACGTGTCTAAGGAAACCGCTCTGCTTTGGGGGACTGTGCTTATTTCTTTTTTCTTTGTTTAATGAACAATTATCCAAGTAAGCCATTCCACATTGTTTTCTTGGACTCGGATGTCACGCAGGTAGCTATAACCTACCACGTGGTAAGGTCAATTGCTGCTGTTACCACAAATGGACGGCTGACTTGTGTTGTGGATGAACAATTGTTCAAGTAAGCCATTCCACATTGTTGATTTTCTTGGACTCGGATGACACGCGGGTAGCTATAATCTCCCACGTGGTAAGGTCAATTGCTGCTGTAACCACAATTGGACGGCTGACTTCTGTTGTTGATTTCATTTGTTTGTTATTTCCTTCAATGTTTCTCATTCTAACACTTCTCATCGTATTGCACAGGGACGAAAGCTTGACACACGTGTCTATGGAAACCACATTGGAATAAGGGGGACTGTTCTTATTCCCTTCATTCTGTATAATGATCAATTATCCAAGTAAGCCATTCCACATTGTTGATCATCTCGGACTCGGATGACACGCAGGTAGCTATAATCTCCCACGTGGTAAGGTCAATTGCTGCTGTAACCACAAATGCACGACTGACTTCTGTTGTTGATTTCATTTGTTTGTTATTTCCTTCTATGTTTCTCATTCTAACACTTTTCATCGTATTGCACAGGGACGAAAGCTTGACACACGTGTCTATGGAAACCACATTGGTATAAGGGGCTGTTCTTATTCCCTTTTTTTGTTTAATCAACAATTATCCAAGTAGGCCATTCCACATTGTTGATTTTCTTGGACTCGGATGTCACGCAGGTAGCTATAATCTCCCACGTGGTAAGGTCAATTGCTGCTGTAACCACAAATGCACGACTGACTTCTGTTGTTGATTTCATTCGTTTGTAATTTCCTTCTATGTTACTCATTCTAACACTTTTCATCGTATTGCACAGGGACGAAAGCTTGACACACGTGTCTAAGGAAACCACATTGGTATAAGGGACTGTTCTTATTCGTTTTTTCCTTTTTGATGAACAATTATCCAAATAAGCCATTCCACATTGTTGATTATCTTGGACTCGGATGTCACGCAGGTAGCTATAATCTCCCACGTGGTAAGGTCAATCGCTGCTGTAACCACAATTGGACGGCTGACTTCTGTTGTTGATTTCATTTGTTTGTTATTTCCTTCAATGTTTCTCATTCTTACACTTTTCATCGTATTACACAGGGACGAAAGCTTGACACACGTGTCTAAGGAAACCACTTTGGTATAAGGGACTGTTCTTATTCCCTTCTTTTTGTTTAATTAACAATTATCCAAGTAAGCCATTCCACATTGTTGATTTTCTTGGACTCGGATGACACGCGGGTAGCTATAATCTCCCACGTGGTAAGGTCAATCGCTGCTGTAACCACAATTGGACGGCTGACTTCTGTTGTTGATTTCATTTGTTTGTTATTTCCTTCAATGTTTCTCATTCTTACACTTCTCATCGTATTGCACAGGGACGAAAGCTTCACACACGTGTCTATGGAAACCACATTGGTATAAGGGACTGTTCTTATTCCCTTCTTTCTTCCCTTTTTTTTGTTTAATGATCAATTATCCAAGTAAGCCATTCCACATTGTTGATTTTCTTGGACTCGGATGACACGCAGGTAGCTATAATCTCCCACGTGGTGAGGTCATGTTCATTGTTCATTAAACAAAAAGAAGGGAATAAGAACAGTCCCTTATACCAAAGTGGTTTCCTTAGACACGTGTGTCAAGCTTTCGTCCCTGCGTAATACGATGAAAAGAGTTAGAATGAGAAACATTGAAGGAAATAACAAACAAATGAAATCAACAACAGAAGTCAGTCGTGCATTTGTGGTTACAGCAGCAATTCAACAATGAACAATTGCTGCTGTAACCACAAATGCACGACTGACTTCTGTTGTTGATTTCATTTGTTTGTTATTTCCTTCAATGTTTCTCATTCTAACTCTTTTCATCGTATTACACAGGGACGAAATCTTGACACACGTGTCTAAGGAAACCACTTTGGTATAAGGGACTGTTCTTATTCCCTTCTTTTTGTTTAATGAACAATTATCCAAGTTAGCCATTCCATATTGTTGATTTTCTTGGACTCGGATGTCACGCAGGTAGCTATAATCTCCCACGTGGTAAGGTCAATTGCTGCTGTAACCACAAATGCACGACTGACTTCTGTTGTTGATTTCATTTGTTTGTTATTTCCTTCTATGTTTCTCATTCTAACACTATTCATCGTATTGCACAGGGACGAAAGCTTGACACACGTGTCCAAGGAAACAACTTTGGTATAAGGGACTGTTCTTATTCCCTTTTTTTGTTCAATCAACAATTATCCAAGTAGGCCACTTCACATTGTTGATTTTCTTGGACTCGGATGTCACGCAGGTAGCTATAATCTCCCACGTGGTGAGGTCAATTGCTGCTGTAACCACAAATGCACGACTGACTTCTGTTGTTGATTTCATTCGTTTGTTATTTCCTTCAATGTTTCTCATTTTAACACTTTTCATCGTATTGCACAAGGACGAAAGCTTGACACACGTGTCTAAGGAAACCACTTTGGTATAAGGGACTGATCTTATTCCCTTCTTTTTGTTTAATGAACAATTATCCAAGTAAGCCATTCCACATTGTTGATTTTCTTGGAATCGGATGTCACGCAGGTAGCTATAATCTACCACGTGGTAAGGTCAATTGCTGCTGTAACCACAAATGCACGACTGACTTCTGTTGTTGATTTCATTTGTTTGTTATTTCCTTCTATGTTTCTCATTCTAACACTTTTCATCGTATTGCACAGGGACGAAAGCTTGACACACGTGTCTAAGGAAACCACTTTGGTATGAGGGACTGTTCTCATTCCCTTCTTTTTGTTTAATGAACAATTATCCAAGTAAGCCATTCCACATTGTTGATTTTCTTAGACTCGGCTGTCACGCAGGTAGCTATAATTTCCCTGGGGTAAGGTCAATTGCTGCTGTAACCACAAATGCACGACTGACTTCTGTTGTTGATTTCATTTGTTTGTTATTTCCTTCAATGTTTCTCATTCTAACACTTCTCATCGTATTGCACAGGGACGAAAGCTTGACTCACGTGTCTAAGGAAATCACATTGGTAAAAGGAACTGTTCTTATTCCCTTCTTTTTGTTTGATTAACAATTATCCAAATAAGCCATTCCACATTGTTGATTTTCTTGGACTCGGATTACACACGGGTAGCTATAATCTCCCACGTGGTAAGGTCAATTGCTGCTGTAACCACAATTGGACGGCTGACTTCTGTTGTTGATTTCATTTGTTTGTTATTTCCTTCAATGTTTCTCATTCTAACACTTCTCATCGTATTGCACAGGGACGAAAGTTTGACACAAGTGTCTAAGGAAACCACTTTGGTATGAGGGACTGTTCTCAGTCCCTTCTTTTTGTTTAATTAACAATTATCCAAGTAAGCCATTCCACATTGTTGATTTTCTTGGACTCGGATGACACGCGGGTTGCTATAATCTTCCACGTGGTAAGGTCAATTGCTGCTGTTACCACAATTGGACGGCTGACTTCTGTTGTTGATTTCATTTGTTTGTTATTTCCTTCAATGTTTCTCATTCTAACTCTTTTCATCGTATTAAACAGGGACGAAAGCTTGACTCACGTGTCTAAGGAAATCACATTGGTAAAAGGAACTGTTCTTATTCCCTTCTTTTTGTTTAATGAACAATTATCCAAGTTAGCCATTCCATATTGTTGATTTTCTTGGACTCGGATGACACGCAGGTATAATCTCCCACGTGGTGAGGTCAATTTCTGCTGTAACCACAATTGGACGGCTGACTTCTGTTGTTGATTTCATTTGTTTGTTATTTCCTTCAATGTTTCTCATTCTAACTCTTTTCATCGTATTAAACAGGGACGAAAGCTTGACACACTTGTCTAAGGAAACCACTTTGGTATAAGGGACTGTTCTTATTGCCTTCTTTTTGTTTAATGAACAATTATCCAAGTAAGCCATTCCACATTGTTGATTTTCTTGGACTCGGATGACAGGTAGCTATAATCTATCACGTGGTAAGGTCAATTGCTGCTGTAACCACAAATGCACGACTGACTTCTGTTGATTTCATTCGTTTGTTTTTTTCTTCAATGTTTCTCATTCTAACACTTTTCATCGTATTGCACAGGGACGAAAGCTTGACACACGTGTCTAAGGATACCACTTTGGTATAAGGGACTGTTCTTATTCCCATCTTTTTGTTTAATGAACAATTATCCAAGTAAGCCGGAATGGCTTACTTGGATAATTGTTCATTAAACAAAAAGAAAATCAACAATGTGGAATACATTGTTGATTTTCTTAGACTCGGATGTCACGCAGGTAGCTCTTCTCATCGTATTGCACAGGGACGAAAGCTTGACACACGTGTCTAAGGAAACCTCATTGGTATAAGGGACTGTTTTTATTTCCTTCTTTCTGAATAATGAAGAATTATCCTAGTAAGCCATTCCACATTGTTGATCTTCTTGGACTCGGATGACACGCAGGTAGCTATAATCTCCCACGTGGTAAGGTCAATTGCTGCTGTAACCACAATTGGACGGCTGACTTCTGTTGTTGATTTCATTTGTTTGTTATTTCCTTCAATGTTTCTCATTCTAACACTTCTCATCTTATTGCACAGGGACGAAAGCTTGACACACGTGTCTAAGGAAACCACATTGGTATAAGGGACTGTTCTTATTCCCTTTTTCTTTTTGATGAACAATTATCCAAGTAGGCCATTCCACATTGTTGATTTTCTTGGACTCGTATGTCACGCAGGTAGCTATAATCTCCCACGTGGTAAGGTCAATTGCTGCTGTAACCACAAATGCACGACTGACTTCTGTTGTTGATTTCATTCGTTTGTTATTTTCTTCAATGTTTCTCATTCTAACACTTTTCATCGTATTGCACAGGGACGAAAGCTTGACACAAGTGTCAAAGGAAACCACTTTGGTATAAGGGACTGTTCTCATTCCTTTTTTTTTTGTTCAATGAACAATTATTCAAGTAAGCCATTTCACATTGTTGTTTTTCTTGGACTCGAATGTCACGCAGGTAGCTATAATCTCCGACGTGGTGGTAAGGTCAATTGCTCCTGTAACCACAATTGGAAGGCTGACTTCTGTTGTTGATTTCATTTGTTTGTTATTTCCTTCAATGATTCTCATTCTTACACTTTTCATCGTATTGCTGAGGACGAAAGCTTGACAAACGTGTCTAAGGAAACCGCTCTGCTTTGGGGGACTGTGCTTATTTCTTTTTTCTTTGTTTAATGAACAATTATCCAAGTAAGCCATTCCACATTGTTTTCTTGGACTCGGATGTCACGCAGGTAGCTATAACCTACCACGTGGTAAGGTCAATTGCTGCTGTTACCACAAATGGACGGCTGACTTGTGTTGTGGATGAACAATTGTTCAAGTAAGCCATTCCACATTGTTGATTTTCTTGGACTCGGATGACACGCGGGTAGCTATAATCTCCCACGTGGTAAGGTCAATTGCTGCTGTAACCACAATTGGACGGCTGACTTCTGTTGTTGATTTCATTTGTTTGTTATTTCCTTCAATGTTTCTCATTCTAACACTTCTCATCGTATTGCACAGGGACGAAAGCTTGACACACGTGTCTATGGAAACCACATTGGAATAAGGGGGACTGTTCTTATTCCCTTCATTCTGTATAATGATCAATTATCCAAGTAAGCCATTCCACATTGTTGATCATCTCGGACTCGGATGACACGCAGGTAGCTATAATCTCCCACGTGGTAAGGTCAATTGCTGCTGTAACCACAAATGCACGACTGACTTCTGTTGTTGATTTCATTTGTTTGTTATTTCCTTCTATGTTTCTCATTCTAACACTTTTCATCGTATTGCACAGGGACGAAAGCTTGACACACGTGTCTATGGAAACCACATTGGTATAAGGGGCTGTTCTTATTCCCTTTTTTTGTTTAATCAACAATTATCCAAGTAGGCCATTCCACATTGTTGATTTTCTTGGACTCGGATGTCACGCAGGTAGCTATAATCTCCCACGTGGTAAGGTCAATTGCTGCTGTAACCACAAATGCACGACTGACTTCTGTTGTTGATTTCATTCGTTTGTAATTTCCTTCTATGTTACTCATTCTAACACTTTTCATCGTATTGCACAGGGACGAAAGCTTGACACACGTGTCTAAGGAAACCACATTGGTATAAGGGACTGTTCTTATTCGTTTTTTCCTTTTTGATGAACAATTATCCAAATAAGCCATTCCACATTGTTGATTATCTTGGACTCGGATGTCACGCAGGTAGCTATAATCTCCCACGTGGTAAGGTCAATCGCTGCTGTAACCACAATTGGACGGCTGACTTCTGTTGTTGATTTCATTTGTTTGTTATTTCCTTCAATGTTTCTCATTCTTACACTTTTGATCGTATTACACAGGGACGAAAGCTTGACACACGTGTCTAAGGAAACCACTTTGGTATAAGGGACTGTTCTTATTCCCTTCTTTTTGTTTAATTAACAATTATCCAAGTAAGCCATTCCACATTGTTGATTTTCTTGGACTCGGATGACACGCGGGTAGCTATAATCTCCCACGTGGTAAGGTCAATCGCTGCTGTAACCACAATTGGACGGCTGACTTCTGTTGTTGATTTCATTTGTTTGTTATTTCCTTCAATGTTTCTCATTCTTACACTTCTCATCGTATTGCACAGGGACGAAAGCTTCACACACGTGTCTATGGAAACCACATTGGTATAAGGGACTGTTCTTATTCCCTTCTTTCTTCCCTTTTTTTTGTTTAATGATCAATTATCCAAGTAAGCCATTCCACATTGTTGATTTTCTTGGACTCGGATGACACGCAGGTAGCTATAATCTCCCACGTGGTGAGGTCATGTTCATTGTTCATTAAACAAAAAGAAGGGAATAAGAACAGTCCCTTATACCAAAGTGGTTTCCTTAGACACGTGTGTCAAGCTTTCGTCCCTGCGTAATACGATGAAAAGAGTTAGAATGAGAAACATTGAAGGAAATAACAAACAAATGAAATCAACAACAGAAGTCAGTCGTGCAATTGCTGCTGTAACCACAAATGCACGACTGACTTCTGTTGTTGATTTCATTTGTTTGTTATTTCCTTCAATGTTTCTCATTCTAACTCTTTTCATCGTATTACACAGGGACGAAAGCTTGACACACGTGTCTAAGGAAACCACTTTGGTATAAGGGACTGTTCTTATTCCCTTCTTTTTGTTTAATGAACAATTATCCAAGTTAGCCATTCCATATTGTTGATTTTCTTGGACTCGGATGTCACGCAGGTAGCTATAATCTCCCACGTGGTAAGGTCAATTGCTGCTGTAACCACAAATGCACGACTGACTTCTGTTGTTGATTTCATTTGTTTGTTATTTCCTTCTATGTTTCTCATTCTAACACTATTCATCGTATTGCACAGGGACGAAAGCTTGACACACGTGTCCAAGGAAACAACTTTGGTATAAGGGACTGTTCTTATTCCCTTTTTTTGTTCAATCAACAATTATCCAAGTAGGCCACTTCACATTGTTGATTTTCTTGGACTCGGATGTCACGCAGGTAGCTATAATCTCCCACGTGGTGAGGTCAATTGCTGCTGTAACCACAAATGCACGACTGACTTCTGTTGTTGATTTCATTCGTTTGTTATTTCCTTCAATGTTTCTCATTTTAACACTTTTCATCGTATTGCACAAGGACGAAAGCTTGACACACGTGTCTAAGGAAACCACTTTGGTATAAGGGACTGATCTTATTCCCTTCTTTTTGTTTAATGAACAATTATCCAAGTAAGCCATTCCACATTGTTGATTTTCTTGGAATCGGATGTCACGCAGGTAGCTATAATCTACCACGTGGTAAGGTCAATTGCTGCTGTTACCACAAATGCACGACTGACTTCTGTTGTTGATTTCATTTGTTTGTTATTTCCTTCTATGTTTCTCATTCTAACACTTTTCATCGTATTGCACAGGGACGAAAGCTTGACACACGTGTCTAAGGAAACCACTTTGGTATGAGGGACTGTTCTCATTCCCTTCTTTTTGTTTAATGAACAATTATCCAAGTAAGCCATTCCACATTGTTGATTTTCTTAGACTCGGCTGTCACGCAGGTAGCTATAATTTCCCTGGGGTAAGGTCAATTGCTGCTGTAACCACAAATGCACGACTGACTTCTGTTGTTGATTTCATTTGTTTGTTATTTCCTTCAATGTTTCTCATTCTAACACTTCTCATCGTATTGCACAGGGACGAAAGCTTGACTCACGTGTCTAAGGAAATCACATTGGTAAAAGGAACTGTTCTTATTCCCTTCTTTTTGTTTGATTAACAATTATCCAAATAAGCCATTCCACATTGTTGATTTTCTTGGACTCGGATTACACACGGGTAGCTATAATCTCCCACGTGGTAAGGTCAATTGCTGCTGTAACCACAATTGGACGGCTGACTTCTGTTGTTGATTTCATTTGTTTGTTATTTCCTTCAATGTTTCTCATTCTAACACTTCTCATCGTATTGCACAGGGACGAAAGCTTGACACACGTGTCTAAGGAAACCACTTTGGTATGAGGGACTGTTCTCATTCCCTTCTTTTTGTTTAATTAACAATTATCCAAGTAAGCCATTCCACATTGTTGATTTTCTTGGACTCGGATGACACGCGGGTTGCTATAATCTTCCACGTGGTAAGGTCAATTGCTGCTGTTACCACAATTGGACGGCTGACTTCTGTTGTTGATTTCATTTGTTTGTTATTTCCTTCAATGTTTCTCATTCTAACTCTTTTCATCGTATTAAACAGGGACGAAAGCTTGACTCACATGTCTAAGGAAATCACATTGGTAAAAGGAACTGTTCTTATTCCCTTCTTTTTGTTTAATGAACAATTATCCAAGTTAGCCATTCCATATTGTTGATTTTCTTGGACTCGGATGACACGCAGGTATAATCTCCCACGTGGTGAGGTCAATTTCTGCTGTAACCACAATTGGACGGCTGACTTCTGTTGTTGATTTCATTTGTTTGTTATTTCCTTCAATGTTTCTCATTCTAACTCTTTTCATCGTATTAAACAGGGACGAAAGCTTGACACACTTGTCTAAGGAAACCACTTTGGTATAAGGGACTGTTCTTATTGCCTTCTTTTTGTTTAATGAACAATTATCCAAGTAAGCCATTCCACATTGTTGATTTTCTTGGACTCGGATGACACGCAGGTATAATCTCCCACGTGGTGAGGTCAATTTCTGCTGTAACCACAAATGCACGACTAACTTCTGTTGTTGATTTCATTTGTTTGTTATTTCCTTCAATGTTTCTCATTCTAACTCTTTTCATCGTATTAAACAGGGACGAAAGCTTGACACACGTGTCTGAGGAAACCACTTTGGTATAAGGGACTGTTCTTATTCCCTTCTTTTTGTTTAATGAACAATTATCCAAGTAAGCCATTCCACATTGTTGATTTTCTTGGACTCGGATGACACGCGGGTAGCTATAATCTCCCACGTAGTAAGGTCAATTGCTGCTGTAACCACAATTGGACGGCTGACTTCTGTTGTTGATTTCATTTGTTTGTTATTTCCCTCAATGTTTCTCATTCTAACACTTTTCATCGTATTGCACAGGGACGAAAGCTTGACACACGTGTCTAAGGAAACCTTTTTGGTATGAGGGACTGTTCTTATTCCCTTTTTTTTGTTTAATGAACAATTATCCGAGTAAGCCGTTCCACATTGTTGATTTTCTTGGACTCGGATGACAAGCGGGTAGCTATAATCTCCCACGTGGTAAGGTCAATTACTGCTGTAACCACAATTGGACGGCTGACTTCTGTTGTTGATTTCATTTGTTTGTTATTTCCTTTAATGTTTCTCATTCTAACACTTTTCATCGTATTGCACAGGGACGAAAGCTTGACACACGTGTCTAAGGAAACCACTTTGGTATGAGGGACTGTTCTTATTCCCTTTTTTCTGTTTAATGAACAATTATCCAAGTAAGCCATTCCACATTGTTGATTTTCTTGGACTTGGATTTCACGCAGGTAGCTATAATCTCCCACGTGGTAAGGTCAATTGCTGCTGTAACCACAATTGCACGACTGACTTCTGTTGTTGATTTCATTTGTTTGTTATTTCCTTCTATGTTTCTCATTCTAACACTTTTCATCGTATTGCACAGGGACGAAAGCTTGACACACGTGTCTAAGGAAACTCCATTGGTATAAGGGACTGTTCTTATTCCCTTTTTCCTTTTTGATGAACAATTATCCAAATAAGCCATTCCACATTGTTGATTTTCTTGGACTTGGATGTCACGCAGGTAGCTAAAATCTTCCACGAGGTAAGGTCAATTGCTGCTGTAACCACAATTGGACGACTGACTTCTGTTGTTGATTTCATTTGTTTGTTATTTCCTTCAATGTTTCTCATTCTAACACTTCTCATCGTATTGCACAGGGACGAAAGCTTGACACACGTGTCTAAGGAAATCACATTGGTAAAAGGAACTGTTCTTATTCCCTTCTTTTTGTTTAATTAACAATTATCCAAGTAAGCCATTCCACATTGTTGATTTTCTTGGACTCGGATGACACGCGGGTTGCTATAATCTTCCACGTGGTAAGGTCAATTGCTGCTGTTACCACAATTGGACGGCTGACTTCTGTTGTTGATTTCATTTGTTTGTTATTTCCTTCAATGTTACTCATTCTAACTCTTTTCATCGTATTAAACAGGGACGAAAGCTTGACACACGTGTCTAAGGAAACCACTTTGGTATAAGGGACTGTTCTTATTCCCTTCTTTTTGTTTAATGAACAATTATCCAAGTAAGCCATTCCACATTGTTGATTTTCTTGGACTCGGATGACACGCAGGTATAATCTCCCACGTGGTGAGGTCAATTTCTGCTGTAACCACAATTGGACGGCTGACTTCTGTTGTTGATTTCATTTGTTTGTTATTTCCTTCAATGTTTCCCATTCTAACACTTCTCATCGTATTGCACAGGGACGAAAGCTTGACACACGTGTCTATGGAAACCACATTGGTATAAGGGACTGTTCGTATTCCCTCCTTACTGTATAATGATCAATTAGCCAAGTAAGCCATTCCGCATTGTTGATTTTCTTGGACTCGGATGACACGCAGGTATAATCTCCCACGTGGTGAGGTCAATTTCTGCTGTAACCACAAATGCACGACTGACTTCTGTTGTTGATTTCATTTGTTTGTTATTTCCTTCAATGTTTCTCATTCTAACTCTTTTCATCGTATTACACAGGGACGAAAGCTTGACACACGTGTCTAAGGAAACCACTTTGGTATAAGGGACTGTTCTTATTCCCTTCTTTTTGTTTAATTAACAATTATCCAAGTAAGCCATTCCACATTGTTGATTTTCTTGGACTCGGATGACACGCGGGTAGCTATAATCTCCCACGTGGTAAGGTCAATCGCTGCTGTAACCACAATTGGACGGCTGACTTCTGTTGTTGATTTCATTTGTTTGTTATTTCCTTCAATGTTTCTCATTCTTACACTTCTCATCGTATTGCACAGGGACGAAAGCTTCACACACGTGTCTATGGAAACCACATTGGTATAAGGGACTGTTCTTATTCCCTTCTTTCTTCCCTTTTTTTTGTTTAATGATCAATTATCCAAGTAAGCCATTCCACATTGTTGATTTTCTTGGACTCGGATGACACGCAGGTAGCTATAATCTCCCACGTGGTGAGGTCATGTTCATTGTTCATTAAACAAAAAGAAGGGAATAAGAACAGTCCCTTATACCAAAGTGGTTTCCTTAGACACGTGTGTCAAGCTTTCGTCCCTGCGTAATACGATGAAAAGAGTTAGAATGAGAAACATTGAAGGAAATAACAAACAAATGAAATCAACAACAGAAGTCAGTCGTGCAATTGCTGCTGTAACCACAAATGCACGACTGACTTCTGTTGTTGATTTCATTTGTTTGTTATTTCCTTCAATGTTTCTCATTCTAACTCTTTTCATCGTATTACACAGGGACGAAAGCTTGACACACGTGTCTAAGGAAACCACTTTGGCATAAGGGACTGTTCTTATTCCCTTCTTTTTGTTTAATGAACAATTATCCAAGTTAGCCATTCCATATTGTTGATTTTCTTGGACTCGGATGTCACGCAGGTAGCTATAATCTCCCACGTGGTAAGGTCAATTGCTGCTGTAACCACAAATGCACGACTGACTTCTGTTGTTGATTTCATTTGTTTGTTATTTCCTTCTATGTTTCTCATTCTAACACTATTCATCATATTGCACAGGGACGAAAGCTTGACACACGAGTCCAAGGAAACAACTTTGGTATAAGGGACTGTTCTTATTCCCTTTTTTTGTTCAATCAACAATTATCCAAGTAGGCCACTTCACATTGTTGATTTTCTTGGACTCGGATGTCACGCAGGTAGCTATAATCTCCCACGTGGTGAGGTCAATTGCTGCTGTAACCACAAATGCACGACTGACTTCTGTTGTTGATTTCATTCGTTTGTTATTTCCTTCAATGTTTCTCATTTTAACACTTTTCATCGTATTGCACAAGGACGAAAGCTTGACACACGTGTCTAAGGAAACCACTTTGGTATAAGGGACTGATCTTATTCCCTTCTTTTTGTTTAATGAACAATTATCCAAGTAAGCCATTCCACATTGTTGATTTTCTTGGAATCGGATGTCACGCAGGTAGCTATAATCTACCACGTGGTAAGGTCAATTGCTGCTGTAACCACAAATGCACGACTGACTTCTGTTGTTGATTTCATTTGTTTGTTATTTCCTTCTATGTTTCTCATTCTAACACTTTTCATCGTATTGCACAGGGACGAAAGCTTGACACACGTGTCTAAGGAAACCACTTTGGTATGAGGGACTGTTCTCATTCCCTTCTTTTTGTTTAATGAACAATTATCCAAGTAAGCCATTCCACATTGTTGGTTTCCTTAGACTCGGCTGTCACGCAGGTAGCTATAATTTCCCTGGGGTAAGGTCAATTGCTGCTGTAACCACAAATGCACGACTGACTTCTGTTGTTGATTTCATTTGTTTGTTATTTCCTTCAATGTTTCTCATTCTAACACTTCTCATCGTATTGCACAGGGACGAAAGCTTGACTCACGTGTCTAAGGAAATCACATTGGTAAAAGGAACTGTTCTTATTCCCTTCTTTTTGTTTGATTAACAATTATCCAAATAAGCCATTCCACATTGTTGATTTTCTTGGACTCGGATTACACACGGGTAGCTATAATCTCCCACGTGGTAAGGTCAATTGCTGCTGTAACCACAATTGGACGGCTGACTTCTGTTGTTGATTTCATTTGTTTGTTATTTCCTTCAATGTTTCTCATTCTAACACTTCTCATCGTATTGCACAGGGACGAAAGTTTGACACACGTGTCTAAGGAAACCACTTTGGTATAAGGGACTGTTCTTATTCCCTTCTTTTTGTTTAATTAACAATTATCCAAGTAAGCCATTCCACATTGTTGATTTTCTTGGACTCGGATGACACGCGGGTTGCTATAATCTTCCACGTGGTAAGGTCAATTGCTGCTGTTACCACAATTGGACGGCTGACTTCTGTTGTTGATTTCATTTGTTTGTTATTTCCTTCAATGTTTCTCATTCTAACTCTTTTCATCGTATTAAACAGGGACGAAAGCTTGACTCACATGTCTAAGGAAATCACATTGGTAAAAGGAACTGTTCTTATTCCCTTCTTTTTGTTTAATGAACAATTATCCAAGTTAGCCATTCCATATTGTTGATTTTCTTGGACTCGGATGACACGCAGGTATAATCTCCCACGTGGTGAGGTCAATTTCTGCTGTAACCACAATTGGACGGCTGACTTCTGTTGTTGATTTCATTTGTTTGTTATTTCCTTCAATGTTTCTCATTCTAACTCTTTTCATCGTATTAAACAGGGACGAAAGCTTGACACACTTGTCTAAGGAAACCACTTTGGTATAAGGGACTGTTCTTATTCCCTTTTTTCTGTTTAATGAACAATTATCCAAGTAAGCCATTCCACATTGTTGATTTTCTTGGACTTGGATTTCACGCAGGTAGCTATAATCTCCCACGTGGTAAGGTCAATTGCTGCTGTAACCACAATTGCACGACTGACTTCTGTTGTTGATTTCATTTGTTTGTTATTTCCTTCTATGTTTCTCATTCTAACACTTTTCATCGTATTGCACAGGGACGAAAGCTTGACACACGTGTCTAAGGAAACTCCATTGGTATAAGGGACTGTTCTTATTCCCTTTTTCCTTTTTGATGAACAATTATCCAAATAAGCCATTCCACATTGTTGATTTTCTTGGACTTGGATGTCACGCAGGTAGCTAAAATCTTCCACGAGGTAAGGTCAATTGCTGCTGTAACCACAATTGGACGACTGACTTCTGTTGTTGATTTCATTTGTTTGTTATTTCCTTCAATGTTTCTCATTCTAACACTTCTCATCGTATTGCACAGGGACGAAAGCTTGACTCACGTGTCTAAGGAAATCACATTGGTAAAAGGAACTGTTCTTATTCCCTTCTTTTTGTTTAATTAACAATTATCCAAGTAAGCCATTCCACATTGTTGATTTTCTTGGACTCGGATGACACGCGGGTTGCTATAATCTTCCACGTGGTAAGGTCAATTGCTGCTGTTACCACAATTGGACGGCTGACTTCTGTTGTTGATTTCATTTGTTTGTTATTTCCTTCAATGTTACTCATTCTAACTCTTTTCATCGTATTAAACAGGGACGAAAGCTTGACACACGTGTCTAAGGAAACCACTTTGGTATAAGGGACTGTTCTTATTCCCTTCTTTTTGTTTAATGAACAATTATCCAAGTAAGCCATTCCACATTGTTGATTTTCTTGGACTCGGATGACACGCAGGTATAATCTCCCACGTGGTGAGGTCAATTTCTGCTGTAACCACAATTGGACGGCTGACTTCTGTTGTTGATTTCATTTGTTTGTTATTTCCTTCAATGTTTCCCATTCTAACACTTCTCATCGTATTGCACAGGGACGAAAGCTTGACACACGTGTCTATGGAAACCACATTGGTATAAGGGACTGTTCGTATTCCCTCCTTACTGTATAATGATCAATTAGCCAAGTAAGCCATTCCGCATTGTTGATTTTCTTGGACTCGGATGACACGCAGGTATAATCTCCCACGTGGTGAGGTCAATTTCTGCTGTAACCACAAATGCACGACTGACTTCTGTTGTTGATTTCATTTGTTTGTTATTTCCTTCAATGTTTCTCATTCTAACTCTTTTCATCGTATTACACAGGGACGAAAGCTTGACACACGTGTCTAAGGAAACCACTTTGGTATAAGGGACTGTTCTTATTCCCTTCTTTTTGTTTAATTAACAATTATCCAAGTAAGCCATTCCACATTGTTGATTTTCTTGGACTCGGATGACACGCGGGTAGCTATAATCTCCCACGTGGTAAGGTCAATCGCTGCTGTAACCACAATTGGACGGCTGACTTCTGTTGTTGATTTCATTTGTTTGTTATTTCCTTCAATGTTTCTCATTCTTACACTTCTCATCGTATTGCACAGGGACGAAAGCTTCACACACGTGTCTATGGAAACCACATTGGTATAAGGGACTGTTCTTATTCCCTTCTTTCTTCCCTTTTTTTTGTTTAATGATCAATTATCCAAGTAAGCCATTCCACATTGTTGATTTTCTTGGACTCGGATGACACGCAGGTAGCTATAATCTCCCACGTGGTGAGGTCAATTGCTGCTGTAACCACAAAAAGAAGGGAATAAGAACAGTCCCTTATACCAAAGTGGTTTCCTTAGACACGTGTGTCAAGCTTTCGTCCCTGCGTAATACGATGAAAAGAGTTAGAATGAGAAACATTGAAGGAAATAACAAACAAATGAAATCAACAACAGAAGTCAGTCGTGCATTTGTGGTTACAGCAGCAATTGACCTCACCACGTGGGAGATTATAGCTGTAACCACAAATGCACGACTGACTTCTGTTGTTGATTTCATTTGTTCGTTATTTCCTTCAATGTTTCTCATTCTAACTCTTTTCATCGTATTACACAGGGACGAAATCTTGACACACGTGTCTAAGGAAACCACTTTGGTATAAGGGACTGTTCTTATTCCCTTCTTTTTGTTTAATGAACAATTATCCAAGTTAGCCATTCCATATTGTTGATTTTCTTGGACTCGGATGTCACGCAGGTAGCTATAATCTCCCACGTGGTAAGGTCAATTGCTGCTGTAACCACAAATGCACGACTGACTTCTGTTGTTGATTTCATTTGTTTGTTATTTCCTTCTATGTTTCTCATTCTAACACTATTCATCGTATTGCACAGGGACGAAAGCTTGACACACGTGTCCAAGGAAACAACTTTGGTATAAGGGACTGTTCTTATTCCCTTTTTTTGTTCAATCAACAATTATCCAAGTAGGCCACTTCACATTGTTGATTTTCTTGGACTCGGATGTCACGCAGGTAGCTATAATCTCCCACGTGGTGAGGTCAATTGCTGCTGTAACCACAAATGCACGACTGACTTCTGTTGTTGATTTCATTCGTTTGTTATTTCCTTCAATGTTTCTCATTTTAACACTTTTCATCGTATTGCACAAGGACGAAAGCTTGACACACGTGTCTAAGGAAACCACTTTGGTATAAGGGACTGATCTTATTCCCTTCTTTTTGTTTAATGAACAATTATCCAAGTAAGCCATTCCACATTGTTGATTTTCTTGGAATCGGATGTCACGCAGGTAGCTATAATCTACCACGTGGTAAGGTCAATTGCTGCTGTAACCACAAATGCACGACTGACTTCTGTTGTTGATTTCATTTGTTTGTTATTTCCTTCTATGTTTCTCATTCTAACACTTTTCATCGTATTGCACAGGGACGAAAGCTTGACACACGTGTCTAAGGAAACCACTTTGGTATGAGGGATTGTTCTCATTCCCTTCTTTTTGTTTAATGAACAATTATCCAAGTAAGCCATTCCACATTGTTGATTTTCTTAGACTCGGCTGTCACGCAGGTAGCTATAATTTCCCTGGGGTAAGGTCAATTGCTGCTGTAACCACAAATGCACGACTGACTTCTGTTGTTGATTTCATTTGTTTGTTATTTCCTTCAATGTTTCTCATTCTAACACTTCTCATCGTATTGCACAGGGACGAAAGCTTGACTCACGTGTCTAAGGAAATCACATTGGTAAAAGGAACTGTTCTTATTCCCTTCTTTTTGTTTGATTAACAATTATCCAAATAAGCCATTCCACATTGTTGATTTTCTTGGACTCGGATTACACACGGGTAGCTATAATCTCCCACGTGGTAAGGTCAATTGCTGCTGTAACCACAATTGGACGGCTGACTTCTGTTGTTGATTTCATTTGTTTGTTATTTCCTTCAATGTTTCTCATTCTAACACTTCTCATCGTATAGCACAGGGACGAAAGTTTGACACACGTGTCTAAGGAAACCACTTTGGTATGAGGGACTGTTCTCATTCCCTTCTTTTTGTTTAATTAACAATTATCCAAGTAAGCCATTCCACATTGTTGATTTTCTTGGACTCGGATGACACGCGGGTTGCTATAATCTTCCACGTGGTAAGGTCAATTGCTGCTGTTACCACAATTGGACGGCTGACTTCTGTTGTTGATTTCATTTGTTTGTTATTTCCTTCAATGTTTCTCATTCTAACTCTTTTCATCGTATTAAACAGGGACGAAAGCTTGACTCACATGTCTAAGGAAATCACATTGGTAAAAGGAACTGTTCTTATTCCCTTCTTTTTGTTTAATGAACAATTATCCAAGTTAGCCATTCCATATTGTTGATTTTCTTGGACTCGGATGACACGCAGGTATAATCTCCCACGTGGTGAGGTCAATTTCTGCTGTAACCACAATTGGACGGCTGACTTCTGTTGTTGATTTCATTTGTTTGTTATTTCCTTCAATGTTTCTCATTCTAACTCTTTTCATCGTATTAAACAGGGACGAAAGCTTGACACACTTGTCTAAGGAAACCACTTTGGTATAAGGGACTGTTCTTATTGCCTTCTTTTTGTTTAATGAACAATTATCCAAGTAAGCCATTCCACATTGTTGATTTTCTTGGACTCGGATGACACGCAGGTATAATCTCCCACGTGGTGAGGTCAATTTCTGCTGTAACCACAAATGCACGACTGACTTCTGTTGTTGATTTCATTTGTTTGTTATTTCCTTCAATGTTTCTCATTCTAACTCTTTTCATCGTATTAAACAGGGACGAAAGCTTGACACACGTGTCTGAGGAAACCACTTTGGTATAAGGGACTGTTCTTATTCCCTTCTTTTTGTTTAATGAACAATTATCCAAGTAAGCCATTCCACATTGTTGATTTTCTTGGACTCGGATGACACGCGGGTAGCTATAATCTCCCACGTAGTAAGGTCAATTGCTGCTGTAACCACAATTGGACGGCTGACTTCTGTTGTTGATTTCATTTGTTTGTTATTTCCTTCAATGTTTCTCATTCTAACACTTTTCATCGTATTGCACAGGGACGAAAGCTTGACACACGTGTCTAAGGAAACCACTTTGGTATGAGGGACTGTTCTTATTCCCTTTTTTTTGTTTAATGAACAATTATCCGAGTAAGCCGTTCCACATTGTTGATTTTCTTGGACTCGGATGACAAGCGGGTAGCTATAATCTCCCACGTGGTAAGGTCAATTGCTGCTGTAACCACAATTGGACGGCTGACTTCTGTTGTTGATTTCATTTGTTTGTTATTTCCTTTAATGTTTCTCATTCTAACACTTTTCATCGTATTGCACAGGGACGAAAGCTTGACACACGTGTCTAAGGAAACCACTTTGGTATAAGGGACTGTTCTTATTCCCTTTTTTCTGTTTAATGAACAATTATCCAAGTAAGCCATTCCACATTGTTGATTTTCTTGGACTTGGATTTCACGCAGGTAGCTATAATCTCCCACGTGGTAAGGTCAATTGCTGCTGTAACCACAATTGCACGACTGACTTCTGTTGTTGATTTCATTTGTTTGTTATTTCCTTCTATGTTTCTCATTCTAACACTTTTCATCGTATTGCACAGGGACGAAAGCTTGACACACGTGTCTAAGGAAACTCCATTGGTATAAGGGACTGTTCTTATTCCCTTTTTCCTTTTTGATGAACAATTATCCAAATAAGCCATTCCACATTGTTGATTTTCTTGGACTTGGATGTCACGCAGGTAGCTAAAATCTTCCACGAGGTAAGGTCAATTGCTGCTGTAACCACAATTGGACGACTGACTTCTGTTGTTGATTTCATTCGTTTGTTATTTCCTTCAATGTTTCTCATTCTAACACTTTTCATGGTATTGCACAGGGACGAAAGCTTGACACACGTGTCTAAGGAAACCATTTTGGTATAAGAGACTGTTCTCATTCCCTTCTTTTTGTTTAATGAACAATTATCCAAGTAAGCCATTCCACATTGTTGATTTTCTTGGACTCGGATGTCACGCAGGTAGCTCTAATCTCCCACGTGGTAAGGTCAATTGCTGCTGTAACCACAAATGCACGACTGACTTCTATTGTTGATTTCATTTGTTTGTTATTTCCTTCTATGTTTCTCATTCTAACACTTCTCATCGTATTGCACAGGGACGAAAGCTTGACACACGTGTCTAAGGAACCCACATTGGTATAAGGGACTGTTCTTATTCCCTTTTTCCTATTTGATGAACAATTATCCAAATAAGCCATTCCACATTGTTGATTTTCTTGGACTCGGATGTCACGCAGGTAGCTATAATCTTCCACGAGGTTAGGTCAATTGCTGCTGTAACCACAAATGCACGACTGACATCTGTTGATGATTTCATTTGTTTGTTATTTTCTTCAATGTTTCTCATTCTAACACTTTTCATCGTATTGCTCAGGGACGAAAACTTGACACACGAGTCTAAGGAAACCACATTGGTATAAGGGACTGTTCTTATTCCCTTTTTCCTTTTTGATGAACAATTATCCAAATAAGCCATTCCACATTGTTGATTTTCTTGGACTCGGATGTCACGCAGGTAGCTATAATCTCCCACGTGGTAAGGTCAATTGCTGCTGTAACCACAATTGCACGACTGACTTCTGTTGTTGATTTCATTTGTTTGTTATTTCCTTCAATGTTTCTCATTCTAACTCTTTTCATCGTATTACACAGGGACGAAAACTTGACACACGTGTCTAAGGAAACCACTTTGGTATAAGGGACTGTTCTTATTTCCTTCTTTTTGTTTAATGAACAATTATCCAAGTAAGCCATTCCACATTGTTGATTTTCTTGGACTCGGATGTCACGCAGGTAGCTATAATCTCCCACGTGGTAAGGTCAATTGCTGCTGTAACCACAATTGGACGGCTGACTTCTGTTGTTGATTTCATTTGTTTGTTATTTCCTTTAATGTTTCTCATTCTAACACTTTTCATCGTATTGCACAGGGACGAAAGCTTGACACACGTGTCTAAGGAAACCACTTTGGTATGAGGGACTGTTCTTATTCCCTTTTTTCTGTTTAATGAACAATTATCCAAGTAAGCCATTCCACATTGTTGATTTTCTTGGACTTGGATTTCACGCAGGTAGCTATAATCTCCCACGTGGTAAGGTCAATTGCTGCTGTAACCACAATTGCACGACTGACTTCTGTTGTTGATTTCATTTGTTTGTTATTTCCTTCTATGTTTCTCATTCTAACACTTTTCATCGTATTGCACAGGGACGAAAGCTTGACACACGTGTCTAAGGAAACTCCATTGGTATAAGGGACTGTTCTTATTCCCTTTTTCCTTTTTGATGAACAATTATCCAAATAAGCCATTCCACATTGTTGATTTTCTTGGACTTGGATGTCACGCAGGTAGCTAAAATCTTCCACGAGGTAAGGTCAATTGCTGCTGTAACCACAATTGGACGACTGACTTCTGTTGTTGATTTCATTCGTTTGTTATTTCCTTCAATGTTTCTCATTCTAACACTTTTCATGGTATTGCACAGGGACGAAAGCTTGACACACGTGTCTAAGGAAACCATTTTGGTATAAGAGACTGTTCTCATTCCCTTCTTTTTGTTTAATGAACAATTATCCAAGTAAGCCATTCCACATTGTTGATTTTCTTGGACTCGGATGTCACGCAGGTAGCTATAATCTCCCACGTGGTAAGGTCAATTGCTGCTGTAACCACAAATGCACGACTGACTTCTATTGTTGATTTCATTTGTTTGTTATTTCCTTCTATGTTTCTCATTCTAACACTTCTCATCGTATTGCACAGGGACGAAAGCTTGACACACGTGTCTAAGGAAACCACATTGGTATAAGGGACTGTTCTTATTCCCTTTTTCCTATTTGATGAACAATTATCCAAATAAGCCATTCCACATTGTTGATTTTCTTGGACTCGGATGTCACGCAGGTAGCTATAATCTTCCACGAGGTTAGGTCAATTGCTGCTGTAACCACAAATGCACGACTGACATCTGTTGATGATTTCATTTGTTTGTTATTTTCTTCAATGTTTCTCATTCTAACACTTTTCATCGTATTGCTCAGGGACGAAAACTTGACACACGAGTCTAAGGAAACCACATTGGTATAAGGGACTGTTCTTATTCCCTTTTTCCTTTTTGATGAACAATTATCCAAATAAGCCATTCCACATTGTTGATTTTCTTGGACTCGGATGTCACGCAGGTAGCTATAATCTCCCACGTGGTAAGGTCAATTGCTGCTGTAACCACAATTGCACGACTGACTTCTGTTGTTGATTTCATTTGTTTGTTATTTCCTTCAATGTTTCTCATTCTAACTCTTTTCATCGTATTACACAGGGACGAAAACTTGACACACGTGTCTAAGGAAACCACTTTGGTATAAGGGACTGTTCTTATTTCCTTCTTTTTGTTTAATGAACAATTATCCAAGTAAGCCATTCCACATTGTTGATTTTCTTGGACTCGGATGTCACGCAGGTAGCTATAATCTCCCACGTGGTAAGGTCAATTGCTGCTGTAACCACAATTGGACGGCTGACTTCTGTTGTTGATTTCATTTGTTTGTTATTTCCTTTAATGTTTCTCATTCTAACACTTTTCATCGTATTGCACAGGGACGAAAGCTTGACACACGTGTCTAAGGAAACCACTTTGGTATGAGGGACTGTTCTTATTCCCTTTTTTCTGTTTAATGAACAATTATCCAAGTAAGCCATTCCACATTGTTGATTTTCTTGGACTTGGATTTCACGCAGGTAGCTATAATCTCCCACGTGGTAAGGTCAATTGCTGCTGTAACCACAATTGCACGACTGACTTCTGTTGTTGATTTCATTTGTTTGTTATTTCCTTCTATGTTTCTCATTCTAACACTTTTCATCGTATTGCACAGGGACGAAAGCTTGACACACGTGTCTAAGGAAACTCCATTGGTATAAGGGACTGTTCTTATTCCCTTTTTCCTTTTTGATGAACAATTATCCAAATAAGCCATTCCACATTGTTGATTTTCTTGGACTTGGATGTCACGCAGGTAGCTAAAATCTTCCACGAGGTAAGGTCAATTGCTGCTGTAACCACAATTGGACGACTGACTTCTGTTGTTGATTTCATTTGTTTGTTATTTCCTTCAATGTTTCTCATTCTAACACTTCTCATCGTATTGCACAGGGACGAAAGCTTGACTCACGTGTCTAAGGAAATCACATTGGTAAAAGGAACTGTTCTTATTCCCTTCTTTTTGTTTAATTAACAATTATCCAAGTAAGCCATTCCACATTGTTGATTTTCTTGGACTCGGATGACACGCGGGTTGCTATAATCTTCCACGTGGTAAGGTCAATTGCTGCTGTTACCACAATTGGACGGCTGACTTCTGTTGTTGATTTCATTTGTTTGTTATTTCCTTCAATGTTACTCATTCTAACTCTTTTCATCGTATTAAACAGGGACGAAAGCTTGACACACGTGTCTAAGGAAACCACTTTGGTATAAGGGACTGTTCTTATTCCCTTCTTTTTGTTTAATGAACAATTATCCAAGTAAGCCATTCCACATTGTTGATTTTCTTGGACTCGGATGACACGCAGGTATAATCTCCCACGTGGTGAGGTCAATTTCTGCTGTAACCACAATTGGACGGCTGACTTCTGTTGTTGATTTCATTTGTTTGTTATTTCCTTCAATGTTTCCCATTCTAACACTTCTCATCGTATTGCACAGGGACGAAAGCTTGACACACGTGTCTATGGAAACCACATTGGTATAAGGGACTGTTCGTATTCCCTCCTTACTGTATAATGATCAATTAGCAAAGTAAGCCATTCCGCATTGTTGATTTTCTTGGACTCGGATGACACGCAGGTATAATCTCCCACGTGGTGAGGTCAATTTCTGCTGTAACCACAAATGCACGACTGACTTCTGTTGTTGATTTCATTTGTTTGTTATTTCCTTCAATGTTTCTCATTCTAACTCTTTTCATCGTATTAAACAGGGACGAAAGCTTGACACACGTGTCTGAGGAAACCACTTTGGTATAAGGGACTGTTCTTATTCCCTTCTTTTTGTTTAATGAACAATTATCCAAGTAAGCCATTCCACATTGTTGATTTTCTTGGACTCGGATGACACGCGGGTAGCTATAATCTCCCACGTAGTAAGGTCAATTGCTGCTGTAACCACAATTGGACGGCTGACTTCTGTTGTTGATTTCATTTGTTTGTTATTTCCTTCAATGTTTCTCATTCTAACACTTTTCATCGTATTGCACAGGGACGAAAGCTTGACACACGTGTCTAAGGAAACCACTTTGGTATGAGGGACTGTTCTTATTCCCTTTTTTTTGTTTAATGAACAATTATCCGAGTAAGCCGTTCCACATTGTTGATTTTCTTGGACTCGGATGACAAGCGGGTAGCTATAATCTCCCACGTGGTAAGGTCAATTGCTGCTGTAACCACAATTGGACGGCTGACTTCTGTTGTTGATTTCATTTGTTTGTTATTTCCTTTAATGTTTCTCATTCTAACACTTTTCATCGTATTGCACAGGGACGAAAGCTTGACACACGTGTCTAAGGAAACCACTTTGGTATGAGGGACTGTTCTTATTCCCTTTTTTCTGTTTAATGAACAATTATCCAAGTAAGCCATTCCACATTGTTGATTTTCTTGGACTTGGATTTCACGCAGGTAGCTATAATCTCCCACGTGGTAAGGTCAATTGCTGCTGTAACCACAATTGCACGACTGACTTCTGTTGTTGATTTCATTTGTTTGTTATTTCCTTCTATGTTTCTCATTCTAACACTTTTCATCGTATTGCACAGGGACGAAAGCTTGACACACGTGTCTAAGGAAACTCCATTGGTATAAGGGACTGTTCTTATTCCCTTTTTCCTTTTTGATGAACAATTATCCAAATAAGCCATTCCACATTGTTGATTTTCTTGGACTTGGATGTCACGCAGGTAGCTAAAATCTTCCACGAGGTAAGGTCAATTGCTGCTGTAACCACAATTGGACGACTGACTTCTGTTGTTGATTTCATTCGTTTGTTATTTCCTTCAATGTTTCTCATTCTAACACTTTTCATCGTATTGCACAGGGACGAAAGCTTGACACACGTGTCTAAGGAAACCATTTTGGTATAAGAGACTGTTCTCATTCCCTTCTTTTTGTTTAATGAACAATTATCCAAGTAAGCCATTCCACATTGTTGATTTTCTTGGACTCGGATGTCACGCAGGTAGCTCTAATCTCCCACGTGGTAAGGTCAATTGCTGCTGTAACCACAAATGCACGACTGACTTCTATTGTTGATTTCATTTGTTTGTTATTTCCTTCTATGTTTCTCATTCTAACACTTCTCATCGTATTGCACAGGGACGAAAGCTTGACACACGTGTCTAAGGAAACCACATTGGTATAAGGGACTGTTCTTATTCCCTTTTTCCTATTTGATGAACAATTATCCAAATAAGCCATTCCACATTGTTGATTTTCTTGGACTCGGATGTCACGCAGGTAGCTATAATCTTCCACGAGGTTAGGTCAATTGCTGCTGTAACCACAAATGCACGACTGACATCTGTTGATGATTTCATTTGTTTGTTATTTTCTTCAATGTTTCTCATTCTAACACTTCTCATCGTATTGCACAGGGACGAAAGCTTGACACACGTGTCTAAGGAAACCACATTGGTATAAGGGACTGTTCTTATTCCCTTTTTCCTTTTTGATGAACAATTATCCAAATAAGCCATTCCACATTGTTGATTTTCTTGGACTCGGATGTCACGCAGGTAGCTATAATCTCCCACGTGGTAAGGTCAATTGCTGCTGTAACCACAATTGCACGACTGACTTCTGTTGTTGATTTCATTTGTTTGTTATTTCCTTCAATGTTTCTCATTCTAACACTTTTCATCGTATTACACAGGGACGAAAACTTGACACACGTGTCTAAGGAAACCACTTTGGTATAAGGGACTGTTCTTATTTCCTTCTTTTTGTTTAATGAACAATTATCCAAGTAAGCCATTCCACATTGTTGATTTTCTTGGACTCGGATGTCACGCAGGTAGCTATAATCTCCGACGTGGTAAGGTCAATTGCTCCTGTAACCACAATTGGAAGGCTGACTTCTGTTGTTGATTTCATTTGTTTGTTATTTCCTTCAATGAATCTCATTCTCACACTTTTCATCGTATTGCTGAGGACGAAAGCTTGACACACGTGTCCAAGGAAACCGCTCTGCTTTGGGGGACTGAGCTTATTTCTTTTTTCTTTGTTCAATGAACAATTATCCAAGTAAGCAATTCCACATTGTTTTCTTGGACTCGGATGTCACGCAGGTAGCTCTAATCTCCCACGTGGTAAGGTCAATTGCTGCTGTAACCACAAATGCACGACTGACTTCTATTGTTGATTTCATTTGTTTGTTATTTCCTTCTATGTTTCTCATTCTAACACTTCTCATCGTATTGCACAGGGACGAAAGCTTGACACACGTGTCTAAGGAAACCACATTGTTATAAGGGACTGTTCTTATTCCCTTTTTCTTTTTGATGAACAATTATCCAAGTAAGCCATTCCACATTTTTGATTTTCTTGGACTCGTATGTCACGCAGGAAGCTATAATCTCCTACGTGGTAAGGTCAATTGCTGCTGTAACCACAAATGCACGACTGACTTCTGTTGTTGATTTCATTCGTTTGTTATTTTCTTCAATGTTTCTCATTCTAACACTTTTCATCGTATTGCACAGGGACGAAAGCTTGACACAAGTGTCAAAGGAAACCACTTTGGTATAAGGGACTGTTCTTATTCCCTTCTTTTTGTTTAATGAACAATTATCCAAGTAAGCCATTCCACATTGTTGATTTTCTTGGACTCGGATGTCACGCAGGTAGCTCTAATCTCCCACGTGGTAAGGTCAATTGCTGCTGTAACCACAAATGCACGACTGACTTCTATTGTTGATTTCATTTGTTTGTTATTTCCTTCTATGTTTCTCATTCTAACAATTCTCATCGTATCGCACAGGGACGAAAGCTTGACACACGTGTCTAAGGAAACCACATTGGTATAAGGGACTGTTCTTATTCCCTTTTTCTTTTTGATGAACAATTATCCAAGTAAGCCATTCCACATTTTTGATTTTCTTGGACTCGTGTGTCACGCAGGAAGCTATAATCTCCCACGTGGTAAGGTCAATTGCTGCTGTAACCACAAATGCACGACTGACTTCTGTTGTTGATTTCATTAGTTTGTTATTTTCTTCAATGTTTCTCATTCTAACACTTTTCATCGTATTGCACAGGGACGAAAGCTTGACACAAGTGTCAAAGGAAACAACTTTGGTATAAGGGACTGTTTTCATTCCCTTTTTTTTTGTTTAATAAACAATTATTCAAGTAAGCCATTTCACATTGTTGTTTTTCTTGGACTCGGATGTCACGCAGGTAGCTATAATCTCCGACGTGGTAAGGTCAATTGCTCCTGTAACCACAATTGGAAGGCTGACTTCTTTTGTTGATTTCATTTGTTTGTTATTTCCTTCAATGATTCTCATTCTCACACTTTTCATCGTATTGCTGAGGACGAAAGCTTGACACACGTGTCCAAGGAAACCGCTCTGCTTTGGGGGACTGAGCTTATTTCTTTTTTCTTTGTTCAATGAACAATTATCCAAGTAAGCAATTCCACATTGTTGATTTTCTTGGACTCGGATGTCACGCAGGTAGCTATAATCTCCCACGTGGTAAAATCAATTGCTGCTGTAACAACAATTGAACGGCTGACTACTGTTGTTGATTTCTTTTGTTTGTTATTTCCTTCAATGTTTCTCATTCTTACACTTTTCATCGTAATGCACAGGGACGAAAGCTTGACACACGTGTCTAAGGAAACCTCATTGGTATAAGGGACTGTTTTTATTTCCTTCTTTCTGTATAATGAAGAATTATCCAAGTAAGCCTTTCCACATTGTTGATTTTCTTGGACTCGGATGACACGCGGGTAGCTATAATCTCCCACGTGGTAAGGTCAATTGCTGCTGTAACCACAATTGGACGGCTGACTTCTGTTGTTGATTTCATTTGTTTGTTATTTCCTTCAATGTTTCTCATTCTAACACTTTTCATCGTATTGCACAGGGACGAAAGCTTGACACACGTGTCTAAGGAAACCACTTTGGTATGAGGGACTGTTCTTATTCCCTTTTTTTTGTTTAATGAACAATTATCCAAGTAAGCCATTCCACATTGTTGATTTTCTTGGACTCGGATGTCACGCAGGTAGCTATAATCTCCCACGTGGTAAGGTCAATTGCTGCTGTAACCACAATTGCACGACTGACTTCTGTTGTTGATTTCATTTGTTTGTTATTTCCTTCAATGTTTCTCATTCTAACTCTTTTCATCGTATTACACAGGGACGAAAACTTGACACACGTGTCTAAGGAAACCACTTTGGTATAAGGGACTGTTCTTATTTCCTTCTTTTTGTTTAATGAACAATTATCCAAGTAAGCCATTCCACATTGTTGATTTTCTTGGACTCGGATGTCACGCAGGTAGCTATAATCTCCGACGTGGTAAGGTCAATTGCTCCTGTAACCACAATTGGAAGGCTGACTTCTGTAGTTGATTTCATTTGTTTGTTATTTCCTTCAATGAATCTCATTCTCACACTTTTCATCGTATTGCTGAGGACGAAAGCTTGACACACGTGTCCAAGGAAACCGCTCTGCTTTGGGGGACTGACCTTATTTCTTTTTTCTTTGTTCAATGAACAATTATCCAAGTAAGCAATTCCACATTGTTTTCTTGGACTCGGATGTCACGCAGGTAGCTCTAATCTCCCACGTGGTAAGGTCAATTGCTGCTGTAACCACAAATGCACGACTGACTTCTATTGTTGATTTCATTTGTTTGTTATTTCCTTCTATGTTTCTCATTCTAACACTTCTCATCGTATTGCACAGGGACGAAAGCTTGACACACGTGTCTAAGGAAACCACATTGTTATAAGGGACTGTTCTTATTCCCTTTTTCTTTTTGATGAACAATTATCCAAGTAAGCCATTCCACATTTTTGATTTTCTTGGACTCGTATGTCACGCAGGAAGCTATAATCTCCTACGTGGTAAGGTCAATTGCTGCTGTAACCACAAATGCACGACTGACTTCTGTTGTTGATTTCATTCGTTTGTTATTTTCTTCAATGTTTCTCATTCTAACACTTTTCATCGTATTGCACAGGGACGAAAGCTTGACACAAGTGTCAAAGGAAACCACTTTGGTATAAGGGACTGTTCTTATTCCCTTCTTTTTGTTTAATGAACAATTATCCAAGTAAGCCATTCCACATTGTTGATTTTCTTGGACTCGGATGTCACGCAGGTAGCTCTAATCTCCCACGTGGTAAGGTCAATTGCTGCTGTAACCACAAATGCACGACTGACTTCTATTGTTGATTTCATTTGTTTGTTATTTCCTTCTATGTTTCTCATTCTAACAATTCTCATCGTATCGCACAGGGACGAAAGCTTGACACACGTGTCTAAGGAAACCACATTGGTATAAGGGACTGTTCTAATTCTTTTTTTTTTTGTTTAATCAACAATTATCCAAGTAGGCCATTCCACATTGTTGATTTTCTTAGACTCTTATGTCACGCAGGTAGCTATAATCTCCCACGTGGTAAGGTCAATTGCTGCTGTAACCACAAATGCACGACTGACTTCTGTTGTTGATTTCATTTGTTTGTTATTTCCTTCAATGTTTCTCATTCTAACACTTCTCATCGTATTGCACAGGGACGAAAGCTTGACACACGTGTCTATGGAAACCACATTGGTATAAGGGACTGTTCTTATTCCCTTCTTACTGTATAATGATCAATTATCCAAGTAAGCCATTCCACATTGTTGATTTTCTTGGACTCGGATGTCACGCAGGTAGCTATAATCTCCCACGTGGTAAGGTCAATTGCTGCTGTAACCACAAATGCACGACTGACTTCTGTTGTTGATTTCATTTGTTTGTTATTTCCTTCAATGTTTCTCATTCTAACACTTCTCATCGTATTGCACAGGGACGAAAGCTTGACACACGTGTCTAAGGAAATCACATTGGTAAAAGGGACTGTTCTTATTTCCTTTTTTTTGTTCAATTAACAATTATCCAAGTGAGCCATTCCACATTGTTGATTTTCTTGGACTCGGATGACACGCGGGTAGTTATAATCTCCCACGTGGTAAGGTCAATTGCTGCTGTAACCACAAATGCACGACTGACTTGTGTTGTTGATTTCATTTGTTTGTTATTTCCTTCTATGTTTCTCATTCTAACACTTTTCATCGTATTCCACATTGACGAAAGCTTGACACACGTGTCTAAAGAAACCACTTTGGTATAAGGGACTGTTCTAATTCTTTTTTTTTTTGTTTAATCAACAATTATCCAAGTAGGCCATTCCACATTGTTGATTTTCTTAGACTCTTATGTCACGCAGGTAGCTATAATCTCCCACGTGGTAAGGTCAATTGCTGCTGTAACCACAAATGCACGACTGACTTCTGTTGTTGATTTCATTTGTTTGTTATTTCCTTCAATGTTTCTCATTCTAACACTTCTCATCGTATTGCACAGGGACGAAAGCTTGACACACGTGTCTAAGGAAATCACATTGGTAAAAGGGACTGTTCTTATTTCCTTTTTTTTGTTCAATTAACAATTATCCAAGTGAGCCATTCCACATTGTTGATTTTCTTGGACTCGGATGACACGCGGGTAGTTATAATCTCCTACGTGGTAAGGTCAATTGCTGCTGTAACCACAATTGGACGCCTGACTTCTGTTGTTGATTTCATTTGTTTGTTATTTCCTTCAATGTTTCTCATTCTAACACTTCTCATCGTATTGCACAGGGACGAAAGCTTGACACACGTGTCTATGGAAACCACATTGGTATAAGGGACTGTTCTTATTCCCTTCTTTCTGTATAATGATCAATTATCCAAGTAAGCCATTCCACATTGTTGATTTTCTTGGACTCGGATGTCACGCAGGTAGCTATAATCTCCCACGTGGTAAGGTCAATTGCTGCTGTAACCACAAATGCACGACTGACTTCTGTTGTTGATTTCATTTGTTTGTTATTTCCTTCAATGTTTCTCATTCTAACACTTTTCATCGTATTCCACATTGACGAAAGCTTGACACACGTGTCTAAAGAAACCACTTTGGTATAAGGGACTGTTCTTATTCTTTTTTTTTTTGTTTAATCAACAATTATCCAAGTAGGCCATTCCACATTGTTGATTTTCTTGGACTCGGATGTCACGCAGGTAGCTATAATCTCCCACGTGGTAAGGTCAATTGCTTCTGTAACCACAAATGCACGACTGACTTCTGTTGTTGATTTCATTCGTTTGTAATTTCCTTCTATGTTTCTCATTCTAACACTTTTCATCGTATTCCACATTGACGAAAGCTTGACACACGTGTCTAAAGAAACCACTTTGGTATAAGGGACTGTTCTTATTCTTTTTTTTTTGTTTAATCAACAATTATCCAAGTAGTCCATTCCACATTGTTGATTTTCTTGGACTCGGATGTCACGCAGGTAGCTATAATCTCCCACGTGCTGCTGTAACCACAAATGCACGACTGACTTCTGTTGTTGATTTCATTTGTTTGTTATTTCCTTCAATGTTTCTCATTCTAACACTTCTCATCGTATTGCACAGGGACGAAAGCTTGACACACGTGTCTAAGGAAATCACATTGGTAAAAGGGACTGTTCTCATTTCCTTCTTTTTGTTCAATTAACAATTATCCAAGTGAGCCATTCCACATTGTTGATTTTCTTGGACTCGGATGACACGCGGGTAGTTATAATCTCCTACGTGGTAAGGTCAATTGCTGCTGTAACCACAATTGGACGGCTGACTTCTGTTGTTGATTTCATTTGTTTGTTATTTCCTTCAATGTTTCTCATTCTAACACTTCTCATCGTATTGCACAGGGACGAAAGCTTGACACACGTGTCTAAGGAAATCACATTGGTAAAAGGGACTGTTCTTATTTCCTTTTTTTTGTTCAATTAACAATTATCCAAGTGAGCCATTCCACATTGTTGATTTTCTTGGACTCGGATGACACGCGGGTAGTTATAATCTCCCACGTGGTAAGGTCAATTGCTGCTGTAACCACAAATGCACGACTGACTTCTGTTGTTGATTTCATTTGTTTGTTATTTCCTTCTATGTTTCTCATTCTAACACTTTTCATCGTATTCCACATTGACGAAAGCTTGACACACGTGTCTAAAGAAACCACTTTGGTATAAGGGACTGTTCTAATTCTTTTTTTTTTTGTTTAATCAACAATTATCCAAGTAGGCCATTCCACATTGTTGATTTTCTTAGACTCTTATGTCACGCAGGTAGCTATAATCTCCCACGTGGTAAGGTCAATTGCTGCTGTAACCACAAATGCACGACTGACTTCTGTTGTTGATTTCATTTGTTTGTTATTTCCTTCAATGTTTCTCATTCTAACACTTCTCATCGTATTGCACAGGGACGAAAGCTTGACACACGTGTCTAAGGAAATCACATTGGTAAAAGGGACTGTTCTTATTTCCTTTTTTTTGTTCAATTAACAATTATCCAAGTGAGCCATTCCACATTGTTGATTTTCTTGGACTCGGATGACACGCGGGTAGTTATAATCTCCTACGTGGTAAGGTCAATTGCTGCTGTAACCACAATTGGACGCCTGACTTCTGTTGTTGATTTCATTTGTTTGTTATTTCCTTCAATGTTTCTCATTCTAACACTTCTCATCGTATTGCACAGGGACGAAAGCTTGACACACGTGTCTATGGAAACCACATTGGTATAAGGGACTGTTCTTATTCCCTTCTTACTGTATAATGATCAATTATCCAAGTAAGCCATTCCACATTGTTGATTTTCTTGGACTCGGATGACACGCAGGTAGCTATAATCTCCCACGTGGTAAGGTCAATTGCTGCTGTAACCACAAATGCACGACTGACTTCTGTTGTTGATTTCATTTGTTTGTTATTTCCTTCTATGTTTCTCATTCTAACACTTTTCATCGTATTCCACATTGACGAAAGCTTGACACACGTGTCTAAAGAAACCACTTTGGTATAAGGGACTGTTCTTATTCTTTTTTTTTTTGTTTAATCAACAATTATCCAAGTAGGCCATTCCACATTGTTGATTTTCTTGGACTCGGATGTCACGCAGGTAGCTATAATCTCCCACGTGGTAAGGTCAATTGCTTCTGTAACCACAAATGCACGACTGACTTCTGTTGTTGATTTCATTCGTTTGTAATTTCCTTCTATGTTTCTCATTCTAACACTTTTCATCGTATTCCACATTGACGAAAGCTTGACACACGTGTCTAAAGAAACCACTTTGGTATAAGGGACTGTTCTTATTCTTTTTTTTTTGTTTAATCAACAATTATCCAAGTAGGCCATTCCACATTGTTGATTTTCTTGGACTCGGATGTCACGCAGGTAGCTATAATCTCCCACGTGCTGCTGTAACCACAAATGCACGACTGACTTCTGTTGTTGATTTCATTTGTTTGTTATTTCCTTCAATGTTTCTCATTCTAACACTTCTCATCGTATTGCACAGGGACGAAAGCTTGACACACGTGTCTAAGGAAATCACATTGGTAAAAGGGACTGTTCTCATTTCCTTCTTTTTGTTTAATTAACAATTATCCAAGTGAGCCATTCCACATTGTTGATTTTCTTGGACTCGGATGACACGCGGGTAGTTATAATCTCCCACGTGGTAAGGTCAATTGCTGCTGTAAACACGTGTGTCAAGCTTTCGTCAATGTGGAATACGATGAAAAGTGTTAGAATGAGAAACATAGAAGGAAATAACAAACAAATGAAATCAACAACACAAGTCAGTCGTGCATTTGTGGTTACAGCAGCAATTGACCTTACCACGTGGGAGATTATAACTACCCGCGTGTCATCCGAGTCCAAGAAAATCAACAATGTGGAATGGCTCACTTGGATAATTGTTAATTGAACAAAAAAAAGGAAATAAGAACAGTCCCTTTTACCAATGTGATTTCCTTAGACACGTGTGTCAAGCTTTCGTCCCTGTGCAATACGATGAGAAGTGTTAGAATGAGAAACATTGAAGGAAATAACCTCTTACTGAAAGTACGCGAAAAATTATAAGGAGTGACGAAAAAAACTTCTACAGGGCGTGCTATTTTCGTCGTTTCAGGGACCGTGATGGCATTGCGCGGAGAAGGATGTAGGCATGTCCAGCTTTGATGTATACACACTACATCAAAGAAAAAGTGGATAGTTTTTGAATAATACTGAAGCGCGGAATTATCAACCGCGCGGTATTATCCAACTCTCCCCTACAAGATAATATAGACCTAAACCGCTTTATAGAGGTAAAGAATAGTGATATTTATTCCCTATAATAGGAGTAGATCGTACATATTTGATGAATTTACTGAAAAATGAATTGACAGTGAAAAATTTTATAATGAGATAGACCAATATGTCTCTCTGTGTTGACAAATTCTGAACATTTTAAGAGTTTGTCTAATGGAGGAGTCTGATTTAGACTCTAAAACAAAGGTTAATTAATTCAAAGTGTAAGTATTCCATTTTTTCGTCAACATTTTTTTCAATCCAAGAGCGTAGAAATGGGGAGGTACTGGGTGTGATTACCCCACCCCAAGATTTTCAAAATATAAAATTCTAGAAATATCGCGAATACGAATAACGAAAATTTCTCCATCAAATGAACCAATAATAATAATCATTTTTCTTTCCTTTGAAATCGACACGTCAGTAAAAAATCGGACCCCTTTACCGTTTATGAGTTTATTATCGCTTTCAAAATGAGTACATTAATTGCATTTCAGCTCGTCTTTGTCCGAGGTTTATTATTTTCCTTCATCTATCCGTTTTCTCGGCATCGCCCCTTTTTTGTTACCTGTGATTTTTGCATTCGTCATCGGTATACACTTACCTACCCGTTGTTTTCGGTTTTTTGTATAATTTTCGTCACAATACTGTAGTTGTCGAAGAACTGAACTGAGTAATTGGAGCACCACACATAATAATTCGAAAGATCACAACTCGGTTTTCAAGTATACGCCTCGCAACGAGCAATGACGAGGAATCTGGAAACCAAGGACGGAGATCTTTCTTTTTTCTTGGGGGGGGGGGGGATTCTCGAACAAAATTTTTTTTTACAACAACGTTTACTCATATCTGTAATGTGGGAAAAAAGTTTGATAACGAAGTTGAATCTTAATTACTCAATATTTTTTTTTATTACCAATTCGATTGTTCTCACCTTATACTGGGTTTTCCTAAAAAGGAGTTACGAAGGAAAATATTCCTTGGATAATTTTAAGAAAAAAAAGTCCTATAAACATGAGACCACAAACGCTTTGTTTTCGAGATACAGGGTGTTTCTTGTATAGTCATACTTTTTAGTGATGCTTATATTTATTAGTTTATCGAATCTTTATTAATCTTCGCTACAGAATTTGTTGATAAGTACCAGAAGTTATAATCAATTTATTCATCACAGCTTACTAACTGGATTTTTATAATAATTTGGATTTTCCTGAGGATTACCAGAGAGCTGTTTGAATTTTTTTTTCGAAATCGATAGCAGATACGACAAAACTATAACAAACCAAAAAGTGTTGTACTAGACAAGAGTTTCTTTCCACATTTTTCTATAGAACCAGTGCTTCACCAAAAAATAGTTCTGGTGGAAAGAAGCAGGTACCCTTCCACAAAAAATATCACACTGCAGATTTGCAAGCATATCACAAGCTGAAAACTTTAAATCGGAAGATCTATGCCAATTCAAATTGAATATCTTGTGAAGGATAGGTGATATGAGAAAAAAACTTGAACTTTAACACCGGCATCTCAAAAACAAAGCGTTTGCGTAATCGTGTTAGGACTTTTTTTCCTAATAGGATCCGAGAAATCTGTCATTTTCATTTGTACCTCCAATTTAGGAACACCGTTCAGATATAATCAATTCAAAACTGATATATTCACAAAAAAAATTGCAATTTGAATGATCCACAATAAATTATATAACACAGCCCAGACAATTTTCAGATGGGAATTACTCAGTTCAGTTCTTCGACAACTACAGTATTGTGACGAAAATTATACAAAAAACCGAAAACAACGGGTAGGTAAGTGTATACCGATGACGAATGCAAAAATCACAGGTAACAAAAAAGGGGCGATGCCGAGAAAACGGATAGATGAAGGAAAATAATAAACCTCGGACAAAGACGAGCTGAAATGCAATTAATGTACTCATTTTGAAAGCGATAATAAACTCATAAACGGTAAAGGGGTCCGATTTTTTACTGACGTGTCGATTTCAAAGGAAAGAAAAATGATTATTATTATTGGTTCATTTGATGGAGAAATTTTCGTTATTCGTATTCGCGATATTTCTAGAATTTTATATTTTGAAAATCTTGGGGTGGGGTAATCACACCCAGTACCTCCCCATTTCTACGCTCTTGGATTGAAAAAAATGTTGACGAAAAAATGGAATACTTACACTTTGAATTAATTAACCTTTGTTTTAGAGTCTAAATCAGACTCCTCCATTAGACAAACTCTTAAAATGTTCAGAATTTGTCAACACAGAGAGACATATTGGTCTATCTCATTATAAAATTTTTCACTGTCAATTCATTTTTCAGTAAATTCATCAAATATGTACGATCTACTCCTATTATAGGGAATAAATATCACTATTCTTTACCTCTATAAAGCGGTTTAGGTCTATATTATCTTGTAGGGGAGAGTTGGATAATACCGCGCGGTTGATAATTCCGCGCTTCAGTATTATTCAAAAACTATCCACTTTTTCTTTGATGTAGTGTGTATACATCAAAGCTGGACATGCCTACATCCTTCTCCGCGCAATGCCATCACGGTCCCTGAAACGACGAAAATAGCACGCCCTGTAGAAGTTTTTTTCGTCACTCCTTATAATTTTTCGCGTACTTTCAGTAAGAGGTAAGTAATACTGTATTTATATTGTAATACTTTGATACTATAAATTTCTAATGCTTGAACACTGTAGAATTATTGACCGAATACTTTTTTACGTACTATAATATTTCCCATAAAATTTTGAGCTTAAAAAATAAAATTATCAAGTTTGATTATTCCGCGCCGGGGCGCGATATTATCAATCCGTAAAATATGAAGTCTGTACTTGAGGCTATTCGAAACGGAAATAAAATAAAGACATCTGCTAGAAACTTCAGACGAAAATTTACTTAGACTTCATGTTATAAAAAAATATTTACGTTTTGTTGTCATATAGACTTTAAGTTTCCATCAATACTTATTGCGTGATATTTTATATACTGATTTAATTTTGAGAAGAAGATTCGGCTCTCCCTATCTTCACGCAGGAAAATTACTCAGAAAGATATCAATTTTTTTATTATTAGATACTTTTGTTACTTACCCATTCGCGAGCAAATAATGTGGGCACGATTTTGTCAAACCTGGGCACGATAATATCGAATCAGTTCGATAATACCGCGCCTCCATTTTTTTTTATAAATTGACAATAAATACTTTTTGATTAAATTTCAGAAGTTTTTGTTATGCGGTTATTGTACCTGAATAAATGTCCTACTAATAACTCAATATTGTTTCTTTCAATATCAAATAGTTTCCTAATTATAGGTCCAAGTCCTTAGGGGCTCGGTATTATCCAACTCTCCCGTAAGTCGAATTTAATCAAGAACGAATTGTATAACTCGAACTACGCCTATGTCGAACTATACGTAACTCGACGAAAAATCTTGCTCCCGTGGTGTTTCGAGTTATACGAGTTAACTCTTAACTGCATTAATTATCATATTTGATATATCGTATTTTTAATACTGCTAGGGACATCTATGAGCGAGTGTACGAATTTTATGACGTTACTCATTGGAGACAGTAATTCGGATATAGTGAAATGATTTGCAACATTAATCGCAATTTCTCTTAATTCTGGTGGTGTTAAATCGATTTCGTCAGACATAACTAACGAATTTAATGAGTAATTGTAAATTATTTCAAAATTCTAAATGTACGATTCATATTCAAATTCCGTAATCTGTCAATGTTCGTAACAGTCACACCAACTGCAATGATACAATACAAATGTCACTAGGATATTCAATCTAAAATTTTCATTTAATTTCGACAATAATTCACAAAACTTGACTGAAATAGAGAAAATATCGTCTAATACTCGTTGCAGAAGGCAATTCCAACACTCATGCGTTCGAATTTCGCATTCGTGTTAGAATAGAAGCCCATTCTGCAACTTGTTTTAGAATATAGTCCGTTCAGGAATTATTGACATCCCGGGTGGCTGGTGGAAAATCGAAATTAAGTTGGTAATGGCTCATTCGATCAGTAACAATTTATATTGCAGATTTCGGGTTGGCATTGGAAATGTCATTGACAGGAGGTTAGATTATTCAGTTTGTTTGTATTATTGGTTTTGATCCAAGAAATTTTGAAACTAAAAAGTTGTATCAATTTCAAACACACATTGATTAGTTTATTTGAGTATTTCTCACAGTACTGTTTGAAAAAAGAAGGCAAGTCATTACAGCCTGGATTATTAGAGGAAGAAAATCTGTGCAATACGATTTCACCTTCAAAGAATCATTGAATGATTTGATCGTTACCAAAAGCAACCAATATATCAGTCTGGATAAAATTTGACCAAAAAGCATCTGAATTTCAATAAATCAAAGACAACATTACATAAAATTTATTGGTCACAAGTTCAAAACAGTAAATAAAAGGAAAATTCTTATTGATAAACAGAAAAATATAATAAGTTGAGTACGATTTTATGGTGAATACGTCAGAGGAAAGAAAATAAAGAGGTGCCTTATAGCATTTGTTGACATCGCTATAACATTTTTGTTTACAAACACTTATAATGTACTGCGTTGCCATTCTGAGGAAGAAGTAAACTTTTCTCCGTTCTGTGGCATAGATGTTTTGCGAATATTGTGGGGATTTGGCAACACGGTTCTGTTGTTGTTATTGCACGTGACAACTAGAGGGACGTTAAGGGTTAACTGTTCATTTTAATTTCACGTTTGTAATCGTCGTTATTTTATACAAGTTTGTGAATTTAAAGTTACATATTGTTAATTTTAATCATGGTAAAACCTCGAAAAACATGTATAGTGTGTAAAACATCCGGAAATGAAAACCTAACCTATCATAGGTAAGTTCGCGTTTTGAGTCCATAGGCGTAGAATATATCTCGTCTAAAAAATTCGATCCATTCTTTAACGATTTCCTAAAAATTTTCTTGTTTTATGTTCGAATCTATACGCATCTCTAATATCTATCCTATTCATGAAGTAAAATTTAACCATAAGAGACACTAGAATGAAGTGTAATCTGAATAATGTGAAATTGTAATGCAGTGCCAACTGTGGAATTTTTTCTAAAAAGTATGTCAGTAGATTTTTGATAGATTTCTGAACGATGATGGTAGATTTTCAGTAGATAACTCCAAAACCAGTAATCAGTAGAAAGAAAGAATTAGAAGAACGATTCCGTTGGAGGAGAGGCTCATTGATCATTTCGGACAGAGGAACTGTTTTTTTGATTATCATACATAAATGTTTTTCAAGCCAATTGACCTTATTGATTCCTTCAACCCAAAAAGAAAAATCATGAAGCTGTCATACTTATCGAAATTGTAATAAATCATGTGTTAAAACTTCTTAGTGTTATTACTGTGTCTTCTCCCCAATGCATTGTGAATCAAATTTGAAACAAATGAATTCCACCTTTATTTTTGAGAAAAAAAGGTAGTATGAATTTTTTTAACTTACAACTTCTGTTGTGTCGGCAGCACACAATTGCACTTTTCTGTATTGTGGGTTGCTGACTCATAAAATGATTTGAAAATATTGGCAATATGAGCCAATATGGAACGAGCGGTTTTTTATAACAGCAAAAACATTATTATTAATTGGAACTGTTAATGAGAGTGATATACTTTCTTGTTCTCCGCATATTTCGTCGCTATAAACAATAGTATTCGCATTATCGCTAATTTCGATAAGTTTATTAACTTCGCTGTGTGTGGCAAATTAATTCAAGTGTTAGTAACTGATAGAGACAGTAATTAGTTATAAGGTTCAAGAATATCAAGTGCATGACCACTGGTGTGCCATCATTGAGGGATCCCTCCAGGCCTACGAAAGAAAAGGAGCTTTTATATTCAGTTTCTCATTAGCGGAAAATCTGTGAATTGTTTTTGCCATCGCAACATCTATAATAAAAATACAGTCCATACTCGCTCTACTTATTAAATACAGTGAAGAGCTAACAACTTCTTTCTCTTTTGCAGTCAGGCTATAAATTAGCCTTTTACTGCTCCATCTCAATATAATTCACCTCTGGTGAGCTATTTTGATCTGCTCTAGCAGGTGGCAAAGTTTGTGTAATCATTACACAATCTCTGTGCCAGTAAGGGTTTGGCTCTAATACACACTTCCTAGAGAAGTGCCATCTTCGGTCGTTTGTGTTTCCTAGGAGCTTTTTCATCGTAGTCGCAAGCCTTCCTTATAAAAGGGTTTGCATGATTTTCCATTTCAATGAAGGTCTTCACGCTCAGATCTTTTAGATGGTCGCCCAGGAATGGTATTTTCAGGTCTTCATGTACCTATCCGTACCTTGCTGACAAACCAAGCTGCATTTACGGCTGGTCTTAGGATCGTATTCTGCACGACTTGAAGTCTCTGCAGGTGCGTCTTTGCGGCGTATCCCCAAGCCGAACATGCGTAACACATGACCGGCCGGATGGTGGACTTATAAAGAAGAAGCTTGTTGGAAAGAAACATTTTTGTGCTTTTGCAAAGTAGCGGTTGCAACGCTGCCGCTGTTGTCTTTCCCCTTCGTGTTGGTTCCAAGTGAGCTTTTTGTCAAGTATCACTCCCAGATACTTGGCCTCGTTTTTCCATTACAATCCTCCTACCGAACATTACGACGAGTCCGATGGGATCTATTTTCTTTCGGCTAAAAAAAAACTGCTTCGATCTTCTCAGGGTTTCTTGTAGGTACTTCGTTGCCATTTTGGGACACCAAGAACTGGCAAGAAAGGCGGTATCGTCAGCGTAAAGTGCCATGGAGTTTTTCACCGTTTTTGGCATTTCGGATACATATATTGTGAAAAATATTGGAGACAGCAGAGATCCTTGCGGAACTCCGGCTGAAAGAGACCTCTCTGAAGACAATACTCCGTCAAATCTGGCTCTAAACTTGCGAGAATACAGGTAAGAAGCTAAAAGTTGGACCATGGAGAGTGGGAAACCTGCCGTAAGCAGTTTGTATAGCAGTCCTTTGGGCCGTACTTTATCAAACGATTTGGCTACATCCAAAAACACAGCTCCTGTGACTTGTTTCCGGTTATATCCATCCGTGATTGGTTCCACTACTCGGAGCACTTGTTGCACAGTGGAATGTTGGCTTTAAAAACCGAACTGTTCCTACTGTATGATATTCTTTTCTTTCGTTATTGTGTTGAATCTTTAGCATTGACTATATTCGTCAGTGCTACTAAAGCTTTTCGAGGGAGGTTCCGCAACGTCAAGTTAGTAATGCCGTCCGGTCCTGGTGCCGTTCTCACTTTACTCGACATAATAGTGTTCTGGATTTCCTGAACGGTTCGAAACCAATAGCTTCCGTTGATTCATTTTTCACTTTGCGGTTGACGTCCTCAATGTGGTCCAATTCCGCATAGTTGTAACTACAGCTGCATTGGCGTTGGAGGTTATCTGCGAAAGCTTCAGACTTTTCTTCTGGACTGTACACCATTCCTCGTAAACCGTGAATCGGCGGGGTTGGTTTCCTATCTGAGTGCAATGCTTTGGCCATCCGCCAAACACTGTTGTCTTCTGTGGAAAGAGAAAGTAGTTTCTCTTCCCAACTATCATTCCGGACCTTTCTGAGAGCCTCCTTGACTCTATCGTTGAGCTAGAGTGCTTCTCTCTGATAAGCTCCGCCATCAATAGGTTATTACCACCAATAACACCCAAGAATCGCTCGAATTTCATGTTTTCTATTTTCAGCTGTTTGAAATGCAGGAATAAGAAAAAACCTTCTAATTTAACACAGACATCCTAAAGGACTAATGAACACGTAGGTACCTTTCATTTTGCAAACACAGAACCTTTCATAAACTATAATTGATCATTTCAAAGAGCGATTTAACGAGCACACATATATAGGTATTAAATATGAATAACAAATATTAATCGCTCTTTGAAATGATCAATTATAGTTTCTGAAACGTTTATTTGTGATTGCAAAGTGATAGATACTTACGTATCAATTAGTCCTTCAGAAAGTATGTGTGAAATTAGCAGCCTGATATTATTCATTCGGTACCTGCATTTGTCCGATTTATTGTTACGTGAATATTGGCATTTTTTCGATATTCCGCTTGAATTATATATTTATTTGAAGTACCTATATGTACCTATTCGGTAATGATTGATTGCAAGTACTGACTTTGTTTTAAAGGTAAAAAAACCTGACCCGCCACCTCTTGTCCACATGTTTTTGGATAAGAACAAGATCTATGTTAAAACTGTCGAAATCAAAATCAGGATAGATATTTTTCAGGGGGACACGCAGTCTCTTCTGGTTTTGTTTGGCGCTAAACCTACTGAGAAGCCAGTTAGATACATCGACGACCTCAAGCTCTACTCCGCTAACGACGAGCAATTGGGAAATGTGGTAGCGTTCTTTGAGGCTATCGGAATGAAGCCGGGGAAAGATGAATGTGCCGTGGTTCAGGCGAAGAGAGAAGTCAAGTACAATTAATAGGGGACAGATCTGGTCGGCACGCAGAACCTGACGATACAAGAATGCCAGAGTCTTTCATCTACCTCAGAGCACATCAAGCCCTAAGATCCCTGAAATGAAATGAAGAACATTTTCAAGGCAAAATTTGTAAAAAAAATTTTTGTAGTCTCATTCTAAAATAAATTGAAGGACAACAATCAATACGGTAAGGACTTTCGGTTTCAAGGTGGACAGAGAAATGGGGAATCAGAAAAATTGGAGAACAAGATGAATATTTCAAATTTGATCGATAATTTTTGAAGGTCCTGAGAAGGACCGATTAGTTAGACGAACCATTCTCATCACAACAGTAATTTTTATATATTTATTCACTTCTTCTTCAAAGGTGCTGCTTTTTTCGGAGTTGCCACAGACTTGACTGATTTGGGTTTTGGAGCTTTCGGTTTCTTAGTTGGCGATTTCGCAATCTTCTTAGCTTTAGAAGGGGACTTGGCGGCTTTGGGGCTCTTCTTCTCGGTTGTTGCAACTGCTTTCTTCGTTTTCGTTACAGCGGCTTGTTTTTTGGCAACAGTAGACTTCTTTTTCTTCTTGTCGGTCACCACAGCTGATGCCGAAGTGGATTTTTTAAGATCATCTTTGGACTTGGAGGTGGCTTTTTTAATCACTTTCTTCTGGGATCCCGATGTCGAACCACCAGCTGCCAATTTGAACGAACCAGATGCGCCTTTTCCTTTTGTCTGAACTAAAGATCCAGATTGCACAGCTGATTTGAGGTATTTCTTAATGAAAGGAGCCAATTTTTCCGAATCTACTTTATAGTTGGAAGCTATAAATTTCTTGATGGCCTGCAATGACGATCCACTTCTTTCTTTCAAATCTTTGATGGCGTTATTAACCATCTCTGAAGTCGGAGGATGGTTGGGTTTGGCCTGTTTCGCGGTCGCAGTCTTTTTCTCGGATTTCTTCGCAGTTTTCGCACCGATTGGAACGGACGCACCGCTTTGTTGCACCTCTGTATCGGCAGAAGACATTATCGTGATAATTGATGAAATCGTTACACTGTATATATTTCAAAAACGTTAGATACACTTTCTGCAGGAAAAATACTGAAAATTAATGCATTAAAACTGAAGTCGACGGAACTTTGGCTAGAAATGTATGAATATGAGGATTATTTCGAGCAAAATGCTCAATTGATCAATCCTTGAAATTTCCGAATGGAAAAATCAAAAATAGAAAATTTCTGCACCATCTCGTCTGGAAATATTCCCGGAAAATTTCCCATAATCGATAATACACGACATTCGAAAGAAGGAATGTGAATTCCGGTATAAAACGCTATCGTTAACAAAGGTGGTCCTTCGAGCCGGAGTATTGGCCTCAGTTTTCTCCATGTAATTTGATTAATAGGAAATATAATCAATTGTATTTCAGGGAACGTAAATTGTTCGAATTTTCGTTAATTCAAAGCATACTTGATATAATCGATAACTTTCCTACAATTAGGGTTATTATAGTTCTGAAAGTGGCGAGTCGGTAGGGTGATCTAGTGTGGATGAATCTTCTAACTGTTCAATGAAGACAATTTTAAATCAACTCGTGAGAAATAACAGACAGGAAAGGATAATAATCGTATTTTGGAGCAGGCTGGAAATGTAGCTGATTGTTCATAAATTCATAGAAAAGCTTTTCCGCTAAATAATGCCGTAATACAAAAGCGCGTTCGGAAAAAGTAGTCAATCTAATATGAAAACTCGATTAATGTTAGACACGCACTAACGGATGAATTACCTGAAGAACGAACCAGGAGGTAATCATACAAATTAATAGTTTGGAAAAAAAAAAGGATAATATAAAATCTCCATAAAAAAAAAACAATTTGTAATCCCATACTGGAAGCAGGAATCAGCGAATGATATAAATGGGAACCAGCGATATCGTGCAAACAAAACTATATTACCTCATTTAATTAAGATATCAAATAATTCAGTAAGTAAACTACTTTTAATAATTCAAGTGAAATAGTAAATTGTTAATTCTGCACTTCAAACATGTGAAACTTAAGTAACACGGGAGAGTATAAATCTCAAGTATAATATTGACAGTCCAATGGGCACTGGAAGAATGTCTAGGTAAAGTTGCTTCACACGCCACTCATTATTATTATTATATTATAATAATATTGTATTATAATTATATTATAATGGATATGGAATGTCTTGATGATGAGTCTGATAACTCACTGGCAGATTGAATGGTCATAGAATCGAAAGTATAAATTTCCATCAACTCGTCATTAAGCTGAACGATGAAGAGAGCCTGAAATGAATGTCCACATTCACGTTCCAATATTGTGAATTGACGAGAAATTGAAGGCTCAATTTTAATTATTTTTATATTGTAAACTATTAGATGAATATCATTTTTACTGAAGAAGGAGAGTCTCTCCGAAACGTATGATTATATATTTTTTTATATGAAATAAACAAGTTCATTAAAAACCTGACACTTCCAAATAAAGGAAATACTATTGACTATATATATATATATATATATATATATATATATATATATATATATATATATATATATATATATATATATATAACTTAGACGCAATAATGGTCGTGATTTATACAGAATGATTTCTCAGGGAATCGGTGTGAACACCAAAAAAATACTCTGTTTTCTTTGCCGAGCTTTCGGATTTTATTCAATCCATCCTCAGGGCTTCTACAAGATATCAACAAAAATTATCAGTTACAATAAAGAGAAAAAATAAACATTCTATATATATATATATATATATATATGAACCCATCGGTTCATATTTGACACCCTTATGAGAGATAAGTTCAACGGTTGATATATATGTTTTTTCTTTGTAAATATAATATGGATTGTACCGTGTGTGAAATATTGTGCAATACGGGATAGGAATGAGAAAATTGGCTTCTCGATTAGAAAATGTGTGATCTCGTTATACGCGGAGGGGATTAACTTAGCGAGAATTATCAACTCAAACGGGTGGGATGAACGGAACTTCTTCTTCTTGATAGTGCCAATCCGTTATCGGATATTGGAGACCATTCTGGCTATTGTGACCTTATTCACTGTTGCACGAAACAGTCCAATTGTTGTTTCCCAGAACCAGTCCCTCAAATTTCTGAGCCACGAAATTCTCCTCCTGCCGGGACCTCTCCTTCCCCCAACCATGCCCTGCTGTATAAGCTGGAGAAGGCTGTATCTTTGTTCATTCCGCATGATGTGGCCCAAGTACTCCAGTTTCCTCCTCTTCACTGAGATCTTTCTTAATTATTAAGTCAGTGCATGGCACTTTTACTCGTTGACTCCTTGTGGTTATCGGTGCGGGTTTAGGGGGGCGTTCACGTTCATACGCCTTGGTTGCCGGTTTCAGGACCTCCTCTTCACGGTGTCAACAATTTCAGTTTTCTTGTTGACTAATATTAGAACCCTCTCATTGGTCATGTGCTCTGTCCAATTGATTCGGAGTATTCTTCTGTAGAGCCACATCTCGAATACTTCAAGCCTCTTACACGAAGCTTCAGTAAGCGTCCATGACTCCACCCATACAGAAGCACAGGAAAGACATAGCACTTCAGAAGTCGTATTTTGGTCTTCTTGTTCAGGTCGTGAATCGTGAAAAGTTTTTTCATTTTAATGGAAGCTGCTCTTGCCTTTTCAATCCTACAGCGGATTTCCCTCGAATGATCCCATGCCGAGGTACGAAATTGTTTCGACTCTACCATTCTGTTGTCGATGTAAAGTTGATGAACGTAACGCGCAGAAGAAATAATTATATATCTTATCGCCGCCTACCGTCATCGATTCTGTGAAAATATTTTATGGAATAATTTATATAAGCCCATTTCTTAATTTGTTCAAATTGATAAAATAAGGTGGCAATAAAATTTGGATGAGAAATGTTACTCCTAGTGCACTACTAACCAAATGCTTATAAACTTGAATAGATAACACTTGTTTGTCCTCGGAATATTTTTACATTTTGCGATCGTATGGTCACAGCAATTCCAAGTAAAAAAAAAAAAAAAAAAAAAAAATTAATAAATAATATTTATAGTTAGGTGAATGAAAATGTTAGCTGTTTACCCTTAACGCTGAATTCCAAAAGAATTATCTCGTCATAGTAATTTGGTTGCCCATCTCACGGACAGGCTTAGGCTTTGTGGGAATTTTGTTTGCTTTCGGATTGTATGATATTTGTGTAATGGAAAAAACGAGAAAACGTTAACTTTGTGGTCCTGAAAAGGACCGATAGCAATATTTCGATGGTGAAATTTAACCTCCGAAACCGTACAACGTACGACCTTGGCGTTTCAAAGCATATACGACGTCCATTGCTGTTACAGTCTTCCTTTTTGCGTGTTCGGTGTAAGTTACAGCGTCTCTAATAACGTTTTCTAGGAATACCTTAAGTACACCTCTAGTTTCTTCGTAAATCAAACCAGAGATACGTTTCACCCCACCGCGGCGGGCCAATCTTCTGATAGCGGGCTTCGTGATTCCTTGGATATTGTCTCGTAGAACTTTCCTGTGACGCTTAGCGCCACCTTTTCCCAAACCCTTACCACCTTTGCAGAGGCAAAGGTGGTAAGGGTTTGGTCGTTAACTGAAAAATGACTGGCAGAGGCCAGTCATTTTTCAGTTAACGACTACAATAACAAGAATTAACTAAAGGTTTCAGCGGAAAATACGGCTTTTATACCATCACAGTTTTCCCCACCACTAGATCTACACGACCAACCAATGATATTGCGAGAATGTGCAGTGGAACCGCCTACCTATTCCGCTATAAATAGATGAATCTAAGATTTCCCTCAACTAGTTTATACCCATACTCGAGATGGCCCGTACGAAGCAAACCGCAAGAAAATCCACTGGCGGAAAGGCACCGCGTAAGCAACTTGCCACAAAAGCGGCACGTAAAAGTGCACCCGCTACTGGTGGCGTAAAAAAACCTCATCGTTACCGTCCAGGTACCGTAGCTCTTCGTGAGATCCGTCGTTATCAGAAAAGTACCGAGCTGTTGATTCGCAAACTTCCTTTCCAAAGGTTAGTGCGCGAAATTGCCCAAGACTTCAAGACCGATCTCCGTTTCCAGAGCTCCGCCGTGATGGCCCTTCAAGAAGCTAGCGAAGCTTATCTGGTCGGTCTATTCGAAGATACAAATTTATGTGCCATTCACGCCAAGAGAGTAACCATTATGCCGAAGGACATTCAACTTGCTCGACGTATCCGTGGCGAACGTGCTTAAGCATCTTTTTCACAAAGTTTAAAATCGGTTCTTTTCAGAACCACAACTTTTTTTTTTACATTTATACAATTGATTAATTTCTTATAAGGTATCCCAAATTAAAGATCCGATATCAATAGTGCAATATAACCTTACTTAATTTCTTCCAACAAAATGCGTTACGAATTTCAATTTTCCATCAGTCTTTTGATATCCTCTATATCTTGGCGCAATAGCTTATTTTAAGCTGGAAGCAAATTATGCCGTCTTATTTCCAATTCGATCATTCAACTGCAAAAGATTCTGATGACCAGCATTAGAGAGAAGCGATACCGTGATTTCTAGATCACGTTGTGAAACGTGAACGTTACTTTATGATATCAGTGAAATTAAAGCGTGACGTGATCACTGTTTAGGTTGCTTGTTAATAATATTTGTATGAATCACCCAAACCTTAGTTCGTTTATCTTTGCAACTCGAATTGGTCACTCATTCAAAGCAAAATTGTTATGAAAACATCCATTTTTCTTACATATTCAACTCTTTTCCTTATTTCAGATTTAGTTAGGAACGTAACAGAAGGATATCGATTTTTCAAATGTTTCCTCAAATTTGAAGAGGTGATTTTGAAAGATAATTTCAACTTGCATAAATTACAAGTAGCATAATTTACATCAACTTTTGTGAAGAAAGCCCAAAGATTGCTGGTCTTTCGCCTGTTATTATTCTTTCGCCTATTATTATTATGTCGCTGACGTGTTTTCGTTTATTTTTTATAATACAGAGTACCATTTATTGCTTCGGTCGACAACTTCAATATAGAAAGAATTTCTTTGGGATTGTTTATCAAAGATAAGCATAAAATTAGAATTTTATTGCCACCACCAATTATGCAGTAATGCAGTAGTTATTAGTTTGCAGCAAGTATTTATTGTTTAACTAGTTCTACAAAAATACTTCCTACAGCATGCGAAGTTGCCTACGATGCTGGGATTGTCATAAAAATATGCAATTATGTTAGTCGAAAAAGGTTCCGAAGCAATAAAAACATCAGGCTGCCTTCATAATTTACGATTGCAACGGACGCTGATATGCCCTGAAAAGATCTGTGAAATGTTCAAACTGTGATCCCGTCACGCTCTGTATTCGTTTTTCGGAACCGTGACTACCTGTGACATTCTGATCTCAGTGATTAAATCACAGTTCGTGAAATATCGCTCTTCTCTAATCAGCATTCCACCGACTGTTTCATAACATTTTGAAGAGGATAATGAGCATACAAGTTGTAAATAACATCCCATCACCAGTAAGGGTTAATGTACAACAATCTAGCTTGCGACATGTTTGGAATACCATAGACGATGAGATGGCGGTAGTTTTTGCAGACACTCGCCATTGCTAGAGTCCATCGAACTCTGTGCTAAGCTTTAATTCTTGGGGTTTGATGAAATGTCCATCAGTTGATTATTCAGGTGATGCGTCAGCAGTGTTGTGAAAGGCAGTGCTATGGTTCCTAAATGGTTTTGTCGGAGATGACCCGGGACCAACTTCTATTTTCTTTTGAAGTTTGTAGGTTCGGGTATATACCCGAACTTAAATAGGTGGAGTCAATTTAGGTGGTACGATCTCAAATAAAAAGTTTACACTGAGAAGGTAATTTTTTAGTTTTCACTTATCGTCAGATTGATCGATTGAAGATGCCTCCTAAAACTAGCGGAAAAGCTGCCAAGAAAGCTGGCAAGGCCCAAAAAAACATTTCTAAAAGCGACAAGAAGAAGAAACGCAAGAGGAAGGAAAGTTACGCTATCTACATTTATAAAGTATTGAAACAAGTCCATCCGGATACGGGTATTTCAAGCAAGGCTATGAGCATCATGAACAGTTTCGTTAATGATATTTTCGAACGCATCGCCGCCGAGGCGAGTAGACTTGCTCACTACAACAAACGTTCGACAATAACCAGCAGGGAAATTCAAACAGCAGTGCGCCTTCTCTTGCCCGGTGAGTTGGCAAAACACGCCGTCAGCGAAGGAACTAAAGCAGTAACAAAATACACCAGTTCCAAATAAAGCAGGAATTGTTGTTGCATATCAAACGGTTCTTTTCAGAACCACAAATTTTTAAAACTTATAATTATAGTCTGATCTCTAATTTCACCGTTAACGACATGTAGATTTATCAATTTGAAATAATCCATACTAATATAATTCGAATATGTTCGTCAACTTCCTATACCATGTCTGATAATTTTGCACACCAATATCATATATATATATATGTATATATATTCGGTTCAATGTTATTTACCTGCTTTTCAATTGTTACTATATATATATATAAATATATATTTATACCGTTGCAGGGTAAGGCTTAGAGGTTGCCGGTTCCTCTCAGAACAAGGCAACACTCAATTGCTTCTGAGGAAACTTCTCACAATTCTCGTGGTCCACAAGATCATCTCCTTTTGCGCCTTCTCTATTAGATCTTCGTGAAGTCCAAGTTTGGCTGTGTTCCCAGTTAGATGCATCTCAACCAGCCCATTCGTGGTGTGAGTAGATATATATATATATATATATATATACATATATATATATATATATATATATATATATATATATATATATATATATATATATATATATATATATATATATATATATATATATATATATATATTTACCAGCCATGCAGCGTCCTGGAAAACGATGTCTACAAACTGTACTGGGACACAACTATGGTCGCATAACCGGCCGGACATAGTTCTGTTTAATAAGACCGAAAAATTGGTGCAGATAATAGACATAACGGTACCCGCCGATGATAATATCGCCCGAGCGTACACTGAGAAACTCACCAAATATCATGACCTCGCGTTTGAGCTGAAAGAAATGTACGGTCTGAGGAAAACATCAATTCTCCCACTCATAATATCGGTAAATGGCCTGGTGGAGACACACATGATTGAAAACACGAAACGTCTACAATTAGATACTTACCTGATTAGCCAAGCACAGAAAGAGGTCATCCTAGGTACCACGCGGACAGTCAGAAGATTTCTTACTAGCTCCTGAGTACAACCTTGGTCGCTGTGGTGACCCGGTTGTCTTGGATCCATCCCGCTTGTCGGTGAATAAAAAAAAAAAAAAAAAAAAAAAAAAAAAAAATATATATATATATTTTGATCATGTTATTTACCTGCTTTTTAAGAGTCCGTTCACGCGGCGCAAATTCAGGCGTTTTCTTAACTAATTCGGTCGTGATTTTCTCAGGAACGGTAAACGCTATCGAGATGATTCAAAACAATATTGGAAGGTCTTAATCCCTTGTATGTTCGTTAGGTAATAATTTCACTTTAAGTTGCAAATTAATTGTTTTATTGAAGTAGAAAGTACGATTTTCAATACCAATTTTGAATGATTTATTGTCGCTTCAGTTGACCTAAATTCGAAAATCTAATACAAATTGGTCATAGCCTATTTCTTCTTCTTTGCAATGATACCAATTAGAAATATATTACATCATAGTTACTCAAAATTCTCTGAGACGTTGTAAATCTGTTTCGAGTGCCAGAATTGTGAACTAAAAATCGTTGCTCCTCCCTGAGGGGCGTGGCTTGTAGCTATCAGGACCGTCTCTTAGGAAATATATTCTTGAAAACCTGAATTATTTGTTACGAACAAAAAAAAATATTTTGTCGCTTAAACCTGCAAGTTCCTATTCCAGCATTGATTATCTTTAAAGCCATATGTCTGATTTTCATGTTACTTTCTCGAATGAAAAAATGTATTCCTCATGGAAGGTTTCGGATTGGATGCAATAGTCAATTAATTATTTCGGACCGAAGGTTCGTAAGTTTGAGAAAAAGTAGATATCTGTTATTGAAAAAATCGATTCGGATGTAATGATGGCTGGCAAATTACCTTGTTTTTAACATATTTCATATAATACAAAATTTGGGTAGTTCAGAACCTATCTAAGATTCGGTATTGTGCTACTGCTTGAGAATAATACTTTAAAAGTTAACAAGAAGTGATTTCGTGTAAATTTATTAGAGTTATTTCAAGATTTCATTGTCACATCAGATAAACATCAGTTGTAAATAAAGGTTATTCGGTACTCTTTTGTGTACCGTATTATTTCATTGCTGGACAATTTGACAGTTTCTAGGTAGGTTCAGCATTGCATAGGTACCTGAAAGAAGGCATTTAGGAGTAAAAATTTAAAATGGTCTATTTTTGTACCTATTCGTATATTTCTACTTACTCATTGATTTTATGTAGAAATGAAGAATATACCCGACATTGAAATAACCATTTTCAAACTGAAATTCCTAGAATGGTATTCTCAATTTCGGGTTGAGGTATTACTAGAAGTTTTCATATCTATTTGTCCTGTGCAGTTCTCCTTATAATTTTGTTTATGTGTATTGAATTGAACCTTTTATGCAGGGAAATATCTTTGGATACATTCCGAATTGTTTGTATTCAGCAATTTCTCTAAAAGAACATTCAAGTCACTCCGTTATTTTTGAATAAAATTGATCTAATATGCGTTTGGTGAAGGAAATAAAAATAGGTTTTCAGTCGAAATTAGTTTTCGTACGCATTATGTGTAGAATTTCGAAATGGTATGAATGTCCCTTGTTTTTCATTTTCACTGTATAAAGAAAGAAAGACAATTTTTTACAATGATTTCAAAATAGAAGAGTACACAATGAAGTATGTAACAACAACAGTGCATACACGCTATGAAAATTGAAATTCATCTTCGACAGCCATAGAAGCTGAAGGATTTTGTTCCAGTTTACCTATGTACAAATTTGAAATTGATACAGCAAAAAGATTGCCGATGGGGACAGTAGTTGTTACAAAAAAAAAATTCTTGATACTACTCTTGTTATAAGAAGCTCAATTTTTCTGTGTTCATCAACAGTTGAAACCATAGAAATATTGAGACTCTTAGATGGTACAAAACCTTATTATTTTATGGAAAAAAGTATTTGACCATTTTCCATTATTTATATTGATACGATACCATACGATGTTATATATTTTTGAAATCAGGAAAGATTGAGCTTTCAAAAAATAGCATAGAAATCTAGTGTTCCCATTTGAAAAAACATAACTTTGGGTCATAGCTTCATAATTAAAAACCCTTTTGAAAAGACGAGCAGGCCACTGGATTTTACGTAAAGAAGTGCCTCTATGTTGTTTTTATTTCAGAGCTCTATCATCAGTATTCGCGGAGATATCAATGGTTTCCGATATCGCCATTTTTCAAATTTTCACCTATAACTCGAAAACAAAAAAAGTTAGCCAAAAATGAATACCTACTACTCTTGTCAGTTTCCCAGAAAAAGAGAACTAGAATGGGGTATCAGATTTTGTCTTTATCCTCTGGTTCAAAAGTTGAAGTGCTAGAACATCGAAATTTGCCCACCTTGTATAGTTCAGGTCAATAGTATTTTCTTTATTTGGAAGTGTCAGGTTTTTAATGAAGTTGTTTAGTTCATATAAAAAAATATATAATTATACGTTTCGGAGACATTCTCCTTCTTCAGTAAAAATGACTCATCTGATAGTTTACAATATGAAATATTAATTAAAATTGAGCCTTCAATTTCTCGTCATTTTACCTGAAATGACGAGAATAGTATGTTATGGAAAGAAAATAAATTTGTATTGTCTTCTAGATGTTCATCAACACGTTTATGGGCTGGAGGTGCATCATATCAAATATTCAATATGAAAGTTAATTTTTATGAATTTCAGATATCAAATGGATTGATAACTGTTAGAATATTAAGCTAGAGCACACATGTACCTAAGTTGATACTTTGAGGTCCTAAAATAGATTTGTAGAGAAAATAATTATACATCTTCAGAAGTAAATGAAGATAACAATAAAGGTCATCATCAAAAGTTTGTTATATGTACAATTTGGCGATATGAAGAAGAGAAAACGGATTCAAAATTGAAAAAATTTATGGCGCTTGAAATATGACGATTGAATTAATTTGAATGAAGAATAATCAGAAACGTTATCGGAGCATATTTGTTTGCACACTGCAGAGACAGTCACTGTACTTCTATGGGTTGATGTAATAACTGTGACGATACTGTACAAAAATATGATCAGTGGAGCAATTGATAATTAAATATGTCATATAGATATTGCTTCATGTTATGGAATTTCATTATTAATGAATCGTCTGATATCCACTAACAATGTACTTTTCAATGAGTGCTTCGAATGATGAGTCATCTTGGGGGATCGTTATATCCTTATAACGATTCCTTCAGATTCGAACAGAATTCTAGTTTGCTAGTTTTATAAATCTAGAATCGACCACAAATCTGATGAAATTAATATTTAATCGATAAATAGGTACATACAGATTACATGACTTACCTATTCACCTTCAATAGCGTCATCGAATGATTCATACAGTTTTATTAAAATAACCTATGTATTATTTTCCGAACACTGCGTAGAATGAAGAATTATTATATTCACATAACGACGCACCTAAAACTCACTTATCAGCTCAACGCACATAATTGAAATGAACCGTTTTCTGCTGCAAAATATTTGGTGAATGGTTACATCTGGTCTAATACTCTAGTGGGTTTTACGATTGTTGTTATTCACTTCTTTGAAAATGCCGCTCGCCTTTTCTGGGAAGAAATGTTTTCAAAAATAACCTTTTCTTATGACCTTTCCCTCTGGATATTAGGGGTAAATATACCTCCTGTAGGTATATCTTTCCTAACGAACTTCCGTGCTTTTCGTGTTTGATAAAAAAAAAATTTCGAATGTATTAGGTATTCCTAATTCATGGTTATGTAACAGCTGATTGGATGAATTATATATTTCAGAAAAATTATTCCTTCAAATCCCTACCTACCGACCTAATATTTATTTCACAAAAATTTGCTCAAAATTATCATCATAATTATAAGCTTGCGAAATGAAAAAAAAGGAATTTTTATGTTGCAGATTTGTCTGTTTTTCTCGAACGATAACAAGAAATAGTTCATAACGCGAAATAATACATATAATATGTAAATGAACTGATATGATAGACCGAAAAAAAATCGAAAACATTTTTTGACGACAACGTTTACTCATACCTGTAATGTGAGAAAGAAAGGTTCGATAACGAAGTTCGAAGCAAACATCACTCAAAATAATAGCAATTTTTTGATTACCGATTCGATCATCAACCCTTATACAGGGTGTTCCTAAATTGGAGGTACCGCAATCGCTTTGTTTTCAAGATACAGGGTGTTCCTTGTAGTTCTACATATAGAATATATCTCGTATATGGTGTAGTATTTGCGCGATATCGTAAAACTCAATTCAATGCTTACATTTATAGGTTTCCTTCAAATAGTGAATTTAGCAAAATGTGGTGTCACGCGTTAAGATTGTTTTCATTTTGAAATATGATAAGTCATTTATATTCCTCTGAGGGGACGCCGACGAAAGCGGGTAGATAAAGGAAAATAATAAATTTCGGACATAGACGTGCTCGCAGTGCAATAAAAGTAATCATCTTGAAAGCGATAATAAACTGAAATTCTATATTTTGTAAATCTTGGGGGGGGGGAAGTAATTACCTCGAGTATCCTCTCATTTCTACGCCCTTGGCCCTCTGGTTATTACTCGAACAAAAGGATTTGTAGGTCCTGTCTTTCAGAAGGCAAATTCGTTATTAATGAGCAGATATTTTGAATAGATAAAGTTGGTAGCTTCTCAGAATCGAAGATACCCATATAAAAGTGAAATCAACCTTTCCTATGTATATAATAAAACATGTCTGAAATCCTTTGAATGCAATAATAAACGCTACCTATACAATAGCTAAATAACCATCTTTTTCTTTGAAAGTTGACATTAACAATATTACAAATAGTTCCCATAGAATTTCCGAGAAAAGGTCCTTTTTCACATAATCGAAAATCAGGGGTAGGAATATTAATAATGACTCAGATGTTCATTTTAGGTATAAGGACTGGAATTTTATTCCCTACGCCTCTACTTTAATTTCTCCGATTTCCTACTAATGTCTAATTGTGAGACTTTTCTCCCTAATATTAATACTGTTTGACAATCGGTTTTTAATTTATACCAACTTTGATACGAATCGTTTCAGAGAACGGTGTACGGAAGTATCATTATTATTTCTCTATTGAGTAGGGGAGAACGGGGGAATTTCGCGCACCTAACGGAAAAGGTTTCAAAAAAGTTTCCTATGTAAATGCAAACTTTCACAATTTAACTTCGAAATTTTGCATTTATTCGACGAATCGCTTTGAGAATATATTAAAAATCTGAAATAATAATGTCATTGCGCGAAATTCCCCATGTGCTGGGATAATACCGCGCATGGGATGGGGTAATTCTGCGCAAGTATATATTGAATGAAGCGGGTACTGTTCCAGCATTATTATGCTCCCAAATTCAATAATTTAAAAGTCATTCGAGATTTTATCAATCAATGTTATCTATTTATTTATACGTAGGGTTAATTCCATCTAATGTGTTTTTAGGGTGCGTTTCAAATAAATATTCTATAGCATAGAAATTAAACTATGTAATTTTTTCACAAGTGACAGGTGTATTCATTATTAAAAGTAGTGCAATATAATTTCACGAACTGAATCTCCGCTATTCAATTAATTAAATTTTGGATCTTGTCGAACATTCAATTAAAAATATCCACATTCAACTCCGATGAGGGAGAAGATATTTTGGAAGTATGTCGCAAACTTTCTAAGTTTTGGAACAGTTGAAGCATCTAGAAATTCTGAAAAGGATATATTTGAAGTTCTAGATAACCAGATAAATGTGCGTATCAAAAAAAAATTGTTGACGACGTTTACTCATATCTGTAATGTGAGAAAAAGTTCGATAATGAAGTTTGAAGCAAAAATTAAAATAGAATTTTTCTAATTCGATTGTTCATACCATTCGATTGTTCCTAAATTGGAGGTGCGAAGAAAAATGATAAATTCCCTGAATAATTTTAAGGAGCAAATGTCCTATACATGGGCCCGCAAATGCTATGTTTTCTGGATAGAGGGTACCTACGTTTCTTGTAGTCCTACTTTTTTGTGATGCATATAACATTTTATCGAATCTCTTATTGATCCTCTCTACAGATTGGATAAATAAATACCAAAAATTATAATTAATTATTTATCACTGGATCCTATAATAATTTGAATTTTCCTTGGGATTTCTGAAAATTTGTTTGACAAGAAACCGTAAAGTGTAGTACTGGACCAGAGATTCTTTTCACATTTTTCTAAACAACCAGTGGTTCATCAAAAAGGTCTGGTGAAAAGAAGCGGGCACTCTTCCAGAAAAAATATCACAAAAACTTTAAATTGGAATATCTATGCCAAATTCAGTTAAATATCTTGTGGGGAGAAGGTGCACCCTCGTTAAGCTAGCAGAAAGACTTTCGAATTTTTGATTTTTATTTTGATTTTGTAGGCTTATTTATTATTACCTTATTCAAAAATTTTTTTTTCTTGAATTGTCGGAGAAATCGCGGGTTCTGCGAGCTTTACGGTTGAGCTAGCGGAACCCAATCGTAACTATACTCCTCAGAATAATTTAAATAACATAATAATTTTAGGCTCTATTCAAACTAATTTATCACCCTATTCCGGCGTTTTGATAAGTAAATACACCTTTGACGACTTGGTATAATCGTTTTGGTGTTTCGCCTCCTGTCAGATTGTGATTATTTCCATAGTAACGTACTTGGAAAAAAAAAAAGTCAAGCTCACTGAAATGTCATTGAATTTTTTAAAAGGCAGCGCTTTGGTTATAGGTCCATTAATAAATAAGAAATTGAAATTATTTTTCGTGATATAATCATAACGAATACCAGAGTGTAGACTATATATTTCGATTATGCGGACCTTTTCATCTCGTCGTATATCGGGAAACACCACACGAGTTGCACTCTCGTGTCTCAGTGTTTAATCGAATATTATATATGCTCTTATGACATAATAACTGATCATTCAATGAATATTAAGTGAATATTCAATGATTATTTTGTTAATACTTATTCGAATATTCCAGTATTCCACTCAAAAAACCTAGCCACCTATGACTGGAACTTTGTTGATATCTTTAAATAAATAAATATATTTCCGGTGGTTTAAAAAATAATGAGCATTTCACAATTGAAAAAAGATGGAATTGTCATAAATAATATTTTGCTATTAAAGTCATCTAGACTTTCTTCCTCCAATCCATGTTTGAATGCCATTAAAACTGGCACAGAATCTCCATCAATATCACGATATTCCAACATAGCCACCATGCCATCAATTTCCATAGCAGAAAAATATGCATAATTATTCAACAGATTTATTGAATGAACAGGTAATACTGAACACAGTTTACTGTTATCTGATGGATAAATGTAAAAATGTTCGTTATTCTTGGAAAGTCGAGAGTACCCTGGTTTTACCGAAAAAATGGTTACTTATATTTTTATAATCAAATTGTCGTTTGGAAAATCCAGCAATTAGTTCTATTCCATGACAACGTACAAAATACAATAGATCTTTAAGTAGACGCAGTAAAACCTGCGCTGGGACACTACAATCTACATAGACCCATTACAGGTATACAGGTATATGAACCCATTATAGCTATACAGGTATATTTTTTTTATTTTCCATTATCTTTCTTACTTTCGTAGAATTTATTTCATTGAAAAAACCAAAGAACCCATATCATACTCATCTTTCCGAATGTATTTTCTATCCGTAGAATCTTATGTTATTATTATTAGAACTCTTTATTGCTAAACTCATATGTTAGAATTCATATTCGATTTGCATTTTTCACGTACTGGCGGTATGAGATTAGGGGAGAGTGGGGCTGGAAGTTCCCGGGGTAAGGTGTTCCGATGGTAATAACTTTTTAACAAAAAGAGATATCAAGAAAATGTAAATTAGGCTTTTTTGTGAACCACTGGTAGTTTAAAAAAAATAAGAAAGAAACTCTTGTTCAGTACTACACTTTGGTTTGTTATAGTTTTGTCGTATTTGCATTCGATTTCGAGAAAAAAATTCAAACAGCTCTCTATAGCAATTCTCAGGAAAATCCAAATGATTATAAAGATCCAGTTAGGTAGCTGTGATGAATAAATTAATTATAAGTTTTGATACTTATTTACCAACTGTGTAGCGAAGATTAATAAAGATTCGATAAACTGGTTAAGCATCACAAAAAGTAGGACTACAAGAAACACCCTGTATCTCGAAACCAAAGCGTTTGCGGGCTCATGTTTAAGTGCCTTGATACAAAGGGCGGTAAGGCATGCAAAGCTTCGAAAACTAAATGAGATTAAAAACATATGTTCCGCTGAAAACACTTAGCCTTTGTCAGTAACTAGTTTCGAACGCAGAATCGTAGGAAATTTCCATATGTTAAATGTGTAAACAACTTCCACGTAATTCGAAGTGTTGTTTTTCGTCTTTGTGAAATACATTACATCCCTGATTCAGTTAGGGTAATAGGCAATACCAGTGCCGTATCTAGGGCGTGGCAAAGGTGCACTTGTCACGGGCGCAAGGTCTGCAGGGGCGCCCAAAAATATCAAGAGAAAAAATAATTGGAGCACCACACATAATAATTCGAAAGATCACAACTCGGTTTTCAAGTATACGCCTCGCAACGAGCAATGACGAGGAATCTGGAAACCAAGGACGGAGATCTTTCTTTTTTCTTGGGGGGGGGGGATTCTCGAACAAAATTTTTTTTTACAACAACGTTTACTCATATCTGTAATGTGGGAAAAAAGTTTGATAACGAAGTTGAATCTTAATTACTCAATATTTTTTTTTATTACCAATTCGATTGTTCTCACCTTATACTGGGTTTTCCTAAAAAGGAGTTACGAAGGAAAATATTCCTTGGATAATTTTAAGGAAAAAAGTCCTATAAACATGAGACCGCAAACGCTTTGTTTTCGAGATACAGGGTGTTTCTTGTATAGTCATACTTTTTAGTGATGCTTATATTTATTAGTTTATCGAATCTTTATTAATCTTCGCTACAGAATTTGTTGATAAGTACCAGAAGTTATAATCAATTTATTCATCACAGCTTACTAACTGGATTTTTATAATAATTTGGATTTTCCTGAGGATTACCAGAGAGCTGTTTGAATTTTTTTTTCGAAATCGATAGCAGATACGACAAAACTATAACAAACCAAAAAGTGTTGTACTAGACAAGAGTTTCTTTCCACATTTTTCTATAGAACCAGTGCTTCACCAAAAAATAGTTCTGGTGGAAAGAAGCAGGTACCCTTCCACAAAAAATATCACACTGCAGATTTGCAAGCATATCACAAGCTGAAAACTTTAAATCGGAAGATCTATGCCAATTCAAATTGAATATCTTGTGAAGGATAGGTGATATGAGAAAAAAACTTGAACTTTAACACCGGCATCTCAAAAACAAAGCGTTTGCGTAATCGTGTTAGGACTTTTTTTCCTAATAGGATCCGAGAAATCTGTCATTTTCATTTGTACCTCCAATTTAGGAACACCGTTCAGATATAATCAATTCAAAACTGATATATTCACACAAAAAATTGCAATTTGAATGATCCACAATAAATTATATAACACAGCCCAGACAATTTTCAGATGGGAATTACTCTGTTCAGTTCTTCGACAACTACAGTATTGTGACGAAAATTATACAAAAAACCGAAAACAACGGGTAGGTAAGTGTATACCGATGAGGAATGCAAAAATCACAGGTAACAAAAAAGGGGCGATGCCGAGAAAACGGATAGATGAAGGAAAATAATAAACCTCGGACAAAGACGAGCTGAAATGCAATTAATGTACTCATTTTGAAAGCGATAATAAACTCATAAACGGTAAAGGGGTCCGATTTTTTACTGACGTGTCGATTTCAAAGGAAAGAAAAATGATTATTATTATTGGTTCATTTGATGGAGAAATTTTCGTTATTCGTATTCGCGATATTTCTAGAATTTTATATTTTGAAAATCTTGGGGTGGGGTAATCACACCCAGTACCTCCCCATTTCTACGCTCTTGGATTGAAAAAAATGTTGACGAAAAAATGGAATACTTACACTTTGAATTAATTAACCTTTGTTTTAGAGTCTAAATCAGACTCCTCCATTAGACAAACTCTTAAAATGTTCAGAATTTGTCAACACAGAGAGACATATTGGTCTATCTCATTATAAAATTTTTCACTGTCAATTCATTTTTCAGTAAATTCATCAAATATGTACGATCTACTCCTATTATAGGGAATAAATATCACTATTCTTTACCTCTATAAAGCGGTTTAGGTCTATATTATCTTGTAGGGGAGAGTTGGATAATACCGCGCGGTTGATAATTCCGCGCTTCAGTATTATTCAAAAACTATCCACTTTTTCATTGATGTAGTGTGTATACATCAAAGCTGGACATGCCTACATCCTTCTCCGCGCAATGCCATCACGGTCCCTGAAACGACGAAAATAGCACGCCCTGTAGAAGTTTTTTTCGTCACTCCTTATAATTTTTCGCGTACTTTCAGTAAGAGGTAAGTAATACTGTATTTATATTGTAATACTTTGATACTATAAATTTCTAATGCTTGTACACTGTAGAATTATTGACCGAATACTTTTTTACGTACTATAATATTTCCCATAAAATTTTGAGCTTAAAAAATAAAATTATCAAGTTTGATTATTCCGCGCCGGGGCGCGATATTATCAATCCGTAAAATATGAAGTCTGTACTTGAGGCTATTCGAAACGGAAATAAAATAAAGACATCTGCTAGAAACTTCAGACGAAAATTTACTTAGACTTCATGTTATAAAAAAATATTTACGTTTTGTTGTCATATAGATTTTAAGTTTCCATCAATACTTATTGCGTGATATTTTATATACTGATTTAATTTTGAGAAGAAGATTCGGCTCTCCCTATCTTCACGCAGAAAAATTACTCAGAAAGATATCAATTTTTTTATTATTAGATACTTTTGTTACTTACCCATTCGCGAGCAAATAATGTGGGCACGATTTTGTCAAACCTGGGCACGATAATATCGAATCAGTTCGATAATACCGCGCCTCTATTTTTTTTTATAAATTGACAATAAATACTTTTTGATTAAATTTCAGAAGTTTTTGTTATGCGGTTATTGTACCTGAATAAATGTCCTACTAATTACTCAATATTGTTTCTTTCAATATCAAATAGTTTCCTAATTATAGGTCCAAGTCCTTAGGGGCTCGGTATTATCCAACTCTCCCGTAAGTCGAATTTAATCAAGAACGAATTGTATAACTCGAACTACGCCTATGTCGAACTATACGTAACTCGACGAAAAATCTTGCTCCCGTGGTGTTTCGAGTTATACGAGTTAACTCTTAACTGCATTAATTATCATATTTGATATATCGTATTTTTAATACTGCTAGGGACATCTATGAGCGAGTGTACGAATTTTATGACGTTACTCATTGGAGACAGTAATTCGGATATAGTGAAATGATTTGCAACATTAATCGCAATTTCTCTTAATTCTGGTGGTGTTAAATCGATTTCGTCAGACATAACTAACGAATTTAATGAGTAATTGTAAATTATTTCAAAATTCTAAATGTACGATTCATATTCAAATTCCGTAATCTGTCAATGTTCGTAACAGTCACACCAACTGCAATGATACAATACAAATGTCACTAGGATATTCAATCTAAAATTTTCATTTAATTTCGACAATAATTCACAAAACTTGACTGAAATAGAGAAAATATCGTCTAATACTCGTTGCAGAAGGCAATTCCAACACTCATGCGTTCGAATTTCGCATTCGTGTTAGAATAGAAGCCCATTCTGCAACTTGTTTTAGAATATAGTCCGTTCAGGAATTATTGACATCCCGGGTGGCTGGTGGAAAATCGAAATTAAGTTGGTAATGGCTCATTCGATCAGTAACATTTTGAATTGCAGATTTCGGGTTGGCATTGGAAATGTCATTGATAGGAGGTTAGATTATTCAGTTTGTTTGTATTATTGGTTTTGATCCAAGAAATTTTGAAACTAAAAAGTTGTATCAATTTCAAACACACATTGATTAGTTTATTTGAGTATTTCTCACAGTACTGTTTGAAAAAAGAAGGCAAGTCATTACAGCCTGGATTATTAGAGGAAGAAAATCTGTGCAATACGATTTCACCTTCAAAGAATCATTGAATGATTTGATCGTTACCAAAAGCAACCAATATATCAGTCTGGATAAAATTTGACCAAAAAGCATCTGAATTTCAATAAATCAAAGACAACATTACATAAAATTTATTGGTCACAAGTTCAAAACAGTAAATAAAAGGAAAATTCTTATTGATAAACAGAAAAATATAATAAGTTGAGTACGATTTTATGGTGAATACGTCAGAGGAAAGAAAATATAGAGGTGCCTTATAGCATTTGTTGATATCGCTATAACATTTTTGTTTACAAACACTTATAATGTACTGCGTTGCCATTCTGAGGAAGAAGTAAACTTTTCTCCGTTCTGTGGCATAGATGTTTTGCGAATATTGTGGGGATTTGGCAACACGGTTCTGTTGTTGTTATTGCACGTGACAACTAGAGGGACGTTAAGGGTTAACTGTTCATTTTAATTTCACGTTTGTAATCGTCGTTATTTTATACAAGTTTGTGAATTTAAAGTTACATATTGTTAATTTTAATCATGGTAAAACCTCGAAAAACATGTATAGTGTGTAAAACATCCGGAAATGAAAACCTAACCTATCATAGGTAAGTTCGCGTTTTGAGTCCATAGGCGTAGAATATATCTCGTCTAAAAAATTCGATCCATTCTTTAACGATTTCCTAAAAATTTTCTTGTTTTATGTTCGAATCTATACGCATCTCTAATATCTATCCTATTCATGAAGTAAAATTTAACCATAAGAGACACTAGAATGAAGTGTAATCTGAATAATGTGAAATTGTAATGCAGTGCCAACTGTGGAATTTTTTCTAAAAAGTATGTCAGTAGATTTTTGATAGATTTCTGAACGATGATGGTAGATTTTTAGTAGATAACTCCAAAACCAGTAATCAGTAGAAAGAAAGAATTAGAAGAACGATTCCGTTGGAGGAGAGGCTCATTGATCATTTCGGACAGAGGAACTGTTTTTTTGATTATCATACATAAATGTTTTTCAAGCCAATTGACCTTATTGATTCCTTCAACCCAAAAAGAAAAATCATGAAGCTGTCATACTTATCGAAATTGTAATAAATCATGTGTTAAAACTTCTTAGTGTTATTACTGGGTCTTCTCCCCAATGCATTGTGAATCAAATTTGAAACAAATGAATTCCCCCTTTATTTTTGAGAAAAAAAGGTAGTATGAATTTTTTTAACTTACAACTTCTGTTGTGTCGGCAGCACACAATTGCACTTTTCTGTATTGTGGGTTGCTGACTCATAAAATGATTTGAAAATATTGGCAATATGAGCCAATATGGAACGAGCGGTTTTTTATAACAGCAAAAACATTATTATTAATTGGAACTGTTAATGAGAGTGATATACTTTCTTGTTCTCCGCATATTTCGTCGCTATAAACAATAGTATTCGCATTATCGCTAATTTCGATAAGTTTATTAACTTCGCTGTGTGTGGCAAATTAATTCAAGTGTTAGTAACTGATAGAGACAGTAATTAGTTATAAGGTTCAAGAATATCAAGTGCATGACCACTGGTGTGCCATCATTGAGGGATCCCTCCAGGCCTACGAAAGAAAAGGAGCTTTAATATTCAGTTTCTCATTAGCGGAAAATCTGTGAATTGTTTTTGCCATCGCAACATCTATAATAAAAATACAGTCCATACTCGCTCTACTTATTAAATACAGTGAAGAGCTAACAACTTCTTTCTCTTTTGCAGTCAGGCTATAAATTAGCCTTTTACTGCTCCATCTCAATATAATTCACCTCTGGTGAGCTATTTTGATCTGCTCTAGCAGGTGGCAAAGTTTGTGTAATCATTACACAATCTCTGTGCCAGTAAGGGTTTGGCTCTAATACACACTTCCTAGAGAAGTGCCATCTTCGGTCGTTTGTGTTTCCTAGGAGCTTTTTCATCGTAGTCGCAAGCCTTCCTTATAAAAGGGTTTGCATGATTTTCCATTTCAATGAAGGTCTTCACGCTCAGATCTTTTAGATGGTCGCCCAGGAATGGTATTTTCAGGTCTTCATGTACCTATCCGTACCTTGCTGACAAACCAAGCTGCATTTACGGCTGGTCTTAGGATCGTATTCTGCACGACTTGAAGTCTCTGCAGGTGCGTCTTTGCGGCGTATCCCCAAGCCGAACATGCGTAACACATGACCGGCCGGATGGTGGACTTATAAAGAAGAAGCTTGTTGGAAAGAAACATTTTTGTGCTTTTGCAAAGTAGCGGTTGCAACGCTGCCGCTGTTGTCTTTCCCCTTCGTCACAGCTGATGTGACGTGTTGGTTCTAAGTGAGCTTTTTGTCAAGTATCACTCCCAGATACTTGGCCTCGTTTTTCCATTATAATCCTCCTACCGAACATTACGACGAGTCCGATGGGATCTATTTTCTTTCGGCTAAAAAAAACTGCTTCGATCTTCTCAGGGTTTCTTGTAGGTACTTCGTTGCCATTTTGGGACACCAAGAACTGGCAAGAAAGGCGGTATCGTCAGCGTAAAGTGCCATGGAGTTTTTCACCGTTTTTGGCATTTCGGATACATATATTGTGAAAAATATTGGAGACAGCAGAGATCCTTGCGGAACTCCGGCTGAAAGAGACCTCTCTGAAGACAATACTCCGTCAAATCTGGCTCTAAACTTGCGAGAATGCAGGTAAGAAGCTAAAAGTTGGACCATGGAGAGTGGGAAACCTGCCGTAAGCAGTTTGTATAGCAGTCCTTTGGGCCGTACTTTATCAAACGATTTGGCTACATCCAAAAACACAGCTCCTGTGACTTGTTTCCGGTTATATCCATCCGTGATTGGTTCCACTACTCGGAGCACTTGTTGCACAGTGGAATGTTGGCTTTAAAAACCGAACTGTTCCTACTGTATGATATTCTTTTCTTTCGTTATTGTGTTGAATCTTTAGCATTGACTATATTCGTCAGTGCTACTAAAGCTTTTCGAGGGAGGTTCCGCAACGTCAAGTTAGTAATGCCGTCCGGTCCTGGTGCCGTTCTCACTTTACTCGACATAATAGTGTTCTGGATTTCCTGAACGGTTCGAAACCAATAGCTTCCGTTGATTCATTTTTCACTTTGCGGTTGACGTCCTCAATGTGGTCCAATTCCGCATAGTTGTAACTACAGCTGCATTGGCGTTGGAGGTTATCTGCGAAAGCTTCAGACTTTTCTTCTGGACTGTATACCATTCCTCGTAAACCGTGAATCGGCGGGGTTGGTTTCCTATCTGAGTGCAATGCTTTGGCCATCCGCCAAACACTGTTGTCTTCTGTGGAAAGAGAAAGTAGTTTCTCTTCCCAACTATCATTCCGGACCTTTCTGAGAGCCTCCTTGACTCTATCGTTGAGCTAGAGTGCTTCTCTCTGATAAGCTCCGCCATCAATAGGTTATTACCACCAATAACACCCAAGAATCTCTCGAATTTCATGTTTTCTATTTTCAGCTGTTTGAAATGCAGGAATAAGAAAAAACCTTCTAATTTTACACAGACATCCTAAAGGACTAATGAACACGTAGGTACCTTTCATTTTGCAAACACAGAACCTTTCAGAAACTATAATTGATCATTTCAAAGAGCGATTTAACGAGCACACATATATAGGTATTAAATATGAATAACAAATATTAATCGCTCTTTGAAATGATCAATTATAGTTTCTGAAACGTTTATTTGTGATTGCAAAGTGATAGATACTTACGTATCAATTAGTCCTTCAGAAAGTATGTGTGAAATTAGCAGCCTTATATTATTCATTCGGTACCTGCATTTGTCCGATTTATTGTTACGTGAATATTGGCATTTTTTCGATATTCCGCTTGAATTATATATTTATTTGAAGTACCTATATGTACCTATTCGGTAATGATTGATTGCAAGTACTGACTTTGTTTTAAAGGTAAAAAAACCTGACCCGCCACCTCTTGTCCACATGTTTTTGGATAAGAACAAGATCTATGTTAAAACTGTCGAAATCAAAATCAGGATAGATATTTTTCAGGGGGACACGCAGAGTCTCTTCTGGTTTTGTTTGGCGCTAAACCTACTGAGAAGCCAGTTAGATACATCGACGATCTCAAGCTCTACTCCGCTAACGACGAGCAATTGGGAAATGTGGTAGCGTTCTTTGAGGCTATCGGAATGAAGCCGGGGAAAGATGAATGTGCCGTGGTTCAGGCGAAGAGAGAAGTCAAGTACAATTAATAGGGGACAGATCTGGTCGGCACGCAGAACCTGACGATACAAGAATGCCAGAGTCTTTCATCTACCTCAGAGCACATCAAGCCCTAAGATCCCTGAAATGAAATGAAGAACATTTTCAAGGCAAAATTTGTAAAAAAAATTTTTGTAGTCTCATTCTAAAATAAATTGAAGGACAACAATCAATACGGTAAGGATTTTCGGTTTCAAGGTGGACAGAGAAATGGGGAATCAGAAAAATTGGAGAACAAGATGAATATTTCAAATTTGATCGATAATTTTTGAAGGTCCTGAGAAGGACCGATTAGTTAGACGAACCATTCTCATCACAACAGTAATTTTTATATATTTATTCACTTCTTCTTCAAAGGTGCTGCTTTTTTCGGAGTTGCCACAGACTTGACTGATTTGGGTTTTGGAGCTTTCGGTTTCTTAGTTGGCGATTTCGCAATCTTCTTAGCTTTAGAAGGGGACTTGGCGGCTTTGGGGCTCTTCTTCTCGGTTGTTGCAACTGCTTTCTTCGTTTTCGTTACAGCGGCTTGTTTTTTGGCAACAGTAGACTTCTTTTTCTTCTTGTCGGTCACCACAGCTGATGCCGAAGTGGATTTTTTAAGATCATCTTTGGACTTGGAGGTGGCTTTTTTAATCACTTTCTTCTGGGATCCCGATGTCGAATCACCAGCTGCCAATTTGAACGAACCAGATGCGCCTTTTCCTTTTGTCTGAACTAAAGATCCAGATTGCACAGCTGATTTGAGGTATTTCTTAATGAAAGGAGCCAATTTTTCCGAATCTACTTTATAGTTGGAAGCTATAAATTTCTTGATGGCCTGCAATGACGATCCACTTCTTTCTTTCAAATCTTTGATGGCGTTATTAACCATCTCTGAAGTCGGAGGATGGTTGGGTTTGGCCTGTTTCGCGGTCGCAGTCTTTTTCTCGGATTTCTTCGCAGTTTTCGCACCGATTGGAACGGACGCACCGCTTTGTTGCACCTCTGTATCGGCAGAAGACATTATCGTGATAATTGATGAAATCGTTACACTGTATATATTTCAAAAACGTTAGATACACTTTCTGCAGGAAAAATACTGAAAATTAATGCATTAAAACTGAAGTCGACGAAACTTTGGCTAGAAATGTATGAATATGAGGATTATTTCGAGCAAAATGCTCAATTGATCAATCCTTGAAATTTCCGAATGGAAAAATCAAAAATAGAAAATTTCTGCACCATCTCGTCTGGAAATATTCCCGGAAAATTTCCCATAATCGATAATACACGACATTCGAAAGAAGGAATGTGAATTCCGGTATAAAACGCTATCGTTAACAAAGGTGGTCCTTCGAGCCGGAGTATTGGCCTCAGTTTTCTCCATGTAATTTGATTAATAGGAAATATAATCAATTGTATTTCAGGGAACGTAAATTGTTCGAATTTTCGTTAATTCAAAGCATACTTGATATAATCGATAACTTTCCTACAATTAGGGTTATTATAGTTCTGAAAGTGGCGAGTCGGTAGGGTGATCTAGTGTGGATGAATCTTCTAACTGTTCAATGAAGACAATTTTAAATCAACTCGTGAGAAATAACAGACAGGAAAGGATAATAATCGTATTTTGGAGCAGGCTGGAAATGTAGCTGATTGTTCATAAATTCATAGAAAAGCTTTTCCGCTAAATAATGCCGTAATACAAAAGCGCGTTCGGAAAAAGTAGTCAATCTAATATGAAAACTCGATTAATGTTAGACACTCACTAACGGATGAATTACCTGAAGAACGAACCAGGAGGTAATCATACAAATTAATAGTTTGAAAAAAAAAAAGGATAATATAAAATCTCCATAAAAAAAAACAATTTGTAATCCCATACTGGAAGCAGGAATCAGCGAATGATATAAATGGGAACCAGCGATATCGTGCAAACAAAACTATATTACCTCATTTAATTAAGATATCAAATAATTCAGTAAGTAAACTACTTTTAATAATTCAAGTGAAATAGTAAATTGTTAATTCTGCACTTCAAACATGTGAAACTTAAGTAACACGGGAGAGTATAAATCTCAAGTATAATATTGTCAGTCCAATGGGCACTGGAAGAATGTCTAGGTAAAGTTGCTTCACCCTCCACTCATTATTATTATTATATTATAATAATATTGTATTATAATTATATAATAATGGATATGGAATGTCTTGATGATGAGTCTGATAACTCACTGGCAGATTGAATGGTCATAGAATCGAAAGTATAAATTTCCATCAACTCGTCATTAAGCTGAACGATGAAGAGAGCCTGAAATGTTTATGATGATGAGTACATACTGGCAGATTTAATTTTTATTGTTATTAACGGTCATAATAGTGCCGTAATGTAATTTTCCATAAATCTGTTATTGAAGAAAAGAAGAAAGAAAGAGGTGAGCAATGAAGAATTTTTGCAGGTTTATGCAATGTTATTGTTGATCGGAGTAATGTAATATACAGCGAAAACAAGATCCCTATATGAAGAATAAGGAATATTGTTCAAAAAGCATTAATACAAGGATGTGCCACGTCCCCGACACTTGTTAACAATATAGAACAGAAATGAACATCTGAACACTCATTAGTGGATTTGATAGAGTTATCCGGACGCCAAGGCATCAAGGATAACCCTCTTTTTGATCAATGGGGGTATACGACTTTCCGTAAGATATTCACGGTTCCCAAAATCACAGCCTTCTGCATCCATGTGATCGTGTTCTTAGGCAGATTCAGCTCCTTGAGATAAATATATATATATATATATATATATATATATATATATATATATATATATATATATATATATATATATATATATATATATATATCGTGAATCTATTAAGGGAATTCGACTGATAAGAAGGATTTCAGTTTTACTCTTTATTCATACCAAGCTTTCGGAACTGGTTGGTTCCTTCCTCAGGGTTACTACAATTTTAACAATTAAAATAAAATTAAAATTACATATAGAACTATCCCAAATCTTTAAAAACAGTCACTTACAGAATTTGAGGTTGTCTCCTTAATAAGTTAAAATTCATCAATTAACGCAAATTTTTAAGTAAATTAGTCTCAAATACTCTATAAGTTGGATTAATCTTTCTTTGTCAATTGGATGTGAAGTATAAACAGTGTGTCTAACCTAACTTAATTATTTTCTTTGGTACATATCACAGAATCGCATCGCGTCAACTTTGGTTTACTTTTTCTTCTTATTTTTATTCGTCTAGTGGTCCATCATAGAATCGTTCCCGGTTTGGATATGTTAACAGGAACGTGTAAACATTGCTTAATCTTTGTACGTCAGTTTTTTTATTTATTGGATTTTCTTGATTTCTTATGTTGATCATTTCTTGTATCAGTCTTTTATTATATTTACCTTCCGTACATAATACTTCTGTATTTTCAAAATCAATTTTATGATCCTTTTTCATTGAGTGTACAGCTACAGCACATCGTGGGTTCATTGTCCGGATATCACTCTTATGTAACGTTAATCGACTCTTTAACCATTGAGATGTCTGTCCCACATAGGTGCCATCACATTCGGAACATTTAATTTTATACACTACATTAGATTTCAGTGGGTTTGGTGTTGTATCTTTCAATTTACTGTATAACATCTTGATAGTTTTCGTGTTGTATGTACTTATTTTTACTTTTTCATCTTTAAAACAATTCTTAATTTTGCTGGTTAGATTTCCTATGTTGGGAAGGCTGCCGTATTTTATTACAGGATCATCTTGAACTATATTTTCAATTTGTTCAGGTTTTCGTCGAGATTCTGTTATGGAGACTCTGTCAGTTTCATACATTAGTTTGTCGAGCATTTGTTTTGGATAGGAATTTTGCCGAAAGATCTCATGTAATTTCTTTATGTTCGCATCTACCATATCTGGATGGCAGATTCTTTGTATCCTGTTTTTCATTTCTTTGATACAATTTATTTTCATGTTTATCAGATGTTCTGATTTGAAATGTATGAATTTGTTTGAATTTGTTTCTTTTTGATACCAGTCCAGTTTAATTATGTTATTTATTCTGCAAACCTTTGTATCCAGGAATGGAACAGAATTATTTTCATCTTCTCTTTCACTTGTAAATTGGATGTTCAAGTCAAAACTGTTAAATACCTGAATTATCTCCTCCAAGCCTGTTTTCGGTATTGCAAGTATCAAATCATCTACAAATTTTTTTATGAAAAACACCTTGAAGGACAACTTTGGAATGAAAATGTCCAAAACATAATCCATAAGATAAAGGGACAGTACCGGGCTAAGTTTGGAACCCATAGCACAGCCAAATGTCTGTACATAAAATTTCCCTTCAAACATGAAAGGAACATGAGGAACATTCAAACATGAGGAAGGAACCAACCAGTTCCGAAAGCTTGGTATGAATAAAGAGTAAAACTGAAATCCTTCAGTCCTTCAGTCGAATTCCCTTAATAGATTCACGATATTTATAGTACGACTGTTATCTGGAGACATATCTGGAGATATATATATATATATATATATAACAATAGTTATAAGTTTGATAAGGGGTGTGGGAAAATTGATAAGTGTTATAATTTCACTCTTCTTTATTTCATTTAGTCGACGTTTTCGATCCCGATCGAAAGAGATGTACCATATTAAACGCCACACTTGTTCTATGAATTACAGAAGGGATGTAAACAATATTAGCTCCATCTATACTTATTTTCATCGTATTGCACAGGGACGAAAGCTTGACACACGTGTCTAAGGAAACCACTTTGGTATAAGGGACTGTTCTTATTCCCTTCTTTTTGTTTAATGAACAATAATCCAAGTAAGCCATTCCACATTGTTGATTTTCTTGGAATCGGATGTCACGCAGGTAGCTATAATCTCCCACGTGGTAAGGTCAATTGCTGCTGTTACCACAATTGGACGGCTGACTTCTGTTGTTGATTTCATTTGTTTGTTATTTCCTTCAATGTTTCTCATTCTAACACTTTTCATCGTATTGCACAGGGACGAAAGCTTGACACACGTGTCTAAGGAAACCACTTTGGTATAAGGGACTGTTCTTATTCCCTTCTTTCTGTATAATGATCAATTATCCAAGTAAGCCATTCCACATTGTTGATTTTCTTGGACTCGGATGACACGCGGGTAGCTATAATCTCCCACGTGGTAAGGTCAATTGCTGCTGTTACCACAATTGGACGGCTGACTTCTGTTGTTGATTTCATTTGTTTGTTATTTCCTTCAATGTTTCTCATTCTAACACTTTTCATCGTATCGCACAGGGACGAAAGCTTGACACACGTGTCTAAGGAAACCACATTGGTATAAGGGACTGTTCTTATTCCCTTTTTGCTTTTTGATGAACAATTATCCAAGTAAGCCATTCCACATCGTTGATTTTCTTGGACTCGGATGTCACGCAGGTAGCTATAATCTCCCACGTGGTAAGGTCAATTGCTGCTGTAACCACAAATGCACGACTGACTTCTGTTGTTGATTTCATTTGTTTGTTATTTCCTTCTATGTTTCTCATTCTAACACTATTCATCGTATTGCACAGGGACGAAAACTCGACACACGTGTCTAAGAAAACCACTTTGGTATAAGGGACTGTTCTTATTCCCTTTTTTTGGTTTAATCAACAATTATCCAAGTAGGCCATTCCACATTGTTGATTTTCTTGGACTCGGATGTCACGCAGGTAGCTATAATCTCCCACGTAGTAAGGTCGATTGCTGCTGTAACCACAAATGCACGACAGACTTCTGTTGTTGATTTCGTTCGTTTGTAATTTCCTTCTATGTTTCTCATTCTAACACTTTTCATCGTATTGCACAGGGACGAAAGCTTGACACACGTGTCTAAAGAAACCACTTTGGTATAAATGACTGTTCTTATTCCCTTTTTTTCTGTTTAATCAACAATTATCCAAGTAGGCCATTCCACATTGTTGATTTTCTTGGACTCGGATGACACGCGGGTAGCTATAATCTCCCACGTGGTAAGGTCAATTGCTGCTGTAACCACAAATGCACGACTGACTTCTGTTGTTGATTTCATTTGTTTGTTATTTCCTTCTATATTTCTCATTCTAACACTTTTCATCGTATTCCACATTGATGAAAGCTTGACACACGTGTCTAAGGAAACCACTTTGGTATGAGGGACTCTTCCTATTCCCTTCTTTTTGTTTAATGAACAATTATCCAAGTAAGCCATTCCACATTGTTGATTTTCTTGGACTCGGATGTCACGCAGGTAAGGTCAATTGCTGCTGTAACCACAAATGCACGACTGACTTCTGTTGTTGATTTCATTTGTTTGTTATTTCCTTCAATGTTTCTCATTCTAACACTTCTCATCGTATTGCACAGGGACGAAAGCTTGACATACGTGTCTATGGAAACCACATTGGTATAAGGGACTGTTCTTATTCCATTCCTACTGTATAATGATCAATTATCCAAGTAAGCCATTCCACATTGTTGATTTTCTTGGACTCGGATGTCACGCAGGTAGCTATAATCTCCCACGTGGTAAGGTCAATTGCTGCTGTAACGACAAATGCACGACTGACTTCTGTTGTTGATTTCATTTGTTTGTTATTTCCTTCTATGTTTCTCATTCTAACACTTTTCATCGTATTGCACAGGGACGAAAGCTCGACACACGTGTCTAAGGAAACCACTTTGGTATAAGGGACTGTTCTTATTCCCTTTTTTTTGTTTAATCAACAATTATCCAAGTAGGCCATTCCACATTGTTGATTTTCTTGGACTCGGATGTCACGCAGGTAGCTATAATCTCCCACGTGGTAAAGTGGATTGCTGCTGTAACGACAAATGCACGACTGACTTCTGTTGTTGATTTCATTCGTTTGTTATTTCCTTCTATGTTTCTCATTTTAACACTTTTCATCGTATTGCACAGGGACGAAAGCTTGACACACGTGTCTAAGGAAACCACTTTGGTATGAGGGACTGTTCTTATTCCCTTCTTTTTGTTAAATGAACAATTATTCAAGTAAGCCATTCCACATTGTTGATTTTCTTGGACTCGGATGTCACGCAGGTAAGGTCAATTGCTGCTGTAACCACAAATACACGACTGACTTCTGTTGTTGATTTCATTTGTTTGTTATTTCCTTCTATGTTTCTCATTCTAACACTTTTCATCGTATTGCACAGGGACGAAAGCTTGACACACGTGTCTAAGGAAACCTCTTTGGTATGAGGAACTGTTCTTATTCCCGTCTTTTTGTTTAATGAACAATTATCCAAGTAAGCCATTCCACATTGTTGATTTTCTTAGACTCGGAAGTCACGCAGGTAGCTATAATCTCCCACGTGGTAAGGTCAATTGCTGCTGTAACCACAAATGCACGCCTGACTTCTGTTGTTGATTTCATTTGTTTGTTATTTCCTTCTATGTTTCTCAATCTAACACTTTTCATCGTATTGCACAGGGACGAAAGCTCGACACACGTGTCTAAGGAAACCACTTTGGTATAAGGGACTGTTCTTATTCCCTTTTTTTTGTTTAATCAACAATTATCCAAATAGGCCATTCCACATTGTTGATTTTCTTGGACTCGGATGTCACGCAGGTAGCTATAATCTCCCACGTGGTAAGGTCAATTGCTGCTGTAACCACAAATGCACGACTGACTTCTGTTGTTGATTTCATTTGTTTGTTATTTCCTTCTATGTTTCTCATTCTAACACTTTTCATCGTATTGCACAGGGACGAAAGCTTGACACACGTGTCTAAGGAAACCACTTCGGTATAAGGGACTGTTCTTATTCTTTTTTTTTTGTTAAATCAACAACTATCCAAGTAGGCCATTCCACATTGTTGATTCTCTTGGACTCGGATGTCACGCAGGTAGCTATAATCTCCCACGTGGTAAGGTCAATTGCTGCTGTAACCACAAATGCACGACTGACTTCTGTTGTTGATTTCATTCGTTTGTAATTTCCTTCTATGTTTCCCATTCTAACACTTTTCATCGTATTCCACAGGGACGAAAGCTTGACACACGTGTCTAAAGAAACCACTTTGGTATAAGGGACTGTTCTTATTCTTTTTTTTTGTTTAATCAACAATTATCCAAGTAGGCCATTCCACATTGTTGATTTTCTTGGACTCTGATGTCACGCAGGTAGCTATAATCTCCAACGTGGTAAGGTCAATTGCTGCTGTAACCACAAATGCACGACTGACTTCTGTTGTTGATTTCATTTGTTTGTTATTTCCTTCAATGTTTCTCATTCTAACACTTCTCATCGTATTGCACAGGGACGAAAGCTTGACACACGTGTCTAAGGAAATCACATTGGTAAAAGGGCCTGTTCTTATTTCCTTCTTTTTGTTTAATTAACAATTATCCAAGTGAGCCATTCCACATTGTTGATTTTCTTGGACTCGGATGACACGCGGGTAGTTATAATCTCCCACGTGGTAAGGTCAATTGCTGCTGTAACCACAATTGGACGGCTGACATCTGTTGTTGATTTCATTTGTTTGTTATCTCCTTCAATGTTTCTCATTCTAACACTTCTCATCGTATTGCACAGGGACGAAAGCTTGACACACGTGTCTAAGGAAACCACATTGGTATAAGGGACTGTTCTTATTCCCTTTTTGCTTTTTAATGAACAATTATCCAAGTAAGCCATTCCACATTGTTGATTTTCTTGGACTCGGATGTCACGCAGGTAGCTATAATCTCCCACGTGGTAAGGTCAATTGCTGCTGTAACCACAAATGCACGACTGACTTCTGATGTTGATTTCATTTGTTTGTTATTTCCTTCTATGTTTCTCATTCTAACACTTTTCATCGTATTGCACAGGGACGAAAGCTTGACACACGTGTCTAAGGAAACCACTTTGGTATAAGGGACTGTTCTTATTCTTTTTCTTTTGTTTAATCAACAATTATCCAAGAAGGCCATTCCACATTGTTGATTTTCTTGGACTCGGATGTCACGCAGGTAGTTATAATCTCCCACGTGGTAAGGTCAATTGCTGCTGTAACCACAAATGCACGACTGACTTCTGTTGTTGATTTCATTCGTTTGTAATTTCCTTCTATGTTTCTCATTCTAACACTTTTCATCGTATTCCACATTGACGAAAGCTTGACACACGTGTCTAAGGAAACCACTTTGGTATGAGGGACTGTTCCTATTCCCTTCTTTTTGTTTAATGAACAATTATCCAAGTAAGCCATTCCACATTGTTGATTTTCTTGGACTCGGATGTCACGCAGGTAAGGTCAATTGCTGCTGTAACCACAAATACACGACTGACTTCTGTTGTTGATTTCATTTGTTTGTTATTTCCTTCTATGTTTCTCATTCTAACACTTTTCATCGTATTGCACAGGGACGAAAGCTTGACACACGTGTCTAAGGAAACCACTTTGGTATGAGGAACTGTTCTTATTCCCTTCTTTTTGTTTAATGAACAATTATGCAAGTAAGCCATTCCACATTGTTGATTTTCTTAGACTCGGAAGTCACGCGGGTAGCTATAATCTCCCACGTGGTAAGGTCAATTGCTGCTGTAACCACAAATGCACGACTGACTTCTGTTGTTGATTTCATTTGTTTGTTATTTCCTTCAATGTTTCTCATTCTAACACTTCTCATCGTATTGCACAGGGACGAAAGCTTGACATACGTGTCTATGGAAACCACATTGGTATAAGGGACTGTTCTTATTCCCTTTTTCTTTTTGATGAACAATTATCCAAGTAGGCCATTCCACATTGTTGATTTTCTTGGGCTCGTATGTCACGCAGGTAGCTATAATCTCCCACGTGGTGAGGTCAATTGCTGCTGTAACCACAAATGCACGACTGACTTCTGTTGTTGATTTCATTTGTTTGTTATTTCCTTCTATGTTTCTCATTCTAACACTTTTCATCGTATTGCACAGGGACGAAAGCTCGACACACGTGTCTAAGGAAACCACTTTGGTATAAGGGACTGTTCTTATTCCCTTTTTTTGTTTAATCAACAATTATCCAAGTAGGCCATTCCACATTGTTGATTTTCTTGGACTCGGATGTCACGCAGGTAGCTATAATCTCCCACGTGGTGAAGTGGATTGCTGCTGTAACGACAAATGCACGACTGACTTCTGTTGTTGATTTCATTCGTTTGTAATTTCCTTCTATGTTTCTCATTCTAACACTTTTCATCGTATTGCACAGGGACGAAAGCTTGACACACGTGTCTAAGGAAACCACTTTGGTATGAGGGACTGTTCTTATTCCCTTCTTTTTGTTAAATGAACAATTATTCAAGTAAGCCATTCCACATTGTTGATTTTCTTGGACTCGGATGTCACGCAGGTAAGGTCAATTGCTGCTGTAACCACAAATACACGACTGACTTCTGTTGTTGATTTCATTTGTTTGTTATTTCCTTCTATGTTTCTCATTCTAACACTTTTCATCGTATTGCACAGGGACGAAAGCTTGACACACGTGTCTAAAGAAACCACTTTGGTATAAGGGACTGTTCTTATTCTGTTTTTTTGTTTAATCAACAATTATCCAAGTAGGCCATTCCACATTGTTGATTTTCTTGGACTCGGATGTCACGCAGGTAGCTATAATCTCCAACGTGGTAAGGTCAATTGCTGCTGTAACCACAAATGCACGACTGACTTCTGTTGTTGATTTCATTTGTTTGTTATTTCGTTCTATGTTTCTCATTCTAACACTTTTCATCGTATTGCACAGGGACGAAAGCTCGACACACGTGTCTAAGGAAACCACTTTGGTATAAGGGACTGTTCTTATTCCCTTTTTTTTGTTTAATCAACAATTATCCAAGTAGGCCATTCCACATTGTTGATTTTCTTGGACTCGGATGTCACGCAGGTAGCTATAATCTCCCACGTGGTAAAGTGGATTGCTGCTGTAACGACAAATGCACGACTGACTTCTGTTGTTGATTTCATTCGTTTGTAATTTCCTTCTATGTTTCTCATTCTAACACTTTTCATCGTATTGCACAGGGACGAAAGCTTGACACACGTGTCTAAAGAAACCACTTTGTTATAAGGGACTGTTCTTATTCCCTTTTTTTTGTTTAATCAACAATTATCCAAGTAGGCCATTCCACATTGTTGATTTTCTTGGACTCGGATGTCACGCAGGTAGCTATAATCTCCCACGTGGTAAAGTGGATTGCTGCTGTAACGACAAATGCACGACTGACTTCTGTTGTTGATTTCATTCGTTTGTAATTTCCTTCTATGTTTCTCATTCTAACACTTTTCATCGTATTGCACAGGGACGAAAGCTTGACACACGTGTCTAAAGAAACCACTTTGTTATAAGGGACTGTTCTTATTCCCTTTTTTTTGTTTAATCAACAATTATCCAAGTAGGCCATTCCACATTGTTGATTTTCTTGGACTCGGATGTCACGCAGGTAGCTATAATCTCCCACGTGGTAAAGTGGATTGCTGCTGTAACGACAAATGCACGACTGACTTCTGTTGTTGATTTCATTCGTTTGTAATTTCCTTCTATGTTTCTCATTCTAACACTTTTCATCGTATTGCACAGGGACGAAAGCTCGACACACGTGTCTAAGGAAACCACTTTGGTATAAGGGACTGTTCTTATTCCCTTTTTTTTGTTTAATCAACAATTATCCAAGTAGGCCATTCCACATTGTTGATTTTCTTGGACTCGGATGTCACGCAGGTAGCTATAATCTCCCACGTGGTAAAGTGGATTGCTGCAGTAACGACAAATGCACGACTGACTTCTGTTGTTGATTTCATTCGTTTGTAATTTCCTTCTATATTTCTCATTCTAACACTTTTCATCGTATTGCACAGGGACGAAAGCTTGACACACGTGTCTAAAGAAACCACTTTGTTATAAGGAACTGTTCTCATTCCCTTCTTTTTGTTTAATGAACAATTAACCAAGTAAGCCATTCCACATTGTTGATTTTCTTAGACTCGCAAGTCACGCAGGTAGCTATAATCTCCCACGTGGTAAGGTCAATTGCTGCTGTAACCACAAATGCACGACTGACTTCTGTTGTTGATTTCATTCGTTTGTAATTTCTTTCTATGTTTCTCATTCTAACACTTTTCATCGTATTGCACAGGGACGAAAGCTCGACACACGTGTCTAAGGAAACCACTTTGGTATAAGGGACTGTTCTTATTCCCTTTTTTTTGTTTAATCAACAATTATCCAAGTAGGCCATTCCACATTGTTGATTTTCTTGGACTCGGATGTCACGCAGGTAGCTATAATCTCCCACGTGGTAAGGTCAATTGCTGCTGTAACCACAAATGCACGACTGACTTCTGTTGTTGATTTCATTTGTTTGTTATTTCCTTCTATGTTTCTCATTCTAACACTTTTCATCGTATTGCACAGGGACGAAAGCTTGACACACGTGTCTAAGGAAACCACTTCGGTATAAGGGACTGTTCTTATTCTTTTTTTTTTGTTAAATCAACAACTATCCAAGTAGGCCATTCCACATTGTTGATTCTCTTGGACTCGGATGTCACGCAGGTAGCTATAATCTCCCACGTGGTAAGGTCAATTGCTGCTGTAACCACAAATGCACGACTGACTTCTGTTGTTGATTTCATTCGTTTGTAATTTCCTTCTATGTTTCCCATTCTAACACTTTTCATCGTATTCCACAGGGACGAAAGCTTGACACACGTGTCTAAAGAAACCACTTTGGTATAAGGGACTGTTCTTATTCTGTTTTTTTGTTTAATCAACAATTATCCAAGTAGGCCATTCCACATTGTTGATTTTCTTGGAGTCGGATGTCACGCAGGTAGCTATAATCTCCAACGTGGTAAGGTCAATTGCTGCTGTAACCACAAATGCACGACTGACTTCTGTTGTTGATTTCATTTGTTTGTTATTTCCTTCAATGTTTCTCATTCTAACACTTCTCATCGTATTGCACAGGGACGAAAGCTTGACACACGTGTCTAAGGAAATCACATTGGTAAAAGGGCCTGTTCTTATTTCCTTCTTTTTGTTTAATTAACAATTATCCAAGTGAGCCATTCCACATTGTTGATTTTCTTGGACTCGGATGACACGCGGGTAGTTATAATCTCCCACGTGGTAAGGTCAATTGCTGCTGTAACCACAATTGGACGGCTGACTTCTGTTGTTGATTTCATTTGTTTGTTATTTCCTTCAATGTTTCCCATTCTAACACTTTTCATCGTATTGCACATGGACGAAAGCTTGACACACGTGTCTAAGGAAACCACTTTGGTATGAGGGACTGTTTTTATTCCCTTTTTTTTGTTTAATGAACAATTATCCAAGTAAGCCATTCCACATTGTTAATTTTCTTGGACTTGGATGTCACGCAGGTAGCTATAATCTCCCACGTGGTAAGGTCAATTGCTGCTGTAACCACAATTGGACGGCTGACTTCTGTTGTTGATTTCATTTGTTTGTTATTTCCTTCAATGTTTCTCATTCTAACACTTTTCATCATATAGCACAGGGACGAAAGCTGGACACACGTGTCTAAGGAAAACACTTTGGTATAAGGGACTGTTCTTATTCCCTTTTTTTTGTTTAATCAACAATTATCCAAGAAGGCCATTCCACATTGTTGATTTTCTTGGATCCGGATGTCACGCAGGTAGCTATAATCTCCCACGTGGTAAAGTTGATTGCTGCTGTAACGACAAATGCACGACTGACTTCTGTTGTTGATTTCATTCGTTTGTAATTTTCTTCTATGTTTCTCATTCTAACACTAATGAACAATTATCCAAGTAAGCCATTCCACATTGTTGATTTTCTTGGACTCGGATGTCACGCAGGTAGCTCTAATCTCCCACGTGGTAAGGTCAATTGCTGCTGTAACCACGAATGCACGACTGACTTCTGTTGTTGATTTCATTCGTTTGTTATTTCCTTCAATGTTTCTCATTCTTACACTTTTCATCGTATTGCACAGGGATGAAAGCTTGACACACGTGTCTAAAGAAACCACTTTGGTATAAGGGACTGTTCTTATTCCCTTCTTTTTGTTTAATGAACAATTATCCAAGTAAGCCATTCCACATTGTTGATTTTCTTAGACTCTTATGTCACGCAGGTAGCTATAATCTCCCACGTGGTTAGGTAAATTGCTGCTGTAACCACAAATGCACGACTGACTTCTGTTGTTGATTTCATTTGTTTGTTATTTCCTTCAATGTTTCTCATTCTAACACTTCTCATCGTATTGCACAGGGACGAAAGCTTGACACACGTGTCTAAGGAAATCACATTGGTAAAAGGGACTGTTCTTATTTCCTTTTTTTTGTTCAATTAACAATTATCCAAGTGAGCCATTCCACATTGTTGATTTTGTTGGACTCGGATGACACGCGGGTAGTTATAATCTCCTACGTGGTAAGGTCAATTGCTGCTGTAACCACAATTGGACGGCTGACTTCTGTTGTTGATTTCATTTGTTTGTTATTTCCTTCAATGTTTCTCATTCTAACACTTCTCATCGTATTGCACAGGGACGAAAGCTTGACACACGTGTCTATGGAAACCACATTGGTATAAGGGACTGTTCTTATTCCCTTCTTACTGTATAATGATCAATTATCCAAGTAAGCCATTCCACATTGTTGATTTTCTTGGACTCGGATGTCACGCAGGTAGCTATAATCTCCCACGTGGTAAGGTCAATTGCTGCTGTAACCACAAATGCACGACTGACTTCTGTTGTTGATTTCATTTGTTTGTTATTTCCTTCTATGTTTCTCATTCTAACACTTTTCATCGTATTCCACATTGACGAAAGCTTGACACACGTGTCTAAAGAAACCACTTTGGTATAAGGGACTGTTCTTATTCTTTTTTTTTTGTTTAATCAACAATTATCCAAGTAGGCCATTCCACATTGTTGATTTTCTTGGACTCGGATGTCACGCAGGTAGCTATAATCTCCCACGTGGTAAGGTCAATTGCTGCTGTAACCACAAATGCACGACTGACTTCTGTTGTTGATTTCATTCGTTTGTAATTTCCTTCTATGTTTCTCATTCTAACACTTTTCATCGTATTCCACATTGACGAAAGCTTGACACACGTGTCTAAAGAAACCACTTTGGTATAAGGGACTGTTCTTATTCTTTTTTTTTTGTTTAATGAACAATTATCCAAGTAAGCCATTCCACATTGTTGATTTTCTTAGACTCGGAAGTCACGCAGGTAGCTATAATCTCCCACGTGGTAAGGTCAATTGCTGCTGTAACCACAAATGCACGCCTGACTTCTGTTGTTGATTTCATTTGTTTGTTATTTCCTTCTATGTTTCTCATTCTAACACTTTTCATCGTATTGCACAGGGACGAAAGCTCGACACACGTGTCTAAGGAAACCACTTTGGTATAAGGGACTGTTCTTATTCCCTTTTTTTTGTTTAATCAACAATTATCCAAGTAGGCCATTCCACATTGTTGATTTTCTTGGACTCGGATGTCACGCAGGTAGCTATAATCTCCCACGTGGTAAAGTGGATTGCTGCTGTAACGACAAATGCACGACTGACTTCTGTTGTTGATTTCATTCGTTTGTAATTTCCTTCTATGTTTCTCATTCTAACACTTTTCATCGTATTGCACAGGGACGAAAGCTTGACACACGTGTCTAAAGAAACCACTTTGTTATAAGGGACTGTTCTTATTCCCTTTTTTTTGTTTAATCAACAATTATCCAAGTAGGCCATTCCACATTGTTGATTTTCTTGGACTCGGATGTCACGCAGGTTGCTATAATCTCCCACGTGGTAAGGTCAATTGCTGCTGTAACCACAAATGCACGACTGACTTCTGTTGTTGATTTCATTTGTTTGTTATTTCCTTCTATGTTTCTCATTCTAACACTTTTCATCGTATTGCACAGGGACGAAAGCTCGACACACGTGTCTAAGGAAACCACTTTGGTATAAGGGACTGTTCTTTTTCCCTTTTTTTTGTTTAATCAACAATTATTCAAGTAGGCCATTCCACATTGTTGATTTTCTTGGACTCGGATGTCACGCAGGTAGCTATAATCTCCCACGTGGTAAGGTCAATTGCTGCTGTAACCACAAATGCACGACTGACTTCTGTTGTTGATTTCATTTGTTTGTTATTTCCTTCTATGTTTCTCATTCTAACACTTTTCATCGTATTGCACAGGGACGAAAGCTTGACACACGTGTCTAAGGAAACCACTTCGGTATAAGGGACTGTTCTTATTCTTTTTTTTTTTTAAATCAACAATTATCCAAGTAGGCCATTCCACATTGTTGATTCTCTTGGACTCGGATGTCACGCAGGTAGCTATAATCTCCCACGTGGTAAGGTCAATTGCTGCTGTAACCACAAATGCACGACTGACTTCTGTTGTTGATTTCATTCGTTTGTAATTTCCTTCTATGTTTCCCATTCTAACACTTTTCATCGTATTCCACAGGGACGAAAGCTTGACACACGTGTCTAAAGAAACCACTTTGGTATAAGGGACTGTTCTTATTCTTTTTTTTTTGTTTAATCAACAATTATCCAAGTAGGCCATTCCACATTGTTGATTTTCTTGGACTCGGATGTCACGCAGGTAGCTATAATCTCCCACGTGGTAAGGTCAATTGCTGCTGTAACCACAAATGCACGACTGACTTCTGTTGTTGATTTCATTCGTTTGTAATTTCCTTCTATGTTTCTCATTCTAACACTTTTCATCGTATTCCACATTGACGAAAGCTTGACACACGTGTCTAAAGAAACCACTTTGGTATAAGGGACTGTTCTTATTCTTTTTTTTTTGTTTAATCAACAATTATCCAAGTAGTCCATTCCACATTGTTGATTTTCTTGGACTCGGATGTCACGCAGGTAGCTATAATCTCCCACGTGCTGCTGTAACCACAAATGCACGACTGACTTCTGTTGTTGATTTCATTTGTTTGTTATTTCCTTCAATGTTTCTCATTCTAACACTTCTCATCGTATTGCACAGGGACGAAAGCTTGACACACGTGTCTATGGAAACCACATTGGTATAAGGGACTGTTCTTATTCCCTTCTTACTGTATAATGATCAATTATCCAAGTAAGCCATTCCACATTGTTGATTTTCTTGGACTCGGATGTCACGCAGGTAGCTATAATCTCCCACGTGGTAAGGTCAATTGCTGCTGTAACCACAAATGCACGACTGACTTCTGTTGGTGATTTCATTTGTTTGTTATTTCCTTCTATGTTTCTCATTCTAACACTTTTCATCGTATTCCACATTGACGAAAGCTTGACACACGTGTCTAAAGAAACCACTTTGGTATAAGGGACTGTTCTTATTCTTTTTTTTTTTTGTTTAATCAACAATTATCCAAGTAGGCCATTCCACATTGTTGATTTTCTTGGACTCGGATGTCACGCAGGTAGCTATAATCTCCCACGTGGTAAGGTCAATTGCTGCTGTAACCACAAATGCACGACTGACTTCTGTTGTTGATTTCATTCGTTTGTAATTTCCTTCTATGTTTCTCATTCTAACACTTTTCATCGTATTCCACATTGACGAAAGCTTGACACACGTGTCTAAAGAAACCACTTTGGTATAAGGGACTGTTCTTATTCTTTTTTTTTGTTTAATGAACAATTATCCAAGTAAGCCATTCCACATTGTTGATTTTCTTAGACTCGGAAGTCACGCAGGTAGCTATAATCTCCCACGTGGTAAGGTCAATTGCTGCTGTAACCACAAATGCACGCCTGACTTCTGTTGTTGATTTCATTTGTTTGTTATTTCCTTCTATGTTTCTCATTCTAACACTTTTCATCGTATTGCACAGGGACGAAAGCTCGACACACGTGTCTAAGGAAACCACTTTGGTATAAGGGACTGTTCTTATTCCCTTTTTTTTGTTTAATCAACAATTATCCAAGTAGGCCATTCCACATTGTTGATTTTCTTGGACTCGGATGTCACGCAGGTAGCTATAATCTCCCACGTGGTAAAGTGGATTGCTGCTGTAACGACAAATGCACGACTGACTTCTGTTGTTGATTTCATTCGTTTGTAATTTCCTTCTATGTTTCTCATTCTAACACTTTTCATCGTATTGCACAGGGACGAAAGCTTGACACACGTGTCTAAAGAAACCACTTTGTTATAAGGGACTGTTCTTATTCCCTTTTTTTTGTTTAATCAACAATTATCCAAGTAGGCCATTCCACATTGTTGATTTTCTTGGACTCGGATGTCACGCAGGTAGCTATAATCTCCCACGTGGTAAGGTCAATTGCTGCTGTAACCACAAATGCACGACTGACTTCTGTTGTTGATTTCATTTGTTTGTTATTTCCTTCTATGTTTCTCATTCTAACACTTTTCATCGTATTGCACAGGGACGAAAGCTCGACACACGTGTCTAAGGAAACCACTTTGGTATAAGGGACTGTTCTTACTCCCTTTTTTTTGTTTAATCAACAATTATCCAAGTAGGCCATTCCACATTGTTGATTTTTTTGGACTTGGATGTCACGCAGGTAGCTATAATCTCCCACGTGGTAAGGTCAATTGCTGCTGTAACCACAAATGCACGACTGACTTCTGTTGTTGATTTCATTCGTTTGTAATTTCCTTCTATGTTTCCCATTCTAACACTTTTCATCGTATTCCACAGGGACGAAAGCTTGACACACGTGTCTAAAGAAACCACTTTGGTATAAGGGACTGTTTTTATTCTTTTTTTTTGTTTAATCAACAATTATCCAAGTAGGCCATTCCACATTGTTGATTTTCTTGGACTCGGATGTCACGCAGGTAGCTATAATCTCCAACGTGGTAAGGTCAATTGCTGCTGTAACCACAAATGCACGACTGACTTCTGTTGTTGATTTCATTTGTTTGTTATTTCCTTCAATGTTTCTTATTCTAACACTTCTCATCGTATTGCACAGGGACGAAAGCTTGACACACGTGTCTAAGGAAATCACATTGGTAAAAGGGCCTGTTCTTATTTCCTTCTTTTTGTTTAATTAACAATTATCCAAGTGAGCCATTCCACATTGTTGATTTTCTTGGACTCGGATGACACGCGGGTAGTTATAATCTCCCACGTGGTAAGGTCAATTGGTGCTGTAACCACAATTGGACGGCTGACATCTGTTGTTGATTTCATTTGTTTGTTATCTCCTTCAATGTTTCTCATTCTAACACTTCTCATCGTATTGCACAGGGACGAAAGCTTGACACACGTGTCTAAGGAAACCACATTGGTATAAGGGACTGTTCTTTTTCCCTTTTTGCTTTTTAATGAACAATTATCCAAGTAAGCCATTCCACATTGTTGATTTTCTTGGACTCGGATGACACGCGGGTAGTTATAATCTCCCACGTGGTAAGGTCAATTGCTGGTGTAACCACAATTGGACGGCTGACATCTGTTGTTGATTTCATTTGTTTGTTATCTCCTTCAATGTTTCTCATTCTAACACTTCTCATCGTATTGCACAGGGACGAAAGCTTGACACACGTGTCTAAGGAAACCACTTTGGTATAAGGGACTGTTCTTATTCTTTTTCTTTTGTTTAATCAACAATTATCCAAGAAGGCCATTCCACATTGTTGATTTTCTTGGACTCGGATGTCACGCAGGTAGCTATAATCTCCCACGTGGTAAGGTCAATTGCTGCTGTAACCACAAATGCACGACTGACTTCTGTTGTTGATTTCATTTGTTTGTTATTTCCTTCTATGTTTCTCATTCTAACACTTTTCATCGTATTGCACAGGGACGAAAGCTTGACACACGTGTCTAAGGAAACCACTTTGGTATAAGGGACTGTTCTTATTCCCTTTTTTTTTTAATCAACAATTATCCAAGTAGGCCATTCCACATTGTTGATTTTCTTGGACTCGGATGACACGCGGGTAGCTATAATCTCCCACGTGGTAAGGTCAATTGCTGCTGTAACCACAATTGGACGGCTGACTTCTGTTGTTGATTTCATTTGTTTGTTATTTCCTTCAATGTTTCTCATTCTAACACTTTTCATCGTATTCCACAGGGACGAAAGCTTGACACACGTGTCTAAAGAAACCACTTTGGTATAAGGGACTGTTCTTATTCTTTTTTTTTGTTTAATGAACAATTATCCAAGTATGCCATTCCACATTGTTGATTTTCTTGGACTTGGATGTCACGCAGGTAGCTATAATCTCCCACGTGGTAAGGTCAATTGCTGCTGTAACCACAATTGGACGGCTGACTTCTGTTGTTGATTTCATTCGTTTGTTATTTCCTTCAATGTTTCTCATTCTAACACTTTTCATCATATAGCACAGGGACGAAAGCTGGACACACGTGTCTAAGGAAACCACTTTGGTATAAGGGACTGTTCTTATTCCCTTTTTTTTGTTTAATCAACAATTATCCAAGTAGGCCATTCCACATTGTTGATTTTCTTGGACTCGGATGTCACGCAGGTAGCTATAATCTCCCACGTGGTAAAGTTGATTGCTGCTGTAACGACAAATGCACGACTGACTTCTGTTGTTGATTTCATTCGTTTATAATTTTCTTCTATGTTTCTCATTCTAACACTAATGAACAATTATCCAAGTAAGCCATTCCACATTGTTGATTTTCTTGGACTCGGATGTCACGCAGGTAGCTCTAATCTCCCACGTGGTAAGGTCGATTGCTGCTGTAACCACGAATGCACGACTGACTTCTGTTGTTGATTTCATTCGTTTGTTATTTCCTTCAATGTTTCTCATTCTTACACTTTTCATCGTATTGCACAGGGACGAAAGCTTGACACACGTGTCTAGAGAAACCACTTTGGTATAAGGGACTGTTCTTATTCCCTTCTTTTTGTTTAATGAACAATTATCCAAGTAAGCCATTCCACATTGTTGATTTTCTTAGACTCTTATGTCACGCAGGTAGCTATAATCTCCCACGTGGTAAGGTCAATTGCTGCTGTAACCACAAATGCACGACTGACTTCTGTTGTTGATTTCATTTGTTTGTTATTTCCTTCAATGTTTCTCATTCTAACACTTCTCATCGTATTGCACAGGGACGAAAGCTTGACACACGTGTCTAAGGAAATCACATTGGTAAAAAGAACTGTTCTTATTTCCTTTTTTTTGTTCAATTAACAATTATCCAAGTGAGCCATTCCACATTGTTGATTTTCTTGGACTCGGATGACACGCGGGTAGTTATAATCTCCTACGTGGTAAGGTCAATTGCTGCTGTAACCACAAATGCACGACTGACTTCTGTTGTTGATTTCATTTGTTTGTTATTTCCTTCTATGTTTCTCATTCTAACACTTTTCATCGTATTCCACATTGACGAAAGCTTGACACACGTGTCTAAAGAAACCACTTTGGTATAAGGGGCTGTTCTTATTCTTTTTTTTTTTGTTTAATCAACAATTATCCAAGTAGGCCATTCTACATTGTTGATTTTCTTGGACTCGGATGTCACGGAGGTAGCTATAATCTCCCACGTGGTAAGGTCAATTGCTGCTGTAACCACAAATGCACGACTGACTTCTGTTGTTGATTTCATTCGTTTGTAATTTCCTTCTATGTTTCTCATTCTAACACTTTTCATCGTATTCCACATTGACGAAAGCTTGACACACGTGTCTAAAGAAACCACTTTGGTATAAGGGACTGTTCTTATTCTTTTTTTTTTGTTTAATCAACAATTATCCAAGTAGTCCATTCCACATTGTTGATTTTTTTGGACTCGGATGTCACGCAGGTAGCTATAATCTCCCACGTGCTGCTGTAACCACAAATGCACGACTGACTTCTGTTGTTGATTTCATTTGTTTGTTATTTCCTTCAATGTTTCTCATTCTAACACTTCTCATCGTATTGCACAGGGACGAAAGCTTGACACACGTGTCTAAGGAAATCACATTGGTAAAAGGGACTGTTCTCATTTCCTTCTTTTTGTTTAATTAACAATTATCCAAGTAGGCCATTCCACATTGTTGATTTTCTTGGACTCGGATGTCACGCAGGTAGCTATAATCTCCCACGTGGTAAAGTGGATTGCTGCTGTAACGACAAATGCACGACTGACTTCTGTTGTTGATTTCATTCGTTTGTAATTTCCTTCTATGTTTCTCATTCTAACACTTTTCATCGTATTGCACAGGGACGAAAGCTTGACACACGTGTCTAAAGAAACCACTTTGTTATAAGGGACTGTTCTTATTCCCTTTTTTTTGTTTAATCAACAATTATCCAAGTAGGCCATTCCACATTGTTGATTTTCTTGGACTCGGATGTCACGCAGGTTGCTATAATCTCCCACGTGGTAAGGTCAATTGCTGCTGTAACCACAAATGCACGACTGACTTCTGTTGTTGATTTCATTTGTTTGTTATTTCCTTCTATGTTTCTCATTCTAACACTTTTCATCGTATTGCACAGGGACGAAAGCTCGACACACGTGTCTAAGGAAACCACTTTGGTATAAGGGACTGTTCTTTTTCCCTTTTTTTTGTTTAATCAACAATTATTCAAGTAGGCCATTCCACATTGTTGATTTTCTTGGACTCGGATGTCACGCAGGTAGCTATAATCTCCCACGTGGTAAGGTCAATTGCTGCTGTAACCACAAATGCACGACTGACTTCTGTTGTTGATTTCATTTGTTTGTTATTTCCTTCTATGTTTCTCATTCTAACACTTTTCATCGTATTGCACAGGGACGAAAGCTTGACACACGTGTCTAAGGAAACCACTTCGGTATAAGGGACTGTTCTTATTCTTTTTTTTTTTTAAATCAACAATTATCCAAGTAGGCCATTCCACATTGTTGATTCTCTTGGACTCGGATGTCACGCAGGTAGCTATAATCTCCCACGTGGTAAGGTCAATTGCTGCTGTAACCACAAATGCACGACTGACTTCTGTTGTTGATTTCATTCGTTTGTAATTTCCTTCTATGTTTCCCATTCTAACACTTTTCATCGTATTCCACAGGGACGAAAGCTTGACACACGTGTCTAAAGAAACCACTTTGGTATAAGGGACTGTTCTTATTCTTTTTTTTTTGTTTAATCAACAATTATCCAAGTAGGCCATTCCACATTGTTGATTTTCTTGGACTCGGATGTCACGCAGGTAGCTATAATCTCCCACGTGGTAAGGTCAATTGCTGCTGTAACCACAAATGCACGACTGACTTCTGTTGTTGATTTCATTCGTTTGTAATTTCCTTCTATGTTTCTCATTCTAACACTTTTCATCGTATTCCACATTGACGAAAGCTTGACACACGTGTCTAAAGAAACCACTTTGGTATAAGGGACTGTTCTTATTCTTTTTTTTTTGTTTAATCAACAATTATCCAAGTAGTCCATTCCACATTGTTGATTTTCTTGGACTCGGATGTCACGCAGGTAGCTATAATCTCCCACGTGCTGCTGTAACCACAAATGCACGACTGACTTCTGTTGTTGATTTCATTTGTTTGTTATTTCCTTCAATGTTTCTCATTCTAACACTTCTCATCGTATTGCACAGGGACGAAAGCTTGACACACGTGTCTATGGAAACCACATTGGTATAAGGGACTGTTCTTATTCCCTTCTTACTGTATAATGATCAATTATCCAAGTAAGCCATTCCACATTGTTGATTTTCTTGGACTCGGATGTCACGCAGGTAGCTATAATCTCCCACGTGGTAAGGTCAATTGCTGCTGTAACCACAAATGCACGACTGACTTCTGTTGGTGATTTCATTTGTTTGTTATTTCCTTCTATGTTTCTCATTCTAACACTTTTCATCGTATTCCACATTGACGAAAGCTTGACACACGTGTCTAAAGAAACCACTTTGGTATAAGGGACTGTTCTTATTCTTTTTTTTTTTTGTTTAATCAACAATTATCCAAGTAGGCCATTCCACATTGTTGATTTTCTTGGACTCGGATGTCACGCAGGTAGCTATAATCTCCCACGTGGTAAGGTCAATTGCTGCTGTAACCACAAATGCACGACTGACTTCTGTTGTTGATTTCATTCGTTTGTAATTTCCTTCTATGTTTCTCATTCTAACACTTTTCATCGTATTCCACATTGACGAAAGCTTGACACACGTGTCTAAAGAAACCACTTTGGTATAAGGGACTGTTCTTATTCTTTTTTTTTGTTTAATGAACAATTATCCAAGTAAGCCATTCCACATTGTTGATTTTCTTAGACTCGGAAGTCACGCAGGTAGCTATAATCTCCCACGTGGTAAGGTCAATTGCTGCTGTAACCACAAATGCACGCCTGACTTCTGTTGTTGATTTCATTTGTTTGTTATTTCCTTCTATGTTTCTCATTCTAACACTTTTCATCGTATTGCACAGGGACGAAAGCTTGACACACGTGTCTAAGGAAACCACTTTGGTATAAGGGACTGTTCTTATTCCCTTTTTTTTGTTTAATCAACAATTATCCAAGTAGGCCATTCCACATTGTTGATTTTCTTGGACTCGGATGTCACGCAGGTAGCTATAATCTCCCACGTGGTAAAGTGGATTGCTGCTGTAACGACAAATGCACGACTGACTTCTGTTGTTGATTTCATTCGTTTGTAATTTCCTTCTATGTTTCTCATTCTAACACTTTTCATCGTATTGCACAGGGACGAAAGCTTGACACACGTGTCTAAAGAAACCACTTTGTTATAAGGGACTGTTCTTATTCCCTTTTTTTTGTTTAATCAACAATTATCCAAGTAGGCCATTCCACATTGTTGATTTTCTTGGACTCGGATGTCACGCAGGTAGCTATAATCTCCCACGTGGTAAGGTCAATTGCTGCTGTAACCACAAATGCACGACTGACTTCTGTTGTTGATTTCATTTGTTTGTTATTTCCTTCTATGTTTCTCATTCTAACACTTTTCATCGTATTGCACAGGGACGAAAGCTCGACACACGTGTCTAAGGAAACCACTTTGGTATAAGGGACTGTTCTTATTCCCTTTTTTTTGTTTAATCAACAATTATCCAAGTAGGCCATTCCACATTGTTGATTTTCTTGGACTTGGATGTCACGCAGGTAGCTATAATCTCCCACGTGGTAAGGTCAATTGCTGCTGTAACCACAAATGCACGACTGACTTCTGTTGTTGATTTCATTTGTTTGTTATTTCCTTCTATGTTTCTCATTCTAACACTTTTCATCGTATTGCACAGGGACGAAAGCTTGACACACGTGTCTAAGGAAACCACTTCGGTATAAGGGACTGTTCTTATTCTTTTTTTTTTTTAAATCAACAATTATCCAAGTAGGCCATTCCACATTGTTGATTCTCTTGGACTCGGATGTCACGCAGGTAGCTATAATCTCCCACGTGGTAAGGTCAATTGCTGCTGTAACCACAAATGCACGACTGACTTCTGTTGTTGATTTCATTCGTTTGTAATTTCCTTCTATGTTTCCCATTCTAACACTTTTCATCGTATTCCACAGGGACGAAAGCTTGACACACGTGTCTAAAGAAACCACTTTGGTATAAGGGACTGTTTTTATTCTTTTTTTTTGTTTAATCAACAATTATCCAAGTAGGCCATTCCACATTGTTGATTTTCTTGGACTCGGATGTCACGCAGGTAGCTATAATCTCCAACGTGGTAAGGTCAATTGCTGCTGTAACCACAAATGCACGACTGACTTCTGTTGTTGATTTCATTTGTTTGTTATTTCCTTCAATGTTTCTTATTCTAACACTTCTCATCGTATTGCACAGGGACGAAAGCTTGACACACGTGTCTAAGGAAATCACATTGGTAAAAGGGCCTGTTCTTATTTCCTTCTTTTTGTTTAATTAACAATTATCCAAGTGAGCCATTCCACATTGTTGATTTTCTTGGACTCGGATGACACGCGGGTAGTTATAATCTCCCACGTGGTAAGGTCAATTGGTGCTGTAACCACAATTGGACGGCTGACATCTGTTGTTGATTTCATTTGTTTGTTATCTCCTTCAATGTTTCTGATTCTAACACTTCTCATCGTATTGCACAGGGACGAAAGCTTGACACACGTGTCTAAGGAAACCACATTGGTATAAGGGACTGTTCTTTTTCCCTTTTTGCTTTTTAATGAACAATTATCCAAGTAAGCCATTCCACATTGTTGATTTTCTTGGACTCGGATGACACGCGGGTAGTTATAATCTCCCACGTGGTAAGGTCAATTGCTGGTGTAACCACAATTGGACGGCTGACATCTGTTGTTGATTTCATTTGTTTGTTATCTCCTTCAATGTTTCTCATTCTAACACTTCTCATCGTATTGCACAGGGACGAAAGCTTGACACACGTGTCTAAGGAAACCACTTTGGTATAAGGGACTGTTCTTATTCTTTTTCTTTTGTTTAATCAACAATTATCCAAGAAGGCCATTCCACATTGTTGATTTTCTTGGACTCGGATGTCACGCAGGTAGCTATAATCTCCCACGTGGTAAGGTCAATTGCTGCTGTAACCACAAATGCACGACTGACTTCTGTTGTTGATTTCATTTGTTTGTTATTTCCTTCTATGTTTCTCATTCTAACACTTTTCATCGTATTGCACAGGGACGAAAGCTTGACACACGTGTCTAAGGAAACCACTTTGGTATAAGGGACTGTTCTTATTCCCTTTTTTTTTTTAATCAACAATTATCCAAGTAGGCCATTCCACATTGTTGATTTTCTTGGACTCGGATGACACGCGGGTAGCTATAATCTCCCACGTGGTAAGGTCAATTGCTGCTGTAACCACAATTGGACGGCTGACTTCTGTTGTTGATTTCATTTGTTTGTTATTTCCTTCAATGTTTCTCATTCTAACACTTTTCATCGTATTCCACAGGGACGAAAGCTTGACACACGTGTCTAAAGAAACCACTTTGGTATAAGGGACTGTTCTTATTCTTTTTTTTTTGTTTAATGAACAATTATCCAAATATGCCATTCCACATTGTTGATTTTCTTGGACTTGGATGTCACGCAGGTAGCTATAATCTCCCACGTGGTAAGGTCAATTGCTGCTGTAACCACAATTGGACGGCTGACTTCTGTTGTTGATTTCATTCGTTTGTTATTTCCTTCAATGTTTCTCATTCTAACACTTTTCATCATATAGCACAGGGACGAAAGCTGGACACACGTGTCTAAGGAAACCACTTTGGTATAAGGGACTGTTCTTATTCCCTTTTTTTTGTTTAATCAACAATTATCCAAGTAGGCCATTCCACATTGTTGATTTTCTTGGACTCGGATGTCACGCAGGTAGCTATAATCTCCCACGTGGTAAAGTTGATTGCTGCTGTAACGACAAATGCACGACTGACTTCTGTTGTTGATTTCATTCGTTTATAATTTTCTTCTATGTTTCTCATTCTAACACTAATGAACAATTATCCAAGTAAGCCATTCCACATTGTTGATTTTCTTGGACTCGGATGTCACGCAGGTAGCTCTAATCTCCCACGTGGTAAGGTCGATTGCTGCTGTAACCACGAATGCACGACTGACTTCTGTTGTTGATTTCATTCGTTTGTTATTTCCTTCAATGTTTCTCATTCTTACACTTTTCATCGTATTGCACAGGGACGAAAGCTTGACACACGTGTCTAGAGAAACCACTTTGGTATAAGGGACTGTTCTTATTCCCTTCTTTTTGTTTAATGAACAATTATCCAAGTAAGCCATTCCACATTGTTGATTTTCTTAGACTCTTATGTCACGCAGGTAGCTATAATCTCCCACGTGGTAAGGTCAATTGCTGCTGTAACCACAAATGCACGACTGACTTCTGTTGTTGATTTCATTTGTTTGTTATTTCCTTCAATGTTTCTCATTCTAACACTTCTCATCGTATTGCACAGGGACGAAAGCTTGACACACGTGTCTAAGGAAATCACATTGGTAAAAAGAACTGTTCTTATTTCCTTTTTTTTGTTCAATTAACAATTATCCAAGTGAGCCATTCCACATTGTTGATTTTCTTGGACTCGGATGACACGCGGGTAGTTATAATCTCCTACGTGGTAAGGTCAATTGCTGCTGTAACCACAATTGAACGGCTGACTTCTGTTGTTGATTTCATTTGTTTGTTATTTCCTTCAATGTTTCTCATTCTAACACTTCTCATCGTATTGCACAGGGACGAAAGCTTGACACACGTGTCTATGGAAACCACATTGGTATAAGGGACTGTTCTTATTCCCTTCTTACTGTATAATGATCAATTATCCAAGTAAGCCATTCCACATTGTTGATTTTCTTGGACTCGGAAGTCACGCAGGTAGCTATAATCTCCTACGTGGTAAGGTCAATTGCTGCTGTAACCACAAATGCACGACTGACTTCTGTTGTTGATTTCATTTGTTTGTTATTTCCTTCTATGTTTCTCATTCTAACACTTTTCATCGTATTCCACATTGACGAAAGCTTGACACACGTGTCTAAAGAAACCACTTTGGTATAAGGGGCTGTTCTTATTCTTTTTTTTTTTGTTTAATCAACAATTATCCAAGTAGGCCATTCTACATTGTTGATTTTCTTGGACTCGGATGTCACGGAGGTAGCTATAATCTCCCACGTGGTAAGGTCAATTGCTGCTGTAACCACAAATGCACGACTGACTTCTGTTGTTGATTTCATTCGTTTGTAATTTCCTTCTATGTTTCTCATTCTAACACTTTTCATCGTATTCCACATTGACGAAAGCTTGACACACGTGTCTAAAGAAACCACTTTGGTATAAGGGACTGTTCTTATTCTTTTTTTTTTTGTTTAATCAACAATTATCCAAGTAGTCCATTCCACATTGTTGATTTTTTTGGACTCGGATGTCACGCAGGTAGCTATAATCTCCCACGTGCTGCTGTAACCACAAATGCACGACTGACTTCTGTTGTTGATTTCATTTGTTTGTTATTTCCTTCAATGTTTCTCATTCTAACACTTCTCATCGTATTGCACAGGGACGAAAGCTTGACACACGTGTCTAAGGAAATCACATTGGTAAAAGGGACTGTTCTCATTTCCTTCTTTTTGTTTAATTAACAATTATCCAAGTGAGCCATTCCACATTGTTGATTTTCTTGGACACGGATGACACGCGGGTAGTTATAATCTCCCACGTGGTAAGGTCAATTGTTGCTGTAACCACAATTGGACGGCTGACTTCTGTTGTTGATTTCATTTGTTTGTTATTTCCTTCAATGTTTCTCATTCTAACACTTCTCATCGTATTGCACAGGGACGAAAGCTTGACACACGTGTCTAAGGAAACCACATTGGTATAAGGGACTGTTCTTATTCCCTTTTTGCTTTTTAATGAACAGTTATCCAAGTAAGCCATTCCACATTGTTGATTTTCTTGGACTCGGATGTCACGCAGGTAGCTATAATCTCCCACGTGGTAAGGTCAATTGCTGGTGTAACCACGAATGCACGACTGACTTCTGTTGTTGATTTCATTTGTTTGTTATTTCCTTCTATGTTTCTCATTCTAACACTTTTCATCGTATTGCACAGGGACGAAAGCTTGACACACGTGTCTAAGGAAACCACTTTGGTATAAGGGACTGTTCTTATTCTCTTTTTTTTGTTTAATCAACAATTATCCAAGTAGGCCATTCCACATTGTTGATTTTCTTGGACTCGGATGTCACGCTGGTAGCTATAATCTCCCACGTGGTAAGGTCAATTGCTGCTGTAACCACAAATGCACGACTGACTTCTGTTGTTGATTTCATTCGTTTGTAATTTCCTTCTATGTTACTCATTCTAACACTTTTCATCGTATTCCACATTGACGAAAGCTTGACACACGTGTCTAAAGAAACCACTTTGGTATAAGGGACTGTTCTTATTTTTTTTTTTTGTTTAATCAACAATTATCCAAGTAGTCCATTCCACATTGTTGATTTTCTTGGACTCGGATGTCACGCAGGTAGCTATAATCTCCCACGTGGTAAAGTTGATTGCTGCTGTAACGACAAATGCACGACTGACTTCTGTTGTTGATTTCATTCGTTTGTAATTTTCTTCTATGTTTCTCATTCTAACACTAATGAACAATTATCCAAGTAAGCCATTCCACATTGTTGATTTTCTTGGACTCGGATGTCACGCAGGTAGCTCTAATCTCCCACGTGGTACGGTCAATTGCTGCTGTAACCACGAATGCACGACTGACTTCTGTTGTTGATTTCATTCGTTTGTTATTTCCTTCAATGTTTCTCATTCTTACACTTTTCATCGTATTGCACAGGGACGAAAGCTTGACACACGTGTCTAAAGAAACCACTTTGGTATAAGGGACTGTTCTTATTCCCTTCTTTTTGTTTAATGAACAATTATCCAAGTAAGCCATTCCACATTTTTGATTTTCTTAGACTCTTATGTCACGCAGGTAGCTATAATCTCACACGTGGTAAGGTCAATTGCTGCTGTAACCACAAATGCACGACTGACTTCTGTTGTTGATTTCATTTGTTTGTTATTTCCTTCAATGTTTCTCATTCTAACACTTCTCATCGTATTGCACAGGGACGAAAGCTTGACACACGTGTCTATGGAAACCACATTGGTATAAGGGACTGTTCTTATTCCCTTCTTTCTGTATAATGATCAATTATCCAAGTAAGCCATTCCACATTGTTGATTTTCTTGGACTCGGATGTCACGCAGGTAGCTATAATCTCCTACGTGGTAAGGTCAATTGCTGCTGTAACCACAAATGCACGACTGACTTCTGTTGTTGATTTCATTTGTTTGTTATTTCCTTCTATGTTTCTCATTCTAACACTTTTCATCGTATTCCACATTGACGAAAGCTTGACACACGTGTCTAAAGAAACCACTTTGGTATAAGGGACTGTTCTTATTCTTTTTTTTTTTGTTTAATCAACAATTATCCAAGTAGTCCATTCCACATTGTTGATTTTCTTGGACTCGGATGTCACGCAGGTAGCTATAATCTCCCACGTGCTGCTGTAACCACAAATGCACGACTGACTTCTGTTGTTGATTTCATTTGTTTGTTATTTCCTTCAATGTTTCTCATTCTAACACTTCTCATCGTATTGCACAGGGACGAAAGCTTGACACACGTGTCTAAGGAAATCACATTGGTAAAAGGGACTGTTCTCATTTCCTTCTTTTTGTTCAATTAACAATTATCCAAGTGAGCCATTCCACATTGTTGATTTTCTTGGACACGGATGACACGCGGGTAGTTATAATCTCCCACGTGGTAAGGTCAATTGCTGCTGTAACCACAATTGGACGGCTGACTTCTGTTGTTGATTTCATTTGTTTGTTATTTCCTTCAATGTTTCTCATTCTAACACTTCTCATCGTATTGCACAGGAACGAAAGCTTGACACACGTGTCTAAGGAAACCACATTGGTATAAGGGACTGTTCTTATTCCCTTTTTGCTTTTTAATGAACAATTATCCAAGTAAGCCATTCCACATTGTTGATTTTCTTGGACTCGGATGTCACGCAGGTAGCTATAATCTCCCACGTGGTAAGGTCAATTGCTGGTGTAACCACAAATGCACGACTGACTTCTGTTGTTGATTTCATTTGTTTGTTATTTCCTTCTATGTTTCTCATTCTAACACTTTTCATCGTATTGCACAGGGACGAAAGCTTGACACACGTGTCTAAGGAAACCACTTTGGTATAAGGGACTGTTCTTATTCTTTTTTTTTTGTTTAATCAACAATTATCCAAGTAGGCCATTCCACATTGTTGATTTTCTTGGACTCGGATGTCACGCAGGTAGCTATAATCTCCCACGTGGTAAGGTCAATTGCTGCTGTAACCACAAATGCACGACTGACTTCTGTTGTTGATTTCATTCGTTTGTAATTTCCTTCTATGTTACTCATTCTAACACTTTTCATCGTATTCCACATTGACGAAAGCTTGACACACGTGTCTAAAGAAACCACTTTGGTATAAGGGACTGTTCTTATTTTTTTTTTTTTTGTTTAATCAACAATTATCCAAGTAGTCCATTCCACATTGTTGATTTTCTTGGACTCGAATGTCACGCAGGTAGCTATAATCTCCCACGTGGTAAGGTCAATTGCTGCTGTAACCACAAATGCACGACTGACTTCTGTTGTTGATTTCATTCGTTTGTAATTTCCTTCTATGTTTCTCATTCTAACACTTTTCATCGTATTCCACAGGGACGAAAGCTTGACACACGTGTCTAAAGAAACCACTTTGGTATAAGGGACTGTTCTTATTCCCTTTTTTTTTTTAATCAACAATTATCCAAGTAGGCCATTCCACATTGTTGATTTTCTTGGACTCGGATGACACGCGGGTAGCTATAATCTCCCACGTGGTAAGGTCAATTGCTGCTGTAACCACAATTGGATGGCTGACTTCTGTTGTTGATTTCATTTGTTTGTTATTTCCTTCAATGTTTCTCATTCTAACACTTTTCATCGTATTGCACAGGGACGAAAGCTTGACACACGTGTCTAAGGAAACCACTTTGGTATGAGGGACTGTTTTTATTCCCTTTTTTTTGTTTAATGAACAATTATCCAAGTAGGCCATTCCACATTGTTGATTTTCTTGGACTCGGATGTCACGCAGGTAGCTATAATCTCCCACGTGGTAAGGTCAATTGCTGCTGTAACCACAATTGGACGGCTGACTTCTGTTGTTGATTTCATTTGTTTGTTATTTCCTTCAATGTTTCTCATTCTAACACTTTTCATCATATAGCACAGGGACGAAAGCTGGACACACGTGTCTAAGGAAACCACTTTGGTATAAGGGACTGTTCTTATTCCCTTTTTTTTGTTTAATCAACAATTATCCAAGTAGGCCATTCCACATTGTTGATTTTCTTGGACTCGGATGTCACGCAGGTAGCTATAATCTCCCACGTGGTAAAGTTGATTGCTGCTGTAACGACAAATGCACGACTGACTTCTGTTGTTGATTTCATTCGTTTGTAATTTTCTTCTATGTTTCTCATTCTAACACTAATGAACAATTATCCAAGTAAGCCTTTCCACATTGTTGATTTTCTTGGACTCGGATGTCACGCAGGTAGCTCTAATCTCCCACGTGGTAAGGTCAATTGCTGCTGTAACCACGAATGCACGACTGACTTCTGTTGTTGATTTCATTCGTTTGTTATTTCCTTCAATGTTTCTCATTCTTACACTTTTCATCGTATTGCACAGGGACGAGAGCTTGACACACGTGTCTAAAGAAACCACTTTGGTATAAGGGACTGTTCTTATTCCCTTCTTTTTGTTTAATGAACAATTATCCAAGTAAGCCATTCCACATTGTTGATTTTCTTAGACTCTTATGTCACGCAGGTAGCTATAATCTCCCACGTGGTAAGGTCAATTGCTGCTGTAACCACAAATGCACGACTGACTTCTGTTGTTGATTTCATTTGTTTGTTATTTCCTTCAATGTTTCTCATTCTAACACTTCTCATCGTATTGCACAGGGACGAAAGCTTGACACACGTGTCTAAGGAAATCACATTGGTAAAAGGGACTGTTCTTATTTCCTTTTTTTGTTCAATTAACAATTATCCAAGTGAGCCATTCCACATTGTTGATTTTCTTGGACTCGGATGATACGCGAGTAGTTATAATCTCCTACGTGGTAAGGTCAATTGCTGCTGTAACCACAATTGGACGGCTGACTTCTGTTGTTGATTTCATTTGTTTGTTATTTCCTTCAATGTTTCTCATTCTAACACTTCTCATCGTATTGCACAGGGACGAAAGCTTGACACACGTGTCTATGGAAACCACATTGGTATAAGGGACTGTTCTTATTCCCTTCTTACTGTATAATGATCAATTATCCAAGTAAGCCATTCCACATTGTTGATTTTCTTGGACTCGGATGTCACGCAGGTAGCTATAATCTCCCACGTGGTAAGGTCAATTGCTGCTGTAACCACAAATGCACGACTGACTTCAGTTGTTGATTTCATTTGTTTGTTATTTCCTACTATGTTTCTCATTCTAACACTTTTCATCGTATTCCACATTGACGAAAGCTTGACACACGTGTCTAAAGAAACCACATTGGTATAAGGGACTGTTCTTATTCTTTTTTTTTTTGTTTAATCAACAATTATCCAAGTAGGCCATTCCACATTGTTGATTTTCTTGGTCTCGGATGTCATGCAGGTAGCTATAATCTCCCACGTGGTAAGGTCAATTGCTGCTGTAACCACAAATGCACGACTGACTTCTGTTGTTGATTTCATTCGTTTGTAATTTCCTTCAATGTTTCTCATTCTTACACTTTTCATCGTATTGCACAGGGACGAAAGCTTGACACACGTGTCTAAAGAAACCACTTTGGTATAAGGGACTGTTCTTATTCCCTTCTTTTTGTTTAATGAACAATTATCCAAGTAAGCCATTCCACATTGTTGATTTTCTTGGACTCGAATGTCACGCAGGTAGCTATAATCTCCCACGTGGTAAGGTCAATTGCTGCTGTAACCACAAATGCACGACTGACTTCTGTTGTTGATTTCATTCGTTTGTAATTTCCTTCTATGTTTCTCATTCTAACACTTTTCATCGTATTCCACAGGGACGAAAGCTTGACACACGTGTCTAAAGAAACCACTTTGGTATAAGGGACTGTTCTTATTCCCTTTTTTTTTTTAATCAACAATTATCTAAGTAGGCCATTCCACATTGTTGATTTTCTTGGACTCGGATGACACGCGGGTAGCTATAATCTCCCACGTGGTAAGGTCAATTGCTGCTGTAACCACAATTGGACGGCTGACTTCTGTTGTTGATTTCATTTGTTTGTTATTTCCTTCAATGTTTCTCATTCTAACACTTTTCATCGTATTGCACAGGGACGAAAGCTTGACACACGTGTCTAAGGAAACCACTTTGGTATGAGGGACTGTTTTTATTCCCTTTTTTTTGTTTAATGAACAATTATCCAAGTAAGCCATTCCTCATTGTTGATTTTCTTGGATTTGGATGTCACGCAGGTAGCTATAATCTCCCACGTGGTAAGGTCAATTGCTGCTGTAACCACAATTGGACGGCTGACTTCTGTTGTTGATTTCATTTGTTTGTTATTTCCTTCAATGTTTCTCATTCTAACACTTTTCATCATATAGCACAGGGACGAAAGCTGGACACACGTGTCTAAGGAAACCACTTTGGTATAAGGGACTGTTCTTATTCCCTTTTTTTTGTTTAATCAATAATTTTTCAAGTAGGCCATTCCACATTGTTGATTTTCTTGGACTCGGATGTCACGCAGGTAGCTATAATCTCCCACGTGGTAGAGTTGATTGCTGCTGTAACGACAAATGCACGACTGACTTCTGTTGTTGATTTCATTCGTTTGTAATTTTCTTCTATGTTTCTCATTCTAACACTAATGAACAATTATCCAAGTAAGCCATTCCACATTGTTGATTTTCTTGGACTCGGATGTCACGCAGGTAGCTCTAATCTCCCACGTGGTAAGGTCAATTGTTGCTGTAACCACGAATGCACGACTGACTTCTGTTGTTGATTTCATTCGTTTGTTATTTCCTTCAATGTTTCTCATTCTTACACTTTTCATCGTATTGCACAGGGACGAGAGCTTGACACACGTGTCTAAAGAAACCACTTTGGTATAAGGGACTGTTCTTATTCCCTTCTTTTTGTTTAATGAACAATTATCCAAGTAAGCCATTCCACATTGTTGATTTTCTTAGACTCTTATGTCACGCAGGTAGCTCTAATCTCCCACGTGGTAAGCTCAATTGCTGCTGTAACCACAAATGCACGACTGACTTCTGTTGTTGATTTCATTTGTTTGTTATTTCCTTCAATGTTTCTCATTCTAACACTTCTCATCGTATTGCACAGGGACGAAAGCTTGACACACGTGTCTAAGGAAATCACATTGGTAAAAGGGACTGTTCTTATTTCCTTTTTTTTGTTCAATTAACAATTATCCAAGTGAGCCATTCCACATTGTTGATTTTCTTGGACTCGGATGACACGCGGGTAGTTATAATCTCCTATGTGGTAAGGTCAATTGCTGCTGTAACCACAATTGGACGGCTGACTTCTGTTGTTGATTTCATTTGTTTGTTATTTCCTTCAATGTTTCTCATTCTAACACTTCTCGTCGTATTGCACAGGGACGAAAGCTTGACACACGTGTCTATGGAAACCACATTGGTATAAGGGACTGTTCTTATTCCCTTCTTACTGTATAATGATCAATTATCCAAGTAAGCCATTCCACATTGTTGATTTTCTTGGACTCGGATGTCACGCAGGTAGCTATAATCTCCCAAGTGGTAAGGTCAATTGCTGGTGTAACCACAAATGCACGACTCACTTCTGTTGTTGCTTTCATTTGTTTGTTATTTCCTTCTATGTTTCTCATTCTAAACACTTTTCATCGTATTGCACAGGGACGAAAGCTTGACACACGAGTCTAAGGAAACCACTTTGGTATAAGGGACTGTTCTTATTCCCTTTTTGCTTTTTAATGAACAATTATCCAAGTAAGCCATTCCACATTGTTGATTTTCTTGGACTCGGATGTCACGCAGGTAGCTATAATCTTCCACGTGGTAAGGTCAATTGCTGCTGTAACCACAAATGCACGACTGACTTCTGTTGTTGATTTCATTCGTTTGTAATTTCTTTCTATGTTTCTCATTCTAACACTTTTCATCGTATTCCACAAGGACGAAAACTTGACACACGTGTCTAAAGAAACCACTTTGGTATAAGGGACTGTTCTTATTCCCTTTTTTTTGTTTAATCAACAATTATCCAAGTAGGCCATTCCACATTGTTGATTTTCTTGGACTCGGATGACACGCGGGTAGCTATAATCTCCCACGTGGTAAGGTCAATTGCTGCTGTAACCACAAATGCACGACTGACTTCTGTTGTTGATTTCATTCGTTTGTAATTTCCTTCTATGTTACTCATTCTAACACTTTTCATCGTATTCCACATTGACGAAAGCTTGACACACGTGTCTAAAGAAACCACTTTGGTATAAGGGACTGTTCTTATTTTTTTTTTTTTTGTTTAATCAACAATTATCCAAGTAGTCCATTCCACATTGTTGATTTTCTTGGACTCGAATGTCACGCAGGTAGCTATAATCTCCCACGTGGTAAGGTCAATTGCTGCTGTAACCACAAATGCACGACTGACTTCTGTTGTTGATTTCATTCGTTTGTAATTTCCTTCTATGTTTCTCATTCTAACACTTTTCATCGTATTCCACAGGGACGAAAGCTTGACACACGTGTCTAAAGAAACCACTTTGGTATAAGGGACTGTTCTTATTCCCTTTTTTTTTTTAATCAACAATTATCCAAGTAGGCCATTCCACATTGTTGATTTTCTTGGACTCGGATGACACGCGGGTAGCTATAATCTCCCACGTGGTAAGGTCAATTGCTGCTGTAACCACAATTGGATGGCTGACTTCTGTTGTTGATTTCATTTGTTTGTTATTTCCTTCAATGTTTCTCATTCTAACACTTTTCATCGTATTGCACAGGGACGAAAGCTTGACACACGTGTCTAAGGAAACCACTTTGGTATGAGGGACTGTTTTTATTCCCTTTTTTTTGTTTAATGAACAATTATCCAAGTAGGCCATTCCACATTGTTGATTTTCTTGGACTTGGATGTCACGCAGGTAGCTATAATCTCCCACGTGGTAAGGTCAATTGCTGCTGTAACCACAATTGGACGGCTGACTTCTGTTGTTGATTTCATTTGTTTGTTATTTCCTTCAATGTTTCTCATTCTAACACTTTTCATCATATAGCACAGGGACGAAAGCTGGACACACGTGTCTAAGGAAACCACTTTGGTATAAGGGACTGTTCTTATTCCCTTTTTTTTGTTTAATCAACAATTATCCAAGTAGGCCATTCCACATTGTTGATTTTCTTGGACTCGGATGTCACGCAGGTAGCTATAATCTCCCACGTGGTAAAGTTGATTGCTGCTGTAACGACAAATGCACGACTGACTTCTGTTGTTGATTTCATTCGTTTGTAATTTTCTTCTATGTTTCTCATTCTAACACTAATGAACAATTATCCAAGTAAGCCTTTCCACATTGTTGATTTTCTTGGACTCGGATGTCACGCAGGTAGCTCTAATCTCCCACGTGGTAAGGTCAATTGCTGCTGTAACCACGAATGCACGACTGACTTCTGTTGTTGATTTCATTCGTTTGTTATTTCCTTCAATGTTTCTCATTCTTACACTTTTCATCGTATTGCACAGGGACGAGAGCTTGACACACGTGTCTAAAGAAACCACTTTGGTATAAGGGACTGTTCTTATTCCCTTCTTTTTGTTTAATGAACAATTATCCAAGTAAGCCATTCCACATTGTTGATTTTCTTAGACTCTTATGTCACGCAGGTAGCTATAATCTCCCACGTGGTAAGGTCAATTGCTGCTGTAACCACAAATGCACGACTGACTTCTGTTGTTGATTTCATTTGTTTGTTATTTCCTTCAATGTTTCTCATTCTAACACTTCTCATCGTATTGCACAGGGACGAAAGCTTGACACACGTGTCTAAGGAAATCACATTGGTAAAAGGGACTGTTCTTATTTCCTTTTTTTGTTCAATTAACAATTATCCAAGTGAGCCATTCCACATTGTTGATTTTCTTGGACTCGGATGATACGCGAGTAGTTATAATCTCCTACGTGGTAAGGTCAATTGCTGCTGTAACCACAATTGGACGGCTGACTTCTGTTGTTGATTTCATTTGTTTGTTATTTCCTTCAATGTTTCTCATTCTAACACTTCTCATCGTATTGCACAGGGACGAAAGCTTGACACACGTGTCTATGGAAACCACATTGGTATAAGGGACTGTTCTTATTCCCTTCTTACTGTATAATGATCAATTATCCAAGTAAGCCATTCCACATTGTTGATTTTCTTGGACTCGGATGTCACGCAGGTAGCTATAATCTCCCACGTGGTAAGGTCAATTGCTGCTGTAACCACAAATGCACGACTGACTTCAGTTGTTGATTTCATTTGTTTGTTATTTCCTTCTATGTTTCTCATTCTAACACTTTTCATCGTATTCCACATTGACGAAAGCTTGACACACGTGTCTAAAGAAACCACATTGGTATAAGGGACTGTTCTTATTCTTTTTTTTTTTGTTTAATCAACAATTATGCAAGTAGGCCATTCCACATTGTTGATTTTCTTGGTCTCGGATGTCATGCAGGTAGCTATAATCTTCCACGTGGTAAGGTCAATTGCTGCTGTAACCACAAATGCACGACTGACTTCTGTTGTTGATTTCATTCGTTTGTAATTTCCTTCAATGTTTCTCATTCTTACACTTTTCATCGTATTGCACAGGGACGAAAGCTTGACACACGTGTCTAAAGAAACCACTTTGGTATAAGGGACTGTTCTTATTCCCTTCTTTTTGTTTAATGAACAATTATCCAAGTAAGCCATTCCACATTGTTGATTTTCTTGGACTCGAATGTCACGCAGGTAGCTATAATCTCCCACGTGGTAAGGTCAATTGCTGCTGTAACCACAAATGCACGACTGACTTCTGTTGTTGATTTCATTCGTTTGTAATTTCCTTCTATGTTTCTCATTCTAACACTTTTCATCGTATTCCACAGGGACGAAAGCTTGACACACGTGTCTAAAGAAACCACTTTGGTATAAGGGACTGTTCTTATTCCCTTTTTTTTTTTAATCAACAATTATCTAAGTAGGCCATTCCACATTGTTGATTTTCTTGGACTCGGATGACACGCGGGTAGCTATAATCTCCCACGTGGTAAGGTCAATTGCTGCTGTAACCACAATTGGACGGCTGACTTCTGTTGTTGATTTCATTTGTTTGTTATTTCCTTCAATGTTTCTCATTCTAACACTTTTCATCGTATTGCACAGGGACGAAAGCTTGACACACGTGTCTAAGGAAACCACTTTGGTATGAGGGACTGTTTTTATTCCCTTTTTTTTGTTTAATGAACAATTATCCAAGTAAGCCATTCCTCATTGTTGATTTTCTTGGATTTGGATGTCACGCAGGTAGCTATAATCTCCCACGTGGTAAGGTCAATTGCTGCTGTAACCACAATTGGACGGCTGACTTCTGTTGTTGATTTCATTTGTTTGTTATTTCCTTCAATGTTTCTCATTCTAACACTTTTCATCATATAGCACAGGGACGAAAGCTGGACACACGTGTCTAAGGAAACCACTTTGGTATAAGGGACTGTTCTTATTCCCTTTTTTTTGTTTAATCAATAATTTTCCAAGTAGGCCATTCCACATTGTTGATTTTCTTGGACTCGGATGTCACGCAGGTAGCTATAATCTCCCACGTGGTAGAGTTGATTGCTGCTGTAACGACAAATGCACGACTGACTTCTGTTGTTGATTTCATTCGTTTGTAATTTTCTTCTATGTTTCTCATTCTAACACTAATGAACAATTATCCAAGTAAGCCATTCCACATTGTTGATTTTCTTGGACTCGGATGTCACGCAGGTAGCTCTAATCTCCCACGTGGTAAGGTCAATTGTTGCTGTAACCACGAATGCACGACTGACTTCTGTTGTTGATTTCATTCGTTTGTTATTTCCTTCAATGTTTCTCATTCTTACACTTTTCATCGTATTGCACAGGGACGAGAGCTTGACACACGTGTCTAAAGAAACCACTTTGGTATAAGGGACTGTTCTTATTCCCTTCTTTTTGTTTAATGAACAATTATCCAAGTAAGCCATTCCACATTGTTGATTTTCTTAGACTCTTATGTCACGCAGGTAGCTATAATCTCCCACGTGGTAAGGTCAATTGCTGCTGTAACCACAAATGCACGACTGACTTCTGTTGTTGATTTCATTTGTTTGTTATTTCCTTCAATGTTTCTCATTCTAACACTTCTCATCGTATTGCACAGGGACGAAAGCTTGACACACGTGTCTAAGGAAATCACATTGGTAAAAGGGACTGTTCTTATTTCCTTTTTTTGTTCAATTAACAATTATCCAAGTGAGCCATTCCACATTGTTGATTTTCTTGGACTCGGATGATACGCGAGTAGTTATAATCTCCTACGTGGTAAGGTCAATTGCTGCTGTAACCACAATTGGACGGCTGACTTCTGTTGTTGATTTCATTTGTTTGTTATTTCCTTCAATGTTTCTCATTCTAACACTTCTCATCGTATTGCACAGGGACGAAAGCTTGACACACGTGTCTATGGAAACCACATTGGTATAAGGGACTGTTCTTATTCTTTTTTTTTTTGTTTAATCAACAATTATCCAAGTAGGCCATTCCACATTGTTGATTTTCTTGGTCTCGGATGTCATGCAGGTAGCTATAATCTCCCACGTGGTAAGGTCAATTGCTGCTGTAACCACAAATGCACGACTGACTTCTGTTGTTGATTTCATTCGTTTGTAATTTCCTTCAATGTTTCTCATTCTTACACTTTTCATCGTATTGCACAGGGACGAAAGCTTGACACACGTGTCTAAAGAAACCACTTTGGTATAAGGGACTGTTCTTATTCCCTTCTTTTTGTTTAATGAACAATTATCCAAGTAAGCCATTCCACATTGTTGATTTTCTTGGACTCGAATGTCACGCAGGTAGCTATAATCTCCCACGTGGTAAGGTCAATTGCTGCTGTAACCACAAATGCACGACTGACTTCTGTTGTTGATTTCATTCGTTTGTAATTTCCTTCTATGTTTCTCATTCTAACACTTTTCATCGTATTCCACAGGGACGAAAGCTTGACACACGTGTCTAAAGAAACCACTTTGGTATAAGGGACTGTTCTTATTCCCTTTTTTTTTTTAATCAACAATTATCTAAGTAGGCCATTCCACATTGTTGATTTTCTTGGACTCGGATGACACGCGGGTAGCTATAATCTCCCACGTGGTAAGGTCAATTGCTGCTGTAACCACAATTGGACGGCTGACTTCTGTTGTTGATTTCATTTGTTTGTTATTTCCTTCAATGTTTCTCATTCTAACACTTTTCATCGTATTGCACAGGGACGAAAGCTTGACACACGTGTCTAAGGAAACCACTTTGGTATGAGGGACTGTTTTTATTCCCTTTTTTTTGTTTAATGAACAATTATCCAAGTAAGCCATTCCTCATTGTTGATTTTCTTGGATTTGGATGTCACGCAGGTAGCTATAATCTCCCACGTGGTAAGGTCAATTGCTGCTGTAACCACAATTGGACGGCTGACTTCTGTTGTTGATTTCATTTGTTTGTTATTTCCTTCAATGTTTCTCATTCTAACACTTTTCATCATATAGCACAGGGACGAAAGCTGGACACACGTGTCTAAGGAAACCACTTTGGTATAAGGGACTGTTCTTATTCCCTTTTTTTTGTTTAATCAATAATTTTCCAAGTAGGCCATTCCACATTGTTGATTTTCTTGGACTCGGATGTCACGCAGGTAGCTATAATCTCCCACGTGGTAGAGTTGATTGCTGCTGTAACGACAAATGCACGACTGACTTCTGTTGTTGATTTCATTCGTTTGTAATTTTCTTCTATGTTTCTCATTCTAACACTAATGAACAATTATCCAAGTAAGTCATTCCACATTGTTGATTTTCTTGGACTCGGATGTCACGCAGGTAGCTCTAATCTCCCACGTGGTAAGGTCAATTGTTGCTGTAACCACGAATGCACGACTGACTTCTGTTGTTGATTTCATTCGTTTGTTATTTCCTTCAATGTTTCTCATTCTTACACTTTTCATCGTATTGCACAGGGACGAGAGCTTGACACACGTGTCTAAAGAAACCACTTTGGTATAAGGGACTGTTCTTATTCCCTTCTTTTTGTTTAATGAACAATTATCCAAGTAAGCCATTCCACATTGTTGATTTTCTTAGACTCTTATGTCACGCAGGTAGCTCTAATCTCCCACGTGGTAAGCTCAATTGCTGCTGTAACCACAAATGCACGACTGACTTCTGTTGTTGATTTCATTTGTTTGTTATTTCCTTCAATGTTTCTCATTCTAACACTTCTCATCGTATTGCACAGGGACGAAAGCTTGACACACGTGTCTAAGGAAATCACATTGGTAAAAGGGACTGTTCTTATTTCCTTTTTTTTGTTCAATTAACAATTATCCAAGTGAGCCATTCCACATTGTTGATTTTCTTGGACTCGGATGACACGCGGGTAGTTATAATCTCCTATGTGGTAAGGTCAATTGCTGCTGTAACCACAATTGGACGGCTGACTTCTGTTGTTGATTTCATTTGTTTGTTATTTCCTTCAATGTTTCTCATTCTAACACTTCTCGTCGTATTGCACAGGGACGAAAGCTTGACACACGTGTCTATGGAAACCACTTTGGTATAAGGGACTGTTCTTATTCCCTTCTTACTGTATAATGATCAATTATCCAAGTAAGCCATTCCACATTGTTGATTTTCTTGGACTCGGATGTCACGCAGGTAGCTATAATCTCCCACGTGGTAAGGTCAATTGCTGGTGTAACCACAAATGCACGACTCACTTCTGTTGTTGCTTTCATTTGTTTGTTATTTCCTTCTATGTTTCTCATTCTAAACACTTTTCATCGTATTGCACAGGGACGAAAGCTTGACACACGAGTCTAAGGAAACCACTTTGGTATAAGGGACTGTTCTTATTCCCTTTTTGCTTTTTAATGAACAATTATCCAAGTAAGCCATTCCACATTGTTGATTTTCTTGGACTCGGATGTCACGCAGGTAGCTATAATCTTCCACGTGGTAAGGTCAATTGCTGCTGTAACCACAAATGCACGACTGACTTCTGTTGTTGATTTCATTCGTTTGTAATTTCTTTCTATGTTTCTCATTCTAACACTTTTCATCGTATTCCACAAGGACGAAAACTTGACACACGTGTCTAAAGAAACCACTTTGGTATAAGGGACTGTTCTTATTCCCTTTTTTTTGTTTAATCAACAATTATCCAAGTAGGCCATTCCACATTGTTGATTTTCTTGGACTCGGATGACACGCGGGTAGCTATAATCTCCCACGTGGTAAGGTCAATTGCTGCTGTAACCACAAATGCACGACTGACTTCTGTTGTTGATTTCATTCGTTTGTAATTTCCTTCTATGTTACTCATTCTAACACTTTTCATCGTATTCCACATTGACGAAAGCTTGACACACGTGTCTAAAGAAACCACTTTGGTATAAGGGACTGTTCTTATTTTTTTTTTTTTTGTTTAATCAACAATTATCCAAGTAGTCCATTCCACATTGTTGATTTTCTTGGACTCGAATGTCACGCAGGTAGCTATAATCTCCCACGTGGTAAGGTCAATTGCTGCTGTAACCACAAATGCACGACTGACTTCTGTTGTTGATTTCATTCGTTTGTAATTTCCTTCTATGTTTCTCATTCTAACACTTTTCATCGTATTCCACAGGGACGAAAGCTTGACACACGTGTCTAAAGAAACCACTTTGGTATAAGGGACTGTTCTTATTCCCTTTTTTTTTTTAATCAACAATTATCCAAGTAGGCCATTCCACATTGTTGATTTTCTTGGACTCGGATGACACGCGGGTAGCTATAATCTCCCACGTGGTAAGGTCAATTGCTGCTGTAACCACAATTGGATGGCTGACTTCTGTTGTTGATTTCATTTGTTTGTTATTTCCTTCAATGTTTCTCATTCTAACACTTTTCATCGTATTGCACAGGGACGAAAGCTTGACACACGTGTCTAAGGAAACCACTTTGGTATGAGGGACTGTTTTTATTCCCTTTTTTTTGTTTAATGAACAATTATCCAAGTAGGCCATTCCACATTGTTGATTTTCTTGGACTTGGATGTCACGCAGGTAGCTATAATCTCCCACGTGGTAAGGTCAATTGCTGCTGTAACCACAATTGGACGGCTGACTTCTGTTGTTGATTTCATTTGTTTGTTATTTCCTTCAATGTTTCTCATTCTAACACTTTTCATCATATAGCACAGGGACGAAAGCTGGACACACGTGTCTAAGGAAACCACTTTGGTATAAGGGACTGTTCTTATTCCCTTTTTTTTGTTTAATCAACAATTATCCAAGTAGGCCATTCCACATTGTTGATTTTCTTGGACTCGGATGTCACGCAGGTAGCTATAATCTCCCACGTGGTAAAGTTGATTGCTGCTGTAACGACAAATGCACGACTGACTTCTGTTGTTGATTTCATTCGTTTGTAATTTTCTTCTATGTTTCTCATTCTAACACTAATGAACAATTATCCAAGTAAGCCTTTCCACATTGTTGATTTTCTTGGACTCGGATGTCACGCAGGTAGCTCTAATCTCCCACGTGGTAAGGTCAATTGCTGCTGTAACCACGAATGCACGACTGACTTCTGTTGTTGATTTCATTCGTTTGTTATTTCCTTCAATGTTTCTCATTCTTACACTTTTCATCGTATTGCACAGGGACGAGAGCTTGACACACGTGTCTAAAGAAACCACTTTGGTATAAGGGACTGTTCTTATTCCCTTCTTTTTGTTTAATGAACAATTATCCAAGTAAGCCATTCCACATTGTTGATTTTCTTAGACTCTTATGTCACGCAGGTAGCTATAATCTCCCACGTGGTAAGGTCAATTGCTGCTGTAACCACAAATGCACGACTGACTTCTGTTGTTGATTTCATTTGTTTGTTATTTCCTTCAATGTTTCTCATTCTAACACTTCTCATCGTATTGCACAGGGACGAAAGCTTGACACACGTGTCTAAGGAAATCACATTGGTAAAAGGGACTGTTCTTATTTCCTTTTTTTGTTCAATTAACAATTATCCAAGTGAGCCATTCCACATTGTTGATTTTCTTGGACTCGGATGATACGCGAGTAGTTATAATCTCCTACGTGGTAAGGTCAATTGCTGCTGTAACCACAATTGGACCGCTGACTTCTGTTGTTGATTTCATTTGTTTGTTATTTCCTTCAATGTTTCTCATTCTAACACTTCTCATCGTATTGCACAGGGACGAAAGCTTGACACACGTGTCTATGGAAACCACATTGGTATAAGGGACTGTTCTTATTCCCTTCTTACTGTATAATGATCAATTATCCAAGTAAGCCATTCCACATTGTTGATTTTCTTGGACTCGGATGTCACGCAGGTAGCTATAATCTCCCACGTGGTAAGGTCAATTGCTGCTGTAACCACAAATGCACGACTGACTTCAGTTGTTGATTTCATTTGTTTGTTATTTCCTTCTATGTTTCTCATTCTAACACTTTTCATCGTATTCCACATTGACGAAAGCTTGACACACGTGTCTAAAGAAACCACATTGGTATAAGGGACTGTTCTTATTCTTTTTTTTTTTGTTTAATCAACAATTATCCAAGTAGGCCATTCCACATTGTTGATTTTCTTGGTCTCGGATGTCATGCAGGTAGCTATAATCTCCCACGTGGTAAGGTCAATTGCTGCTGTAACCACAAATGCACGACTGACTTCTGTTGTTGATTTCATTCGTTTGTAATTTCCTTCAATGTTTCTCATTCTTACACTTTTCATCGTATTGCACAGGGACGAAAGCTTGACACACGTGTCTAAAGAAACCACTTTGGTATAAGGGACTGTTCTTATTCCCTTCTTTTTGTTTAATGAACAATTATCCAAGTAAGCCATTCCACATTGTTGATTTTCTTGGACTCGAATGTCACGCAGGTAGCTATAATCTCCCACGTGGTAAGGTCAATTGCTGCTGTAACCACAAATGCACGAATGACTTCTGTTGTTGATTTCATTCGTTTGTAATTTCCTTCTATGTTTCTCATTCTAACACTTTTCATCGTATTCCACAGGGACGAAAGCTTGACACACGTGTCTAAAGAAACCACTTTGGTATAAGGGACTGTTCTTATTCCCTTTTTTTTTTTAATCAACAATTATCTAAGTAGGCCATTCCACATTGTTGATTTTCTTGGACTCGGATGACACGCGGGTAGCTATAATCTCCCACGTGGTAAGGTCAATTGCTGCTGTAACCACAATTGGACGGCTGACTTCTGTTGTTGATTTCATTTGTTTGTTATTTCCTTCAATGTTTCTCATTCTAACACTTTTCATCGTATTGCACAGGGACGAAAGCTTGACACACGTGTCTAAGGAAACCACTTTGGTATGAGGGACTGTTTTTATTCCCTTTTTTTTGTTTAATGAACAATTATCCAAGTAAGCCATTCCTCATTGTTGATTTTCTTGGATTTGGATGTCACGCAGGTAGCTATAATCTCCCACGTGGTAAGGTCAATTGCTGCTGTAACCACAATTGGACGGCTGACTTCTGTTGTTGATTTCATTTGTTTGTTATTTCCTTCAATGTTTCTCATTCTAACACTTTTCATCATATAGCACAGGGACGAAAGCTGGACACACGTGTCTAAGGAAACCACTTTGGTATAAGGGACTGTTCTTATTCCCTTTTTTTTGTTTAATCAATAATTTTCCAAGTAGGCCATTCCACATTGTTGATTTTCTTGGACTCGGATGTCACGCAGGTAGCTATAATCTCCCACGTGGTAGAGTTGATTGCTGCTGTAACGACAAATGCACGACTGACTTCTGTTGTTGATTTCATTCGTTTGTAATTTTCTTCTATGTTTCTCATTCTAACACTAATGAACAATTATCCAAGTAAGCCATTCCACATTGTTGATTTTCTTGGACTCGGATGTCACGCAGGTAGCTCTAATCTCCCACGTGGTAAGGTCAATTGTTGCTGTAACCACGAATGCACGACTGACTTCTGTTGTTGATTTCATTCGTTTGTTATTTCCTTCAATGTTTCTCATTCTTACACTTTTCATCGTATTGCACAGGGACGAGAGCTTGACACACGTGTCTAAAGAAACCACATTGGTATAAGGGACTGTTCTTATTCCCTTCTTTTTGTTTAATGAACAATTATCCAAGTAAGCCATTCCACATTGTTGATTTTCTTAGACTCTTATGTCACGCAGGTAGCTCTAATCTCCCACGTGGTAAGCTCAATTGCTGCTGTAACCACAAATGCACGACTGACTTCTGTTGTTGATTTCATTTGTTTGTTATTTCCTTCAATGTTTCTCATTCTAACACTTCTCATCGTATTGCACAGGGACGAAAGCTTGACACACGTGTCTAAGGAAATCACATTGGTAAAAGGGACTGTTCTTATTTCCTTTTTTTTGTTCAATTAACAATTATCCAAGTGAGCCATTCCACATTGTTGATTTTCTTGGACTCGGATGACACGCGGGTAGTTATAATCTCCTATGTGGTAAGGTCAATTGCTGCTGTAACCACAATTGGACGGCTGACTTCTGTTGTTGATTTCATTTGTTTGTTATTTCCTTCAATGTTTCTCATTCTAACACTTCTCGTCGTATTGCACAGGGACGAAAGCTTGACACACGTGTCTATGGAAACCACATTGGTATAAGGGACTGTTCTTATTCCCTTCTTACTGTATAATGATCAATTATCCAAGTAAGCCATTCCACATTGTTGATTTTCTTGGACTCGGATGTCACGCAGGTAGCTATAATCTCCCACGTGGTAAGGTCAATTGCACAAATGCACGACTCACTTCTGTTGTTGCTTTCATTTGTTTGTTATTTCCTTCTATGTTTCTCATTCTAACTCTTTTCATCGTATTGCACAAGGACGAAAGCTTGACACACGTGTCTAAGGAAACCACTTTGGTAAAAGGGACTGTTCTTATTCCCTTCTTTTTGTTTAATGAACAATTATCCAAGTAAGCCATTCCACATTGTTGATTTTCTTGGACTCGGATGTCACGCAGGAAGCTATAATCTCCCACGTGGTAAGGTCCATTGCTGCTGTAACCACGAATGCACGACTGACTTCTGTTGTTGATTTCATTTGTTTGTTATTTCCTTCTTTGTTTCTCATTCTAACACTTTTCATCGTATTGCACAGGGACGAAAGCTTGACACACGTGTCTAAGGAAACCACATTGGAATAAGGGACTGTTCTTATTCCCTTTTTTCTTTTTGATGAACAATTATCCAAGTAAGCCATTCCACATTATTGATTTTCTTGGACTCGGATGTCACGCAGGTAGCTATAATCTCCCATGTGGTAAGGTCAATTGCTGCTGTAACCACAAATGCACGACTGACTTCTGTTGTTGATTTCATTCGTTTGTTATTTTCTTCAATGTTTCTCATTCTAACACTTTTCATCGTATTGCACAGGGACGAAAGCTTGACACACGTGTCTAAGGAAATCACATTGGTATAAGGGACTGTTCTTATTCCCTTCTTTTTGTTGATTGTTGATTTTTTTAGACTCGGATGTCACGCAGGTAGCTATAATCTCCCACGTGGTAAGGTCAATAGCTGCTGTAACCACAAATGCAGGACTGACTTCTGTTGTTGATTTCATTTGTTTGTTATTTCCTTCTATGTTTCTCATTCTAACACTTTTCATCGTATTGCACAGGGACGAAAGCTTGACACACGTGTCTAAGGAAACCACTTTGGTATAAGGGACTGTTCTTATTCCCTTCTTTTTGTTTAATGAACAATTATCCAAGTAAGCCATTCCACATTGTTGATTTTCTTAGACTCGGATTACACACGGGTAGCTATAATCTCTCACGTGGTAAGGTCAATTGCTGCTGTAACCACAATTGGACGGCTGACTTCTGTTGTTGATTTCATTTGTTTGTTATTTCCTTCTATGTTTCTCATTCTTACACTTTTCATCGTATTGCACAGGGACGAAAGCTTGACACACGTGTCTAAGGAAACCACTTTGGTATAAGGGACTGTTCTTATTCCCTTCTTTTTGTTTGATGAACAATTATCCAAGTAAGCCATTCCACATTGTTGATTTTCTTAGACTCGGATGTCACGCAGGTAGCTATAATCTCCCACGTGGTAAGGTCAATTGCTGCTGTAACCACAAATGCACGACTGACTTCTGTTGTTGATTTCATTTGTTTGTTATTTCCTTCAATGTTTCTCATTCTAACACTTCTCATCGTATTGCACAGGGACGAAAGCTTGACACACGTGTCTAAGGAAACCACTTTGGTATAAGGGACTGTTCTTATTCCCTTCTTTTTGTTTAATGAACAATTATCCATGTTAGCCATTCCATATTGTTGATTTTCTTGGACTCGGATGTCACGCAGGTAGCTATAATCTCCCACGTGGTAAGGTCAATTGCTGCTGTAACCACAAATGCACGACTGACTTCTGTTGTTGATTTCATTTGTTTGTTATTTCCTTCTATGTTTCTCATTCTAACACTATTCATCGAATTGCACAGGGACGAAAGCTTGACACACGTGTCTAAGGAAACAACTTTGGTATAAGGGACTGTTCTTATTCCCTTCTTTCTGTATAATGATCAATTATCCAAGTAAGCCATTCCACATTGTTGATTTTCTTGGACTCGGATGACACGCAGGTAGCTATAATCTCCCACGTGGTGAGGTCAATTGCTGCTGTAACCACAAATGCACGACTGACTTCTGTTGTTGATTTCATTTGTTTGTTATTTCCTTCAATGTTTCTCATTCTAACTCTTTTCATCGTATTACACAGGGACGAAAGCTTGACACTTGTGTCTAAGGAAACCACTTTGGTATAAGGGACTGTTCTTATTCCCTTCTTTTTGTTTAATGAACAATTATCCAAGTTAGCCATTCCATATTGTTGATTTTCTTGGACTCGGATGTCACGCAGGTAGCTATAATCTACCACGTGGTAAGGTCAATTGCTGCTGTAACCACAAATGCACGACTGACTTCTGTTGTTGATTTCATTTGTTTGTTATTTCCTTCTATGTTTCTCATTCTAACACTTTTCATCGTATTGCACAGGGACGAAAGCTTGACACACGTGTCTAAGGAAACCACTTTGGTATAAGGGACTGTTCTTATTTCCTTTCTTTTTGTTTAATGAACAATTATCCAAGTAAGTCATTCCACATTGTTGATTTTCTTAGACTCGGCTGTCACGCAGGTAGCTATAATCTCCCACGTGGTAAGGTCAATTGCTGCTGTAACCACAAATGCACGACTGACTTCTGTTGTTGATTTCATTTGTTTGTTATTTCTTTCTATGTTTCTCATTCTAACACTTTTCATCGTATTGCACAGGGACGAAAGCTTGACACATGTGTCTATGGAAACCACATCGGTATAAGGGACTGTTCGTATTCCATTCTTTCTGTATAATGATCAATTATCCAAGTAAGCCATTCCACATTGTTGATTTTTTTGGACTCGGATGTCACGCAGGTGGCTATAATCTCCCACGTGGTAAGGTCAATTGCTGCTGTAACCACAAATGCACGACTGACTTCTGTTGTTGATTTCATTTGTTTGTTATTTCCTTCAATGTTTCTCATTCTAACACTTTTCATCGTATTCCACATTGACGAAAGCTTGACACACGTGTCTAAAGAAACCACATTGGTATAAGGGACTGTTCTTATTCTTTTTTTTTTTGTTTAATCAACAATTATCCAAGTAGGCCATTCCACATTGTTGATTTTCTTGGTCTCGGATGTCATGCAGGTAGCTATAATCTCCCACGTGGTAAGGTCAATTGCTGCTGTAACCACAAATGCACGACTGACTTCTGTTGTTGATTTCATTCGTTTGTAATTTCCTTCAATGTTTCTCATTCTTACACTTTTCATCGTATTGCACAGGGACGAAAGCTTGACACACGTGTCTAAAGAAACCACTTTGGTATAAGAGACTGTTCTTATTCCCTTCTTTTTGTTTAATGAACAATTATCCAAGTAAGCCATTCCACATTGTTGATTTTCTTGGACTCGAATGTCACGCAGGTAGCTATAATCTCCCACGTGGTAAGGTCAATTGCTGCTGTAACCACAAATGCACGACTGACTTCTGTTGTTGATTTCATTCGTTTGTAATTTCCTTCTATGTTTCTCATTCTAACACTTTTCATCGTATTCCACAGGGACGAAAGCTTGACACACGTGTCTAAAGAAACCACTTTGGTATAAGGGACTGTTCTTATTCCCTTTTTTTTTTTAATCAACAATTATCTAAGTAGGCCATTCCACATTGTTGATTTTCTTGGACTCGGATGACACGCGGGTAGCTATAATCTCCCACGTGGTAAGGTCAATTGCTGCTGTAACCACAATTGGACGGCTGACTTCTGTTGTTGATTTCATTTGTTTGTTATTTCCTTCAATGTTTCTCATTCTAACACTTTTCATCGTATTGCACAGGGACGAAAGCTTGACACACGTGTCTAAGGAAACCACTTTGGTATGAGGGACTGTTTTTATTCCCTTTTTTTTGTTTAATGAACAATTATCCAAGTAAGCCATTCCTCATTGTTGATTTTCTTGGATTTGGATGTCACGCAGGTAGCTATAATCTCCCACGTGGTAAGGTCAATTGCTGCTGTAACCACAATTGGACGGCTGACTTCTGTTGTTGATTTCATTTGTTTGTTATTTCCTTCAATGTTTCTCATTCTAACACTTTTCATCATATAGCACAGGGACGAAAGCTGGACACACGTGTCTAAGGAAACCACTTTGGTATAAGGGACTGTTCTTATTCCCTTTTTTTTGTTTAATCAATAATTTTCCAAGTAGGCCATTCCACATTGTTGATTTTCTTGGACTCGGATGTCACGCAGGTAGCTATAATCTCCCACGTGGTAGAGTTGATTGCTGCTGTAACGACAAATGCACGACTGACTTCTGTTGTTGATTTCATTCGTTTGTAATTTTCTTCTATGTTTCTCATTCTAACACTAATGAACAATTATCCAAGTAAGCCATTCCACATTGTTGATTTTCTTGGACTCGGATGTCACGCAGGTAGCTCTAATCTCCCACGTGGTAAGGTCAATTGTTGCTGTAACCACGAATGCACGACTGACTTCTGTTGTTGATTTCATTCGTTTGTTATTTCCTTCAATGTTTCTCATTCTTACACTTTTCATCGTATTGCACAGGGACGAGAGCTTGACACACGTGTCTAAAGAAACCACTTTGGTATAAGGGACTGTTCTTATTCCCTTCTTTTTGTTTAATGAACAATTATCCAAGTAAGCCATTCCACATTGTTGATTTTCTTAGACTCTTATGTCACGCAGGTAGCTCTAATCTCCCACGTGGTAAGCTCAATTGCTGCTGTAACCACAAATGCACGACTGACTTCTGTTGTTGATTTCATTTGTTTGTTATTTCCTTCAATGTTTCTCATTCTAACACTTCTCATCGTATTGCACAGGGACGAAAGCTTGACACACGTGTCTAAGGAAATCACATTGGTAAAAGGGACTGTTCTTATTTCCTTTTTTTTGTTCAATCAACAATTATCCAAGTGAGCCATTCCACATTGTTGATTTTCTTGGACTCGGATGACACGCGGGTAGTTATAATCTCCTATGTGGTAAGGTCAATTGCTGCTGTAACCACAATTGGACGGCTGACTTCTGTTGTTGATTTCATTTGTTTGTTATTTCCTTCAATGTTTCTCATTCTAACACTTCTCGTCGTATTGCACAGGGACGAAAGCTTGACACACGTGTCTATGGAAACCACATTGGTATAAGGGACTGTTCTTATTCCCTTCTTACTGTATAATGATCAATTATCCAAGTAAGCCATTCCACATTGTTGATTTTCTTGGACTCGGATGTCACGCAGGTAGCTATAATCTCCCACGTGGTAAGGTCAATTGCTGGTGTAACCACAAATGCACGACTCACTTCTGTTGTTGCTTTCATTTGTTTGTTATTTCCTTCTATGTTTCTCATTCTAAACACTTTTCATCGTATTGCACAGGGACGAAAGCTTGACACACGAGTCTAAGGAAACCACTTTGGTATAAGGGACTGTTCTTATTCCCTTTTTGCTTTTTAATGAACAATTATCCAAGTAAGCCATTCCACATTGTTGATTTTCTTGGACTCGGATGTCACGCAGGTAGCTATAATCTTCCACGTGGTAAGGTCAATTGCTGCTGTAACCACAAATGCACGACTGACTTCTGTTGTTGATTTCATTCGTTTGTAATTTCTTTCTATGTTTCTCATTCTAACACTTTTCATCGTATTCCACAAGGACGAAAACTTGACACACGTGTCTAAAGAAACCACTTTGGTATAAGGGACTGTTCTTATTCCTTTTTTTTTGTTTAATCAACAATTATCCAAGTAGGCCATTCCACATTGTTGATTTTCTTGGACTCGGATGACACGCGGGTAGCTATAATCTCCCACGTGGTAAGGTCAATTGCTGCTGTAACCACAAATGCACGACTGACTTCTGTTGTTGATTTCATTCGTTTGTAATTTCCTTCTATGTTACTCATTCTAACACTTTTCATCGTATTCCACAGGGACGAAAGCTTGACACACGTGTCTAAAGAAACCACTTTGGTATAAGGGACTGTTCTTATTCCCTTTTTTTTTTTAATCAACAATTATCCAAGTAGTCCATTCCACATTGTTGATTTTCTTGGACTCGAATGTCACGCAGGTAGCTATAATCTCCCACGTGGTAAGGTCAATTGCTGCTGTAACCACAAATGCACGACTGACTTCTGTTGTTGATTTCATTCGTTTGTAATTTCCTTCTATGTTTCTCATTCTAACACTTTTCATCGTATTCCACAGGGACGAAAGCTTGACACACGTGTCTAAAGAAACCACTTTGGTATAAGGGACTGTTCTTATTCCCTTTTTTTTTTTAATCAACAATTATCCAAGTAGGCCATTCCACATTGTTGATTTTCTTGGACTCGGATGACACGCGGGTAGCTATAATCTCCCACGTGGTAAGGTCAATTGCTGCTGTAACCACAATTGGATGGCTGACTTCTGTTGTTGATTTCATTTGTTTGTTATTTCCTTCAATGTTTCTCATTCTAACACTTTTCATCGTATTGCACAGGGACGAAAGCTTGACACACGTGTCTAAGGAAACCACTTTGGTATGAGGGACTGTTTTTATTCCCTTTTTTTTGTTTAATGAACAATTATCCAAGTAGGCCATTCCACATTGTTGATTTTCTTGGACTCGGATGTCACGCAGGTAGCTATAATCTCCCACGTGGTAAGGTCAATTGCTGCTGTAACCACAATTGGACGGCTGACTTCTGTTGTTGATTTCATTTGTTTGTTATTTCCTTCAATGTTTCTCATTCTAACACTTTTCATCATATAGCACAGGGACGAAAGCTGGACACACGTGTCTAAGGAAACCACTTTGGTATAAGGGACTGTTCTTATTCCCTTTTTTTTGTTTAATCAACAATTATCCAAGTAGGCCATTCCACATTGTTGATTTTCTTGGACTCGGATGTCACGCAGGTAGCTATAATCTCCCACGTGGTAAAGTTGATTGCTGCTGTAACGACAAATGCACGACTGACTTCTGTTGTTGATTTCATTCGTTTGTAATTTTCTTCTATGTTTCTCATTCTAACACTAATGAACAATTATCCAAGTAAGCCTTTCCACATTGTTGATTTTCTTGGACTCGGATGTCACGCAGGTAGCTCTAATCTCCCACGTGGTAAGGTCAATTGCTGCTGTAACCACGAATGCACGACTGACTTCTGTTGTTGATTTCATTCGTTTGTTATTTCCTTCAATGTTTCTCATTCTTACACTTTTCATCGTATTGCACAGGGACGAGAGCTTGACACACGTGTCTAAAGAAACCACTTTGGTATAAGGGACTGTTCTTATTCCCTTCTTTTTGTTTAATGAACAATTATCCAAGTAAGCCATTCCACATTGTTGATTTTCTTAGACTCTTATGTCACGCAGGTAGCTATAATCTCCCACGTGGTAAGGTCAATTGCTGCTGTAACCACAAATGCACGACTGACTTCTGTTGTTGATTTCATTTGTTTGTTATTTCCTTCAATGTTTCTCATTCTAACACTTCTCATCGTATTGCACAGGGACGAAAGCTTGACACACGTGTCTAAGGAAATCACATTGGTAAAAGGGACTGTTCTTATTTCCTTTTTTTGTTCAATTAACAATTATCCAAGTGAGCCATTCCACATTGTTGATTTTCTTGGACTCGGATGATACGCGAGTAGTTATAATCTCCTACGTGGTAAGGTCAATTGCTGCTGTAACCACAATTGGACGGCTGACTTCTGTTGTTGATTTCATTTGTTTGTTATTTCCTTCAATGTTTCTCATTCTAACACTTCTCATCGTATTGCACAGGGACGAAAGCTTGACACACGTGTCTATGGAAACCACATTGGTATAAGGGACTGTTCTTATTCCCTTCTTACTGTATAATGATCAATTATCCAAGTAAGCCATTCCACATTGTTGATTTTCTTGGACTCGGATGTCACGCAGGTAGCTATAATCTCCCACGTGGTAAGGTCAATTGCTGCTGTAACCACAAATGCACGACTGACTTCAGTTGTTGATTTCATTTGTTTGTTATTTCCTTCTATGTTTCTCATTCTAACACTTTTCATCGTATTCCACATTGACGAAAGCTTGACACACGTGTCTAAAGAAACCATATTGGTATAAGGGACTGTTCTTATTCTTTTTTTTTTTGTTTAATCAACAATTATCCAAGTAGGCCATTCCACATTGTTGATTTTCTTGGTCTCGGATGTCATGCAGGTAGCTATAATCTCCCACGTGGTAAGGTCAATTGCTGCTGTAACCACAAATGCACGACTGACTTCTGTTGTTGATTTCATTCGTTTGTAATTTCCTTCAATGTTTCTCATTCTTACACTTTTCATCGTATTGCACAGGGACGAAAGCTTGACACACGTGTCTAAAGAAACCACTTTGGTATAAGGGACTGTTCTTATTCCCTTCTTTTTGTTTAATGAACAATTATCCAAGTAAGCCATTCCACATTGTTGATTTTCTTGGACTCGAATGTCACGCAGGTAGCTATAATCTCCCACGTGGTAAGGTCAATTGCTGCTGTAACCACAAATGCACGACTGACTTCTGTTGTTGATTTCATTCGTTTGTAATTTCCTTCTATGTTTCTCATTCTAACACTTTTCATCGTATTCCACAGGGACGAAAGCTTGACACACGTGTCTAAAGAAACCACTTTGGTATAAGGGACTGTTCTTATTCCCTTTTTTTTTTTAATCAACAATTATCTAAGTAGGCCATTCCACATTGTTGATTTTCTTGGACTCGGATGACACGCGGGTAGCTATAATCTCCCACGTGGTAAGGTCAATTGCTGCTGTAACCACAATTGGACGGCTGACTTCTGTTGTTGATTTCATTTGTTTGTTATTTCCTTCAATGTTTCTCATTCTAACACTTTTCATCATATAGCACAGGGACGAAAGCTGGACACACGTGTCTAAGGAAACCACTTTGGTATAAGGGACTGTTCTTATTCCCTTTTTTTTGTTTAATCAATAATTTTCCAAGTAGGCCATTCCACATTGTTGATTTTCTTGGACTCGGATGTCACGCAGGTAGCTATAATCTCCCACGTGGTAGAGTTGATTGCTGCTGTAACGACAAATGCACGACTGACTTCTGTTGTTGATTTCATTCGTTTGTAATTTTCTTCTATGTTTCTCATTCTAACACTAATGAACAATTATCCAAGTAAGCCATTCCACATTGTTGATTTTCTTGGACTCGGATGTCACGCAGGTAGCTCTAATCTCCCACGTGGTAAGGTCAATTGTTGCTGTAACCACGAATGCACGACTGACTTCTGTTGTTGATTTCATTCGTTTGTTATTTCCTTCAATGTTTCTCATTCTTACACTTTTCATCGTATTGCACAGGGACGAGAGCTTGACACACGTGTCTAAAGAAACCACTTTGGTATAAGGGACTGTTCTTATTCCCTTCTTTTTGTTTAATGAACAATTATCCAAGTAAGCCATTCCACATTGTTGATTTTCTTAGACTCTTATGTCACGCAGGTAGCTCTAATCTCCCACGTGGTAAGCTCAATTGCTGCTGTAACCACAAATGCACGACTGACTTCTGTTGTTGATTTCATTTGTTTGTTATTTCCTTCAATGTTTCTCATTCTAACACTTCTCATCGTATTGCACAGGGACGAAAGCTTGACACACGTGTCTAAGGAAATCACATTGGTAAAAGGGACTGTTCTTATTTCCTTTTTTTTGTTCAATTAACAATTATCCAAGTGAGCCATTCCACATTGTTGATTTTCTTGGACTCGGATGACACGCGGGTAGTTATAATCTCCTATGTGGTAAGGTCAATTGCTGCTGTAACCACAATTGGACGGCTGACTTCTGTTGTTGATTTCATTTGTTTGTTATTTCCTTCAATGTTTCTCATTCTAACACTTCTCGTCGTATTGCACAGGGACGAAAGCTTGACACACGTGTCTATGGAAACCACATTGGTATAAGGGACTGTTCTTATTCCCTTCTTACTGTATAATGATCAATTATCCAAGTAAGCCATTCCACATTGTTGATTTTCTTGGACTCGGATGTCACGCAGGTAGCTATAATCTCCCACGTGGTAAGGTCAATTGCTGGTGTAACCACAAATGCACGACTCACTTCTGTTGTTGCTTTCATTTGTTTGTTATTTCCTTCTATGTTTCTCATTCTAACTCTTTTCATCGTATTGCACAAGGACGAAAGCTTGACACACGTGTCTAAGGAAACCACTTTGGTAAAAGGGACTGTTCTTATTCCCTTCTTTTTGTTTAATGAACAATTATCCAAGTAAGCCATTCCACATTGTTGATTTTCTTGGACTCGGATGTCACGCAGGAAGCTATAATCTCCCACGTGGTAAGGTCCATTGCTGCTGTAACCACGAATGCACGACTGACTTCTGTTGTTGATTTCATTTGTTTGTTATTTCCTTCTTCGTTTCTCATTCTAACACTTTTCATCGTATTGCACAGGGACGAAAGCTTGACACACGTGTCTAAGGAAACCACATTGGAATAAGGGACTGTTCTTATTCCCTTTTTTCTTTTTGATGAACAATTATCCAAGTAAGCCATTCCACATTATTGATTTTCTTGGACTCGGATGTCACGCAGGTAGCTATAATCTCCCATGTGGTAAGGTCAATTGCTGCTGTAACCACAAATGCACGACTGACTTCTGTTGTTGATTTCATTCGTTTGTTATTTTCTTCAATGTTTCTCATTCTAACACTTTTCATCGTATTGCACAGGGACGAAAGCTTGACACACGTGTCTAAGGAAACCACTTTGGTATAAGGGACTGTTCTTATTCCCTTCTTTTTGTTTAATGAACAATTATCCAAGTAAGCCATTCCACATTGTTGATTTTCTTAGACTCGGATTACACACGGGTAGCTATAATCTCTCACGTGGTAAGGTCAATTGCTGCTGTAACCACAATTGGACGGCTGACTTCTGTTGTTGATTTCATTTGTTTGTTATTTCCTTCAATGTTTCTCATTCTTACACTTTTCATCGTATTGCACAGGGACGAAAGCTTGACACACGTGTCTAAGGAAACCACTTTGGTATAAGGGACTGTTCTTATTCCCTTCTTTTTGTTTGATGAACAATTATCCAAGTAAGCCATTCCACATTGTTGATTTTCTTAGACTCGGCTGTCACGCAGGTAGCTATAATCTCCCACGTGGTAAGGTCAATTGCTGCTGTAACCACAAATGCACGACTGACTTCTGTTGTTGATTTCATTTGTTTGTTATTTCCTTCAATGTTTCTCATTCTAACACTTCTCATCGTATTGCACAGGGACGAAAGCTTGACACACGTGTCTAAGGAAACCACTTTGGTATAAGGGACTGTTCTTATTCCCTTCTTTTTGTTTAATGAACAATTATCCATGTTAGCCATTCCATAATGTTGATTTTCTTGGACTCGGATGTCACGCAGGTAGCTATAATCTCCCACGTGGTAAGGTCAATTGCTGCTGTAACCACAAATGCACGACTGACTTCTGTTGTTGATTTCATTTGTTTGTTATTTCCTTCTATGTTTCTCATTCTAACACTATTCATCGAATTGCACAGGGACGAAAGCTTGACACACGTGTCTAAGGAAACAACTTTGGTATAAGGGACTGTTCTTATTCCCTTCTTTCTGTATAATGATCAATTATCCAAGTAAGCCATTCCACATTGTTGATTTTCTTGGACTCGGATGACACGCAGGTAGCTATAATCTCCCACGTGGTGAGGTCAATTGCTGCTGTAACCACAAATGCACGACTGACTTCTGTTGTTGATTTCATTTGTTTGTTATTTCCTTCAATGTTTCTCATTCTAACTCTTTTCATCGTATTACACAGGGACGAAAGTTTGACACTTGTGTCTAAGGAAACCACTTTGGTATAAGGGACTGTTCTTATTCCCTTTTTCCTTTTTGATGAACAATTATCCAAATAAGCCATTCCACATTGTTGATTTTCTTGGACTCGGATGACACGCAGGTAGCTATAATCTCCCACGTGGTAAGGTCAATTGCTGCTGTAACCACAATTGCACGACTGACTTCTGTTGTTGATTTCATTTGTTTGTTATTTCCTTCTATGTTTCTCATTCTAACACTTTTCATCGTATTGCACAGGGACGAAAGCTTGACACACGTGTCTAAGGAAACCACATTGGTATAAGGGACTGTTCTTATTAACTTTTTCCTTTTTGATGAACAATTATCCAAGTTAGCCATTCCATATTGTTGATTTTCTTGGACTCGGATGTCACGCAGGTAAATATAATCTCCCACGTGGTAAGGTCAATTGCTGCTGTAACCACAAATGCACGACTGACATCTGTTGATGATTTCATTTGTTTGTTATTTTCTTCAATGTTTCTCATTCTAACACTTTTCATCGTATTGCTCAGGGACGAAAACTTGACACACGAGTCTAAGGAAACCACAAGGGACTGTTCTTATTCCCTTTTTTCTTTTTGATGAACAATTATCCAAGTAAGCCATTCCACATTGTTGATTTTCTTGGACTCGGATGTCACGCAGGTAGCTATAATCAATTGCTGCTGTAACCACAAATGCACGACTGACTTCTGTTGTTGATTTCATTAGTTCGTTATTTTCTTCAATGTTTCTTATTCTGACTCTTTTCATCGTATTGCACAAGGACGAAAGCTTGACACACGTGTCTAAGGAAACCACTTTGGTATAAGGGACTGTTCTTATTCCCTTCTTTTTGTTTAATGAACAATTATCCAAATAAGCCATTCCACATTGTTGATTTTCTTGGACTCGGATGTCACGCAGGACATGTGGTAAGGTCCATTGCTGCTGTAACCACGAATGCACGACTGACTTCTGTTGTTGATTTCATTTGTTTGTTATTTCCTTCTTTGTTTCTCATTCTAACACTTTTCATCGTATTGCACAGGGACGAAAGCTTGACACACGTGTCTAAGGAAACCACATTGGAATAAGGGACTGTTCTTATTCCCTTTTTTCTTTTTGATGAACAATTATCCAAGTAAGCCATTCCACATTATTGATTTTCTTGGACTCGGATGTCACGCAGGTAGCTATAATCTTCCACGTGGAAAGGTCAATTGCTGCTGTAACCACAAATGCACGACTGACTGTTGTTGATTTCATTCGTTTGTAATTTCTTTCTATGTTTCTCATTCTAACACTTTTCATCGTATTCCACAAGGACGAAAACTTGACACACGTGTCTAAAGAAACCACTTTGGTATAAGGGACTGTTCTTATTTCCTTTTTTTTGTTCAATTAACAATTATCCAAGTGAGCCATTCCACATTGTTGATTTTCTTGGACTCGGATGACACGCGGGTAGTTAAAATCTCCTATGTGGTAAGGTCAATTGCTGCTGTAACCACAATTGGACGGCTGACTTCTGTTGTTGATTTCATTTGTTTGTTATTTCCTTCAATGTTTCTCATTCTAACACTTCTCGTCGTATTGCACAGGGACGAAAGCTTGACACACGTGTCTATGGAAACCACATTGGTATAAGGGACTGTTCTTATTCCCTTCTTACTGTATAATGATCAATTATCCAAGTAAGCCATTCCATATTGTTGATTTTCTTGGACTCGGATGTCACGCAGGTAGCTATAATCTCCCACGTGGTAAGGTCAATTGCTGCTGTAACCACAATTGGACGGCTGACTTCTGTTGTTGATTTCATTTGTTTGTTATTTCCTTCAATGTTTCTCATTCTAACACTTCTCATCGTATTGCACAGGGACGAAAGCTTGACACACGTGTCTAAGGAAACCACATTGGTATAAGGGACTGTTCTTATTCCCTTTTTGCTTTTTAATGAACAATTATCCAAGTAAGCCATTCCACATTGTTGATTTTCTTGGACTCGGATGTCACGCAGGTAGCTATAATCTCCCACGTGGTAAGGTCAATTGCTGGTGTAACCACAAATGCACGACTGACTTCTGTTGTTGATTTCATTTGTTTGTTATTTCCTTCTATGTTTCTCATTCTAACACTTTTCATCGTATTGCACAGGGACGAAAGCTTGACACACGTGTCTAAGGAAACCACTTTGGTATAAGGGACTGTTCTTATTCTTTTTTTTTTGTTTAATCAACAATTATCCAAGTAGGCCATTCCACATTGTTGATTTTCTTGGACTCGGATGTCACGCAGGTAGCTATAATCTCCCACGTGGTAAGGTCAATTGCTGCTGTAACCACAAATGCACGACTGACTTCTGTTGTTGATTTCATTCGTTTGTAATTTCCTTCTATGTTACTCATTCTAACACTTTTCATCGTATTCCACATTGACGAAAGCTTGACACACGTGTCTAAAGAAACCACTTTGGTATAAGGGACTGTTCTTATTTTTTTTTTTTTGTTTAATCAACAATTATCCAAGTAGTCCATTCCACATTGTTGATTTTCTTGGACTCGAATGTCACGCAGGTAGCTATAATCTCCCACGTGGTAAGGTCAATTGCTGCTGTAACCACAAATGCACGACTGACTTCTGTTGTTGATTTCATTCGTTTGTAATTTCCTTCTATGTTTCTCATTCTAACACTTTTCATCGTATTCCACAGGGACGAAAGCTTGACACACGTGTCTAAAGAAACCACTTTGGTATAAGGGACTGTTCTTATTCCCTTTTTTTTTTTAATCAACAATTATCCAAGTAGGCCATTCCACATTGTTGATTTTCTTGGACTCGGATGACACGCGGGTAGCTATAATCTCCCACGTGGTAAGGTCAATTGCTGCTGTAACCACAATTGGATGGCTGACTTCTGTTGTTGATTTCATTTGTTTGTTATTTCCTTCAATGTTTCTCATTCTAACACTTTTCATCGTATTGCACAGGGGCGAAAGCTTGACACACGTGTCTAAGGAAACCACTTTGGTATGAGGGACTGTTTTTATTCCCTTTTTTTTGTTTAATGAACAATTATCCAAGTAGGCCATTCCACATTGTTGATTTTCTTGGACTTGGATGTCACGCAGGTAGCTATAATCTCCCACGTGGTAAGGTCAATTGCTGCTGTAACCACAATTGGACGGCTGACTTCTGTTGTTGATTTCATTTGTTTGTTATTTCCTTCAATGTTTCTCATTCTAACACTTTTCATCATATAGCACAGGGACGAAAGCTGAACACACGTGTCTAAGGAAACCACTTTGGTATAAGGGACTGTTCTTATTCCCTTTTTTTTGTTTAATCAACAATTATCCAAGTAGGCCATTCCACATTGTTGATTTTCTTGGACTCGGATGTCACGCAGGTAGCTATAATCTCCCACGTGGTAAAGTTGATTGCTGCTGTAACGACAAATGCACGACTGACTTCTGTTGTTGATTTCATTCGTTTGTAATTTTCTTCTATGTTTCTCATTCTAACACTAATGAACAATTATCCAAGTAAGCCTTTCCACATTGTTGATTTTCTTGGACTCGGATGTCACGCAGGTAGCTCTAATCTCCCACGTGGTAAGGTCAATTGCTGCTGTAACCACGAATGCACGACTGACTTCTGTTGTTGATTTCATTCGTTTGTTATTTCCTTCAATGTTTCTCATTCTTACACTTTTCATCGTATTGCACAGGGACGAGAGCTTGACACACGTGTCTAAAGAAACCACTTTGGTATAAGGGACTGTTCTTATTCCCTTCTTTTTGTTTAATGAACAATTATCCAAGTAAGCCATTAAACATTGTTGATTTTCTTAGACTCTTATGTCACGCAGGTAGCTATAATCTCCCACGTGGTAAGGTCAATTGCTGCTGTAACCACAAATGCACGACTGACTTCTGTTGTTGATTTCATTTGTTTGTTATTTCCTTCAATGTTTCTCATTCTAACACTTCTCATCGTATTGCACAGGGACGAAAGCTTGACACACGTGTCTAAGGAAATCACATTGGTAAAAGGGACTGTTCTTATTTCCTTTTTTTGTTCAATTAACAATTATCCAAGTGAGCCATTCCACATTGTTGATTTTCTTGGACTCGGATGATACGCGAGTAGTTATAATCTCCTATGTGGTAAGGTCAATTGCTGCTGTAACCACAATTGGACGGCTGACTTCTGTTGTTGATTTCATTTGTTTGTTATTTCCTTCAATGTTTCTCATTCTAACACTTCTCATCGTATTGCACAGGGACGAAAGCTTGACACACGTGTCTAAAGAAACCACTTTGGTATAAGGGACTGTTCTTATTCCCTTCTTTTTGTTTAATGAACAATTATCCAAGTAAGCCATTCCACATTGTTGATTTTCTTGGACTCGAATGTCACGCAGGTAGCTATAATCTCCCACGTGGTAAGGTCAATTGCTGCTGTAACCACAATTGGACGGCTGACTTCTGTTGTTGATTTCATTTGTTTGTTATTTCCTTCAATGTTTCTCATTCTAACACTTTTCATCATATAGCACAGGGACGAAAGCTGGACACACGTGTCTAAGGAAACCACTTTGGTATAAGGGACTGTTCTTATTCCCTTTTTTTTGTTTAATCAATAATTTTCCAAGTAGGCCATTCCACATTGTTGATTTTCTTGGACTCGGATGTCACGCAGGTAGCTATAATCTCCCACGTGGTAGAGTTGATTGCTGCTGTAACGACAAATGCACGACTGACTTCTGTTGTTGATTTCATTCGTTTGTAATTTTCTTCTATGTTTCTCATTCTAACACTAATGAACAATTATCCAAGTAAGCCATTCCACATTGTTGATTTTCTTGGACTCGGATGTCACGCAGGTAGCTCTAATCTCCCACGTGGTAAGGTCAATTGTTGCTGTAACCACGAATGCACGACTGACATCTGTTGTTGATTTCATTCGTTTGTTATTTCCTTCAATGTTTCTCATTCTTACACTTTTCATCGTATTGCACAGGGACGAGAGCTTGACACACGTGTCTAAAGAAACCACTTTGGTATAAGGGACTGTTCTTATTCCCTTCTTTTTGTTTAATGAACAATTATCCAGGTAAGCCATTCCACATTGTTGATTTTCTTAGACTCTTATGTCACGCAGGTAGCTCTAATCTCCCACGTGGTAAGCTCAATTGCTGCTGTAACCACAAATGCACGACTGACTTCTGTTGTTGATTTCATTTGTTTGTTATTTCCTTCAATGTTTCTCATTCTAACACTTCTCATCGTATTGCACAGGGACGAAAGCTTGACACACGTGTCTAAGGAAATCACATTGGTAAAAGGGACTGTTCTTATTTCCTTTTTTTTGTTCAATTAACAATTATCCAAGTGAGCCATTCCACATTGTTGATTTTCTTGGACTCGGATGACACGCGGGTAGTTATAATCTCCTATGTGGTAAGGTCAATTGCTGCTGTAACCACAATTGGACGGCTGACTTCTGTTGTTGATTTCATTTGTTTGTTATTTCCTTCAATGTTTCTCATTCTAACACTTCTCGTCGTATTGCACAGGGACGAAAGCTTGACACACGTGTCTATGGAAACCACATTGGTATAAGGGACTGTTCTTATTCCCTTCTTACTGTATAATGATCAATTATCCAAGTAAGCCATTCCACATTGTTGATTTTCTTGGACTCGGATGTCACGCAGGTAGCTATAATCTCCCACGTGGTAAGGTCAATTGCTGGTGTAACCACAAATGCACGACTCACTTCTGTTGTTGCTTTCATTTGTTTGTTATTTCCTTCTATGTTTCTCATTCTAAACACTTTTCATCGTATTGCACAGGGACGAAAGCTTGACACACGAGTCTAAGGAAACCACTTTGGTATAAGGGACTGTTCTTATTCCCTTTTTGCTTTTTAATGAACAATTATCCAAGTAAGCCATTCCACATTGTTGATTTTCTTGGACTCGGATGTCACGCAGGTAGCTATAATCTTCCACGTGGTAAGGTCAATTGCTGCTGTAACCACAAATGCACGACTGACTTCTGTTGTTGATTTCATTCGTTTGTAATTTCTTTCTATGTTTCTCATTCTAACACTTTTCATCGTATTCCACAAGGACGAAAACTTGACACACGTGTCTAAAGAAACCACTTTGGTATAAGGGACTGTTCTTATTCCCTTTTTTTTGTTTAATCAACAATTATCCAAGTAGGCCATTCCACATTGTTGATTTTCTTGGACTCGGATGTCACGCAGGTAGCTATAATCTCCCACGTGGTAAAGTGGATTGCTGCTGTAACGACAAATGCACGACTGACTTCTGTTGTTGATTTCATTCGTTTGTAATTTCCTTCTATGTTTCTCATTCTAACACTTTTCATCGTATTGCACAGGGACGAAAGCTTGACACACGTGTCTAAAGAAACCACTTTGTTATAAGGGACTGTTCTTATTCCCTTTTTTTTGTTTAATCAACAATTATCCAAGTAGGCCATTCCACATTGTTGATTTTCTTGGACTCGGATGACACGCGGGTAGCTATAATCTCCCACGTGGTAAGGTCAATTGCTGCTGTAACCACAATTGGACGGCTGACTTCTGTTGTTGATTTCATTTGTTTGTTATTTCCTTCAATGTTTCTCATTCTAACACTTTTCATCGTATTGCACAGGGACGAAAGCTTGACACACGTGTCTAAGGAAACCACTTTGGTATGAGGGACTGTTATTATTTCCTTTTTTTTGTTTAATGAACAATTATCCAAGTAAGCCATTCCACATTGTTGATTTTCTTGGACTTGGATGTCACGCAGGTAGCTATAATCTCCCACGTGGTAAGGTCAATTGCTGCTGTAACCACAATTGCACGACTGACTTCTGTTGTTGATTTCATTTGTTTGTTATTTCCTTCTATGTTTCTCATTCTAACACTTTTCATCGTATTGCACAGGGACGAAAGCTTGACACACGTGTCTAAGGAAACCACATTGGTATAAGGGACTGTTCTTATTCCCTTTTTCCTTTTTGATGAACAATTATCCAAATAAGCCATTCCACATTGTTGATTTTCTTGGACTCGGATGTCACGCAGGTAGCTATAATCTCCCACGTGGTAAGGTCAATTGCTGCTGTAACCACAAATGCACGACTGACATCTGTTGATGATTTCATTTGTTTGTTATTTCCTTCAATGTTTCTCATTCTAACACTTTTCATCGTATTGCTCAGGGACGAAAACTTGACACACGAGTCTAAGGAAACCACAAGGGACTGTTCTTATTCCCTTTATTCTTTTTGATGAACAATTATCCAAGTAAGCCATTCCACATTGTTGATTTTCTTGGACTCGGATGTCACGCAGGTAGCTATAATCAATTGCTGCTGTAACCACAAATGCACGACTGACTTCTGTTGTTGATTTCATTCGTTCGTTATTTTCTTCAATGTTTCTCATTCTAACTCTTTTCATCGTATTGCACAAGGACGAAAGCTTGACACACGTGTCTAAGGAAACCACTTTGGTAAAAGGGACTGTTCTTATTCCCTTCTTTTTGTTTAATGAACAATTATCCAAGTAAGCCATTCCACATTGTTGATTTTCTTGGACTCGGATGTCACGCAGGAAGCTATAATCTCCCACGTGGTAAGGTCCATTGCTGCTGTAACCACGAATGCACGACTGACTTCTGTTGTTGATTTCATTTGTTTGTTATTTCCTTCTTTGTTTCTCATTCTAACACTTTTCATCGTATTGCACAGGGACGAAAGCTTGACACACGTGTCTAAGGAAACCACATTGGAATAAGGGACTGTTCTTATTCCCTTTTTTCTTTTTGATGAACAATTATCCAAGTAAGCCATTCCACATTATTGATTTTCTTGGACTCGGATGTCACGCAGGTAGCTATAATCTCCCATGTGGTAAGGTCAATTGCTGCTGTAACCACAAATGCACGACTGACTTCTGTTGTTGATTTCATTCGTTTGTTATTTTCTTCAATGTTTCTCATTCTAACACTTTTCATCGTATTGCACAGGGACGAAAGCTTGACACACGTGTCTAAGGAAACCACTTTGGTATAAGGCACTGTTCTTATTCCCTTCTTTTTGTTTAATGAACAATTATCCAAGTAAGCCATTCCACATTGTTGATTTTTTTAGACTCGGATGTCACGCAGGTAGCTATAATCTCCCACGTGGTAAGGTCAATTGCTGCTGTAACCACAAATGCAGGACTGACTTCTGTTGTTGATTTCATTTGTTTGTTATTTCCTTCTATGTTTCTCATTCTAACACTTTTCATCGTATTGCACAGGGACGAAAGCTTGACACACGTGTCTAAGGAAACCACTTTGGTATAAGGGACTGTTCTTATTCCCTTCTTTTTGTTTAATGAACAATTATCCAAGTAAGCCATTCCACATTGTTGATTTTCTTAGACTCGGTTTACACACGGGTAGCTATAATCTCTCACGTGGTAAGGTCAATTGCTGCTGTAACCGCAATTGGACGGCTGACTTCTGTTGTTGATTTCATTTGTTTGTTATTTCCTTCAATGTTTCTCATTCTTACACTTTTCATCGTATTGCACAGGGACGAAAGCTTGACACACGTGTCTAAGGAAACCACTTTGGTATAAGGGACTGTTCTTATTCCCTTCTTTTTGTTTGATGAACAATTATCCAAGTAAGCCATTCCACATTGTTGATTTTCTTAGACTCGGCTGTCACGCAGGTAGCTATAATCTCCCACGTGGTAAGGTCAATTGCTGCTGTAACCACAAATGCACGACTGACTTCTGTTGTTGATTTCATTTGTTTGTTATTTCCTTCAATGTTTCTCATTCTAACACTTCTCATCGTATTGCAGAGGGACGAAAGCTTGACACACGTGTCTAAGGAAACCACTTTGGTATAAGGGACTGTTCTTATTCCCTTCTTTTTGTTTAATGAACAATTATCCATGTTAGCCATTCCATATTGTTGATTTTCTTGGACTCGGATGTCACGCAGGTAGCTATAATCTCCTACGTGGTAAGGTCAATTGCTGCTGTAACCACAAATGCACGACTGACTTCTGTTGTTGATTTCATTTGTTTGTTATTTCCTTCTATGTTTCTCATTCTAACACTATTCATCGAATTGCACAGGGACGAAAGCTTGACACACGTGTCTAAGGAAACAACTTTGGTATAAGGGACTGTTCTTATTCCCTTCTTTCTGTATAATGATCAATTATCCAAGTAAGCCATTCCACATTGTTGATTTTCTTGGACTCGGATGACACGCAGGTAGCTATAATCTCCCACGTGGTGAGGTCAATTGCTGCTGTAACCACAAATGCACGACTGACTTCTGTTGTTGATTTCATTTGTTTGTTATTTCCTTCAATGTTTCTCATTCTAACTCTTTTCATCGTATTACACAGGGACGAAAGCTTGACACTTGTGTCTAAGGAAACCACTTTGGTATAAGGGACTGTTCTTATTCCCTTCTTTTTGTTTAATGAACAATTATCCAAGTTAGCCATTCCATATTGTTGATTTTCTTGGACTCGGATGTCACGCAGGTAGCTATAATCTACCACGTGGTAAGGTCAATTGCTGCTGTAACCACAAATGCACGACTGACTTCTGTTGTTGATTTCATTTGTTTGTTATTTCCTTCTATGTTTCTCATTCTAACACTTTTCATCGTATTGCACAGGGACGAAAGCTTGACACACGTGTCTAAGGAAACCACTTTGGTATAAGGGACTGTTCTTATTTCCTTTCTTTTTGTTTAATGAACAATTATCCAAGTAAGTCATTCCACATTGTTGATTTTCTTAGACTCGGCTGTCACGCAGGTAGCTATAATCTCCCACGTGGTAAGGTCAATTGCTGCTGTAACCACAAATGCACGACTGACTTCTGTTGTTGATTTCATTTGTTTGTTATTTCTTTCTATGTTTCTCATTCTAACACTTTTCATCGTATTGCACAGGGACGAAAGCTTGACACACGTGTCTATGGAAACCACATCGGTATAAGGGACTGTTCGTATTCCATTCTTTCTGTATAATGATCAATTATCCAAGTAAGCCATTCCACATTGTTGATTTTTTTGGACTCGGATGTCACGCAGGTGGCTATAATCTCCCACGTGGTAAGGTCAATTGCTGCTGTAACCACAAATGCACGACTGACTTCTGTTGTTGATTTCATTTGTTTGTTATTTCCTTCAATGTTTCTCATTCTAACACTTCTCATCGTATTGCACAGGGACGAAAGCTTGACTCACGTGTCTAAGGAAACCACATTGGTATAAGGGACTGTTCTTATTCCCTTTTTCCTTTTTGATGAACAATTATCCAAATAAGCCATTCCACATTGTTGAATTTCTTGGACTCGGATGACACGCAGGTAGCTATAATCTCCCACGTGGTAAGGTCAATTGCTGCTGTAACCACAATTGCACGACTGACTTCTGTTGTTGATTTCATTTGTTTGTTATTTCCTTCTATGTTTCTCATTCTAACACTTTTCATCGTATTGCACAGGGACGAAAGCTTGACACACGTGTCTAAGGAAACCACATTGGTATAAGGGACTGTTCTTATTCCCTTCTTTTTGTTTAATGAACAATTATCCATGTTAGCCATTCCATATTGTTGATTTTCTTGGACTCGGATGTCACGCAGGTAGCTATAATCTCCCACGTGGTAAGGTCAATTGCTGCTGTAACCACAAATGCACGACTGACTTCTGTTGTTGATTTCATTTGTTTGTTATTTCCTTCTATGTTTCTCATTCTAACACTATTCATCGAATTGCACAGGGACGAAAGCTTGACACACGTGTCTAAGGAAACAACTTTGGTATAAGGGACTGTTCTTATTCCCTTCTTTCTGTATAATGATCAATTATCCAAGTAAGCCATTCCACATTGTTGATTTTCTTGGACTCGGATGACACGCAGGTAGCTATAATCTCCCACGTGGTGAGGTCAATTGCTGCTGTAACCACAAATGCACGACTGACTTCTGTTGTTGATTTCATTTGTTTGTTATTTCCTTCAATGTTTCTCATTCTAACTCTTTTCATCGTATTACACAGGGACGAAAGCTTGACACTTGTGTCTAAGGAAACCACTTTGGTATAAGGGACTGTTCTTATTCCCTTCTTTTTGTTTAATGAACAATTATCCAAGTTAGCCATTCCATATTGTTGATTTTCTTGGACTCGGATGTCACGCAGGTAGCTATAATCTACCACGTGGTAAGGTCAATTGCTGCTGTAACCACAAATGCACCACTGACTTCTGTTGTTGATTTCATTTGTTTGTTATTTCCTTCTATGTTTCTCATTCTAACACTTTTCATCGTATTGCACAGGGAAGAAAGCTTGACACACGTGTCTAAGGAAACCACATTGGTATAAGGGACTGTTCTTATTCCCTTTTTCCTTTTTGATGAACAATTATCCAAATAAGCCATTCCACATTGTTGAATTTCTTGGACTCGGATGACACGCAGGTAGCTATAATCTCCCACGTGGTGAGGTCAATTGCTGCTGTAACCACAAATGCACGACTGACTTCTGTTGTTGATTTCATTTGTTTGTTATTTCCTTCAATGTTTCTCATTCTAACTCTTTTCATCGTATTACACAGGGACGAAAGCTTGACACTTGTGTCTAAGGAAACCACTTTGGTATAAGGGACTGTTCTTATTCCCTTCTTTTTGTTTAATGAACAATTATCCAAGTTAGCCATTCCATATTGTTGATTTTCTTGGACTCGGATGTCACGCAGGTAGCTATAATCTACCACGTGGTAAGGTCAATTGCTGCTGTAACCACAAATGCACCACTGACTTCTGTTGTTGATTTCATTTGTTTGTTATTTCCTTCTATGTTTCTCATTCTAACACTTTTCATCGTATTGCACAGGGACGAAAGCTTGACACACGTGTCTAAGGAAACAACTTTGGTATAAGGGACTGTTCTTATTCCCTTCTTTCTGTATAATGATCAATTATCCAAGTAAGCCATTCCACATTGTTGATTTTCTTGGACTCGGATGACACGCAGGTAGCTATAATCTCCCACGTGGTGAGGTCAATTGCTGCTGTAACCACAAATGCACGACTGACTTCTGTTGTTGATTTCATTTGTTTGTTATTTCCTTCAATGTTTCTCATTCTAACTCTTTTCATCGTATTACACAGGGACGAAAGCTTGACACTTGTGTCTAAGGAAACCACTTTGGTATAAGGGACTGTTCTTATTCCCTTCTTTTTGTTTAATGAACAATTATCCAAGTTAGCCATTCCATATTGTTGATTTTCTTGGACTCGGATGTCACGCAGGTAGCTATGATCTCCCACGTGGTAAGGTCAATTGCTGCTGTAACCACAAATGCACGACTGACATCTGTTGATGATTTCATTTGTTTGTTATTTTCTTCAATGTTTCTCATTCTAACACTTTTCATCGTATTGCTCAGGGACGAAAACTTGACACACGAGTCTAAGGAAACCACAAGGGACTGTTCTTATTCCCTTTATTCTTTTTGATGAACAATTATCCAAGTAAGCCATTCCACATTGTTGATTTTCTTGGACTCGGATGTCACGCAGGTAGCTATAATCAATTGCTGCTGTAACCCCAAATGCACGACTGACTTCTGTTGTTGATTTCATTCGTTCGTTATTTTCTTCAATGTTTCTCATTCTAACTCTTTTCATCGTATTGCACAAGGACGAAAGCTTGACACACGTGTCTAAGGAAACCACTTTGGTATAAGGGACTGTTCTTATTCCCTTCTTTTTGTTTAATGAACAATTATCCAAGTAAGCCATTCCACATTGTTGATTTTCTTGGACTCGGATGTCACGCAGGAAGCTATAATCTCCCACGTGGTAAGGTCCATTGCTGCTGTAACCACGAATGCACGACTGACTTCTGTTGTTGATTTCATTTGTTTGTTATTTCCTTCTATGTTTCTCATTCTAACACTTTTCATCGTATTGCACAGGGACGAAAGCTTGACACACGTGTCTAAGGAAACCACTTTGGTATAAGGGACTGTTCTTATTCCCTTCTTTTTGTTTAATGAACAATTATCCAAGTAAGCCATTCCACATTGTTGATTTTCTTAGACTCGGATTACACACGGGTAGCTATAATCTCCCACGTGGTAAGGTCAATTGCTGCTGTAACCACAAATGCACGACTGACTTCTGTTGTTGATTTCATTTGTTTGTTATTTCCTTCAATGTTTCTCATTCTAACTCTTTTCATCGTATTACACAGGGACGAAAGCTTGACACTTGTGTCTAAGGAAACCACTTTGGTATAAGGGACTGTTCTTATTCCCTTCTTTTTGTTTAATTAACAATTATCCAAGTGAGCCATTCCACATTGTTGATTTTCTTGGACACGGATGACACGCGGGTAGTTATAATCTCCCACGTGGTAAGGGCAATTGTTGCTGTAACCACAATTGGACGGCTGACTTCTGTTGTTGATTTCATTTGTTTGTTATTTCCTTCAATGTTTCTCATTCTAACACTTCTCATCGTATTGCACAGGGACGAAAGCTTGACACACGTGTCTAAGGAAACCACATTGGTATAAGGGACTGTTCTTATTCCCTTTTTGCTTTTTAATGAACAGTTATCCAAGTAAGCCATTCCACATTGTTGATTTTCTTGGACTCGGATGTCACGCAGGTAGCTATAATCTCCCACGTGGTAAGGTCAATTGCTGGTGTAACCACGAATGCACGACTGACTTCTGTTGTTGATTTCATTTGTTTGTTATTTCCTTCTATGTTTCTCATTCTAACACTTTTCATCGTATTGCACAGGGACGAAAGCTTGACACACGTGTCTAAGGAAACCACTTTGGTATAAGGGACTGTTCTTATTCTTTTTTTTTTGTTTAATCAACAATTATCCAAGTAGGCCATTCCACATTGTTGATTTTCTTGGACTCGGATGTCACGCTGGTAGCTATAATCTCCCACGTGGTAAGGTCAATTGCTGCTGTAACCACAAATGCACGACTGACTTCTGTTGTTGATTTCATTCGTTTGTAATTTCCTTCTATGTTACTCATTCTAACACTTTTCATCGTATTCCACATTGACGAAAGCTTGACACACGTGTCTAAAGAAACCACTTTGGTATAAGGGACTGTTCTTATTTTTTTTTTTTGTTTAATCAACAATTATCCAAGTAGTCCATTCCACATTGTTGATTTTCTTGGACTCGGATGTCACGCAGGTAGCTATAATCTCCCACGTGGTAAAGTTGATTGCTGCTGTAACGACAAATGCACGACTGACTTCTGTTGTTGATTTCATTCGTTTGTAATTTTCTTCTATGTTTCTCATTCTAACACTAATGAACAATTATCCAAGTAAGCCATTCCACATTGTTGATTTTCTTGGACTCGGATGTCACGCAGGTAGCTCTAATCTCCCACGTGGTACGGTCAATTGCTGCTGTAACCACGAATGCACGACTGACTTCTGTTGTTGATTTCATTCGTTTGTTATTTCCTTCAATGTTTCTCATTCTTACACTTTTCATCGTATTGCACAGGGACGAAAGCTTGACACACGTGTCTAAAGAAACCACTTTGGTATAAGGGACTGTTCTTATTCCCTTCTTTTTGTTTAATGAACAATTATCCAAGTAAGCCATTCCACATTTTTGATTTTCTTAGACTCTTATGTCACGCAGGTAGCTATAATCTCACACGTGGTAAGGTCAATTGCTGCTGTAACCACAAATGCACGACTGACTTCTGTTGTTGATTTCATTTGTTTGTTATTTCCTTCAATGTTTCTCATTCTAACACTTCTCATCGTATTGCACAGGGACGAAAGCTTGACAAACGGGTCTAAGGAAATCACATTGGTAAAAGGGACTGTTCTTATTTCCTTTTTTTTGTTCAATTAACAATTATCCAAGTGAGCCATTCCACATTGTTGATTTTCTTGGACTCGGATGACAAGCGGGTAGTTATAATCTCCTACGTGGTAAGGTCAATTGCTGCTGTAACCACAATTGGACGGCTGACTTCTGTTGTTGATTTCATTTGTTTGTTATTTCCTTCAATGTTTCTCATTCTAACACTTCTCATCGTATTGCACAGGGACGAAAGCTTGACACACGTGTCTATGGAAACCACATTGGTATAAGGGACTGTTCTTATTCCCTTCTTTCTGTATAATGATCAATTATCCAAGTAAGCCATTCCACATTGTTGATTTTCTTGGACTCGGATGTCACGCAGGTAGCTATAATCTCCTACGTGGTAAGGTCAAATGCTGCTGTAACCACAAATGCACGACTGACTTCTGTTGTTGATTTCATTTGTTTGTTATTTCCTTCTATGTTTCTCATTCTAACACTTTTCATCGTATTCCACATTGACGAAAGCTTGACACACGTGTCTAAAGAAACCACTTTGGTATAAGGGACTGTTCTTATTCTTTTTTTTTTTGTTTAATCAACAATTATCCAAGTAGTCCATTCCACATTGTTGATTTTCTTGGACTCGGATGTCACGCAGGTAGCTATAATCTCCCACGTGCTGCTGTAACCACAAATGCACGACTGACTTCTGTTGTTGATTTCATTTGTTTGTTATTTCCTTCAATGTTTCTCATTCTAACACTTCTCATCGTATTGCACAGGGACGAAAGCTTGACACACGTGTCTAAGGAAATCACATTGGTAAAAGGGACTGTTCTCATTTCCTTCTTTTTGTTCAATTAACAATTATCCAAGTGAGCCATTCCACATTGTTGATTTTCTTGGACACGGATGACACGCGGGTAGTTATAATCTCCCACGTGGTAAGGTCAATTGCTGCTGTAACCACAATTGGACGGCTGACTTCTGTTGTTGATTTCATTTGTTTGTTATTTCCTTCAATGTTTCTCATTCTAACACTTCTCATCGTATTGCACAGGGACGAAAGCTTGACTCACGTGTCTAAGGAAACCACATTGGTATAAGGGACTGTTCTTATTCCCTTTTTGCTTTTTAATGAACAATTATCCAAGTAAGCCATTCCACATTGTTGATTTTCTTGGACTCGGATGTCACGCAGGTAGCTATAATCTCCCACGTGGTAAGGTCAATTGCTGGTGTAACCACAAATGCACGACTGACTTCTGTTGTTGATTTCATTTGTTTGTTATTTCCTTCTATGTTTCTCATTCTAACACTTTTCATCGTATTGCACAGGGACGAAAGCTTGACACACGTGTCTAAGGAAACCACTTTGGTATAAGGGACTGTTCTTATTCTTTTTTTTTTGTTTAATCAACAATTATCCAAGTAGGCCATTCCACATTGTTGATTTTCTTGGACTCGGATGTCACGCAGGTAGCTATAATCTCCCACGTGGTAAGGTCAATTGCTGCTGTAACCACAAATGCACGACTGACTTCTGTTGTTGATTTCATTCGTTTGTAATTTCCTTCTATGTTACTCATTCTAACACTTTTCATCGTATTGCACAGGGACGAAAGCTTGACACACGTGTCTAAGGAAACCACTTTGGTATAAGGGACTGTTCTTATTCTTTTTTTTTTGTTTAATCAACAATTATCCAAGTAGGCCATTCCACATTGTTGATTTTCTTGGACTCGGATGTCACGCAGGTAGCTATAATCTCCCACGTGGTAAGGTCAATTGCTGCTGTAACCACAAATGCACGACTGACTTCTGTTGTTGATTTCATTCGTTTGTAATTTCCTTCTATGTTACTCATTCTAACACTTTTCATCGTATTCCACATTGACGAAAGCTTGACACACGTGTCTAAAGAAACCACTTTGGTATAAGGGACTGTTCTTATTTTTTTTTTTTTTGTTTAATCAACAATTATCCAAGTAGTCCATTCCACATTGTTGATTTTCTTGGACTCGAATGTCACGCAGGTAGCTATAATCTCCCACGTGGTAAGGTCAATTGCTGCTGTAACCACAAATGCACGACTGACTTCTGTTGTTGATTTCATTCGTTTGTAATTTCCTTCTATGTTACTCATTCTAACACTTTTCATCGTATTCCACATTGACGAAAGCTTGACACACGTGTCTAAAGAAACCACTTTGGTATAAGGGACTGTTCTTATTTTTTTTTTTTTTGTTTAATCAACAATTATCCAAGTAGTCCATTCCACATTGTTGATTTTCTTGGACTCGAATGTCACGCAGGTAGCTATAATCTCCCACGTGGTAAGGTCAATTGCTGCTGTAACCACAAATGCACGACTGACTTCTGTTGTTGATTTCATTCGTTTGTAATTTCCTTCTATGTTTCTCATTCTAACACTTTTCATCGTATTCCACAGGGACGAAAGCTTGACACACGTGTCTAAAGAAACCACTTTGGTATAAGGGACTGTTCTTATTCCCTTTTTTTTTTTAATCAACAATTATCCAAGTAGGCCATTCCACATTGTTGATTTTCTTGGACTCGGATGACACGCAGGTAGCTATAATCTCCCACGTGGTAAAGTTGATTGCTGCTGTAACGACAAATGCACGACTGACTTCTGTTGTTGATTTCATTCGTTTGTAATTTTCTTCTATGTTTCTCATTCTAACACTAATGAACAATTATCCAAGTAAGCCTTTCCACATTGTTGATTTTCTTGGACTCGGATGTCACGCAGGTAGCTCTAATCTCCCACGTGGTAAGGTCAATTGCTGCTGTAACCACGAATGCACGACTGACTTCTGTTGTTGATTTCATTCGTTTGTTATTTCCTTCAATGTTTCTCATTCTTACACTTTTCATCGTATTGCACAGGGACGAGAGCTTGACACACGTGTCTAAAGAAACCACTTTGGTATAAGGGACTGTTCTTATTCCCTTCTTTTTGTTTAATGAACAATTATCCAAGTAAGCCATTCCACATTGTTGATTTTCTTAGACTCTTATGTCACGCAGGTAGCTATAATCTCCCACGTGGTAAGGTCAATTGCTGCTGTAACCACAAATGCACGACTGACTTCTGTTGTTGATTTCATTTGTTTGTTATTTCCTTCAATGTTTCTCATTCTAACACTTCTCATCGTATTGCACAGGGACGAAAGCTTGACACACGTGTCTAAGGAAATCACATTGGTAAAAGGGACTGTTCTTATTTCCTTTTTTTGTTCAATTAACAATTATCCAAGTGAGCCATTCCACATTGTTGATTTTCTTGGACTCGGATGATACGCGAGTAGTTATAATCTCCTACGTGGTAAGGTCAATTGCTGCTGTAACCACAATTGGACGGCTGACTTCTGTTGTTGATTTCATTTGTTTGTTATTTCCTTCAATGTTTCTCATTCTAACACTTCTCATCGTATTGCACAGGGACGAAAGCTTGACACACGTGTCTATGGAAACCACATTGGTATAAGGGACTGTTCTTATTCCCTTCTTACTGTATAATGATCAATTATCCAAGTAAGCCATTCCACATTGTTGATTTTCTTGGACTCGGATGTCACGCAGGTAGCTATAATCTCCCACGTGGTAAGGTCAATTGCTGCTGTAACCACAAATGCACGACTGACTTCAGTTGTTGATTTCATTTGTTTGTTATTTCCTTCTATGTTTCTCATTCTAACACTTTTCATCGTATTCCACATTGACGAAAGCTTGACACACGTGTCTAAAGAAACCACATTGGTATAAGGGACTGTTCTTATTCTTTTTTTTTTTGTTTAATCAACAATTATCCAAGTAGGCCATTCCACATTGTTGATTTTCTTGGTCTCGGATGTCATGCAGGTAGCTATAATCTCCCACGTGGTAAGGTCAATTGCTGCTGTAACCACAAATGCACGACTGACTTCTGTTGTTGATTTCATTCGTTTGTAATTTCCTTCAATGTTTCTCATTCTTACACTTTTCATCGTATTCCACAGGGACGAAAGCTTGACACACGTGTCTAAAGAAACCACTTTGGTATAAGGGACTGTTCTTATTCCCTTCTTTTTGTTTAATGAACAATTATCCAAGTAAGCCATTCCACATTGTTGATTTTCTTGGACTCGAATGTCACGCAGGTAGCTATAATCTCCCACGTGGTAAGGTCAATTGCTGCTGTAACCACAAATGCACGACTGACTTCTGTTGTTGATTTCATTCGTTTGTAATTTCCTTCTATGTTTCTCATTCTAACACTTTTCATCGTATTCCACAGGGACGAAAGCTTGACACACGTGTCTAAAGAAACCACTTTGGTATAAGGGACTGTTCTTATTCCCTTTTTTTTTTTAATCAACAATTATCTAAGTAGGCCATTCCACATTGTTGATTTTCTTGGACTCGGATGACACGCGGGTAGCTATAATCTCCCACGTGGTAAGGTCAATTGCTGCTGTAACCACAATTGGACGGCTGACTTCTGTTGTTGATTTCATTTGTTTGTTATTTCCTTCAATGTTTCTCATTCTAACACTTTTCATCGTATTGCACAGGGACGAAAGCTTGACACACGTGTCTAAGGAAACCACTTTGGTATGAGGGACTGTTTTTATTCCCTTTTTTTTGTTTAATGAACAATTATCCAAGTAAGCCATTCCTCATTGTTGATTTTCTTGGATTTGGATGTCACGCAGGTAGCTATAATCTCCCACGTGGTAAGGTCAATTGCTGCTGTAACCACAATTGGACGGCTGACTTCTGTTGTTGATTTCATTTGTTTGTTATTTCCTTCAATGTTTCTCATTCTAACACTTTTCATCATATAGCACAGGGACGAAAGCTGGACACACGTGTCTAAGGAAACCACTTTGGTATAAGGGACTGTTCTTATTCCCTTTTTTTTGTTTAATCAATAATTTTCCAAGTAGGCCATTCCACATTGTTGATTTTCTTGGACTCGGATGTCACGCAGGTAGCTATAATCTCCCACGTGGTAGAGTTGATTGCTGCTGTAACGACAAATGCACGACTGACTTCTGTTGTTGATTTCATTCGTTTGTAATTTTCTTCTATGTTTCTCATTCTAACACTAATGAACAATTATCCAAGTAAGCCATTCCACATTGTTGATTTTCTTGGACTCGGATGTCACGCAGGTAGCTCTAATCTCCCACGTGGTAAGGTCAATTGTTGCTGTAACCACGAATGCACGACTGACTTCTGTTGTTGATTTCATTCGTTTGTTATTTCCTTCAATGTTTCTCATTCTTACACTTTTCATCGTATTGCACAGGGACGAGAGCTTGACACACGTGTCTAAAGAAACCACTTTGGTATAAGGGACTGTTCTTATTCCCTTCTTTTTGTTTAATGAACAATTATCCAAGTAAGCCATTCCACATTGTTGATTTTCTTTGACTCTTATGTCACGCAGGTAGCTCTCATCTCCCACGTGGTAAGCTCAATTGCTGCTGTAACCACAAATGCACGACTGACTTCTGTTGTTGATTTCATTTGTTTGTTATTTCCTTCAATGTTTCTCATTCTAACACTTCTCATCGTATTGCACAGGGACGAAAGCTTGACACACGTGTCTAAGGAAATCACATTGGTAAAAGGGACTGTTCTTATTTCCTTTTTTTTGTTCAATTAACAATTATCCAAGTGAGCCATTCCACATTGTTGATTTTCTTGGACTCGGATGACACGCGGGTAGTTATAATCTCCTATGTGGTTAGGTCAATTGCTGCTGTAACCACAATTGGACGGCTGACTTCTGTTGTTGATTTCATTTGTTTGTTATTTCCTTCAATGTTTCTCATTCTAACACTTCTCGTCGTATTGCACAGGGACGAAAGCTTGACACACGTGTCTATGGAAACCACATTGGTATAAGGGACTGTTCTTATTCCCTTCTTACTGTATAATGATCAATTATCCAAGTAAGCCATTCCACATTGTTGATTTTCTTGGACTCGGATGTCACGCAGGTAGCTATAATCTCCCACGTGGTAAGGTCAATTGCTGGTGTAACCACAAATGCACGACTCACTTCTGTTGTTGCTTTCATTTGTTTGTTATTTCCTTCTATGTTTCTCATTCTAAACACTTTTCATCGTATTGCACAGGGACGAAAGCTTGACACACGAGTCTAAGGAAACCACTTTGGTATAAGGGACTGTTCTTATTCCCTTTTTGCTTTTTAATGAACAATTATCCAAGTAAGCCATTCCACATTGTTGATTTTCTTGGACTCGGATGTCACGCAGGTAGCTATAATCTTCCACGTGGTAAGGTCAATTGCTGCTGTAACCACAAATGCACGACTGACTTCTGTTGTTGATTTCATTCGTTTGTAATTTCTTTCTATGTTTCTCATTCTAACACTTTTCATCGTATTCCACAAGGACGAAAAGTTGACACACGTGTCTAAAGAAACCACTTTGGTATAAGGGACTGTTCTTATTCCCTTTTTTTTGTTTAATCAACAATTATCCAAGTAGGCCATTCCACATTGTTGATTTTCTTGGACTCGGATGACACGCGGGTAGCTATAATCTCCCACGTGGTAAGGTCAATTGCTGCTGTAACCACAATTGGACGGCTGACTTCTGTTGTTGATTTCATTTGTTTGTTATTTCCTTCAATGTTTCTCATTCTAACACTTTTCATCGTATTGCACAGGGACGAAAGCTTGACACACGTGTCTAAGGAAACCACTTTGGTATGAGGGACTGTTATTATTTCCTTTTTTTTGTTTAATGAACAATTATCCAAGTAAGCCATTCCACATTGTTGATTTTCTTGGACTTGGATGTCACGCAGGTAGCTATAATCTCCCACGTGGTAAGGTCAATTGCTGCTGTAACCACAATTGCACGACTGACTTCTGTTGTTGATTTCATTTGTTTGTTATTTCCTTCTATGTTTCTCATTCTAACACTTTTCATCGTATTGCACAGGGACGAAAGCTTGACACACGTGTCTAAGGAAACCACATTGGTATAAGGGACTGTTCTTATTCCCTTTTTCCTTTTTGATGAACAATTATCCAAATAAGCCATTCCACATTGTTGATTTTCTTGGACTCGGATGTCACGCAGGTAGCTATAATCTCCCACGTGGTAAGGTCAATTGCTGCTGTAACCACAAATGCACGACTGACATCTGTTGATGATTTCATTTGTTTGTTATTTCCTTCAATGTTTCTCATTCTAACACTTTTCATCGTATTGCTCAGGGACGAAAACTTGACACACGAGTCTAAGGAAACCACAAGGGACTGTTCTTATTCCCTTTATTCTTTTTGATGAACAATTATCCAAGTAAGCCATTCCACATTGTTGATTTTCTTGGACTCGGATGTCACGCAGGTGACTATAATCAATTGCTGCTGTAACCACAAATGCACGACTGACTTCTGTTGTTGATTTCATTCGTTCGTTATTTTCTTCAATGTTTCTCATTCTAACTCTTTTCATCGTATTGCACAAGGACGAAAGCTTGACACACGTGTCTAAGGAAACCACTTTGGTAAAAGGGACTGTTCTTATTCCCTTCTTTTTGTTTAATGAACAATTATCCAAGTAAGCCATTCCACATTGTTGATTTTCTTGGACTCGGATGTCACGCAGGAAGCTATAATCTCCCACGTGGTAAGGTCCATTGCTGCTGTAACCACGAATGCACGACTGACTTCTGTTGTTGATTTCATTTGTTTGTTATTTCCTTCTTTGTTTCTCATTCTAACACTTTTCATCGTATTGCACAGGGACGAAAGCTTGACACACGTGTCTAAGGAAACCACATTGGAATAAGGGACTGTTCTTATTCCCTTTTTTCTTTTTGATGAACAATTATCCAAGTAAGCCATTCCACATTATTGATTTTCTTGGACTCGGATGTCACGCAGGTAGCTATAATCTCCCATGTGGTAAGGTCAATTGCTGCTGTAACCACAAATGCACGACTGACTTCTGTTGTTGATTTCATTCGTTTGTTATTTTCTTCAATGTTTCTCATTCTAACACTTTTCATCGTATTGCACAGGGACGAAAGCTTGACACACGTGTCTAAGGAAATCACATTGGTATAAGGGACTGTTCTTATTCCCTTCTTTTTGTTGATTGTTGATTTTTTTAGACTCGGATGTCACGCAGGTAGCTATAATCTCCCACGTGGTAAGGTCAATTGCTGCTGTAACCACAAATGCACGACTGACTTCTGTTGTTGATTTCATTTGTTTGTTATTTCCTTCTATGTTTCTCATTCTAACACTTTTCATCGTATTGCACAGGGACGAAAGCTTGACACACGTGTCTAAGGAAACCACTTTGGTATAAGGGACTGTTCTTATTCCCTTCTTTTTGTTTAATGAACAATTATCCAAGTAAGCCATTCCACATTGTTGATTTTCTTAGACTCGGATTACACACGGGTAGCTATAATCTCTCACGTGGTAAGGTCAATTGCTGCTGTAACCACAATTGGACGGCTGACTTCTGTTGTTGATTTCATTTGTTTGTTATTTCCTTCAATGTTTCTCATTCTTACACTTTTCATCGTATTGCACAGGGACGAAAGCTTGACACACGTGTCTAAGGAAACCACTTTGGTATAAGGGACTGTTCTTATTCCCTTCTTTTTGTTTGATGAACAATTATCCAAGTAAGCCATTCCACATTGTTGATTTTCTTAGACTCGGCTGTCACGCAGGTAGCTATAATCTCCCACGTGGTAAGGTCAATTGCTGCTGTAACCACAAATGCACGACTGACTTCTGTTGTTGATTTCATTTGTTTGTTATTTCCTTCAATGTTTCTCATTCTAACACTTCTCATCGTATTGCACAGGGACGAAAGCTTGACACACGTGTCTAAGGAAACCACTTTGGTATAAGGGACTGTTCTTATTCCCTTCTTTCTGTTTAATGAACAATTATCCATGTTAGCCATTCCATATTGTTGATTTTCTTGGACTCGGATGTCACGCAGGTAGCTATAATCTCCCACGTGGTAAGGTCAATTGCTGCTGTAACCACAAATGCACGACTGACTTCTGTTGTTGATTTCATTTGTTTGTTATTTCCTTCTATGTTTCTCATTCTAACACTATTCATCGAATTGCACAGGGACGAAAGCTTGACACACGTGTCTAAGGAAACAACTTTGGTATAAGGGACTGTTCTTATTCCCTTCTTTCTGTATAATGATCAATTATCCAAGTAAGCCATTCCACATTGTTGATTTTCTTGGACTCGGATGACACGCAGGTAGCTATAATCTCCCACGTGGTGAGGTCAATTGCTGCTGTAACCACAAATTAACGACTGACTTCTGTTGTTGATTTCATTTGTTTGTTATTTCCTTCAATGTTTCTCATTCTGACTCTTTTCATCGTATTACACAGGGACGAAAGCTTGACACACGTGTCTAAGGAAACCACATTGGTATAAGGGACTGTTCTTATTCCCTTTTTGCTTTTTAATGAACAATTATCCAAGTAAGCCATTCCACATTGTTGATTTTCTTGGACTCGGATGTCACGCAGGTAGCTATAATCTCCCACGTGGTAAGGTCAATTGCTGGTGTCACCACAAATGCACGACTGACTTCTGTTGTTGATTTCATTTGTTTGTTATTTCCTTCTATGTTTCTCATTCTAACACTTTTCATCGTATTGCACAGGGACGAAAGCTTGACACACGTGTCTAAGGAAACCACATTGGTATAAGGGACTGTTCTTATTCCCTTTTTGCTTTTTAATGAACAATTATCCAAGTAAGCCATTCCACATTGTTGATTTTCTTGGACTCGGATGTCACGCAGGTAGCTATAATCTCCCACGTGGTAAGGTCAATTGCTGGTGTAACCACGAATGCACGACTGACTTCTGTTGTTGATTTCATTTGTTTGTTATTTCCTTCTATGTTTCTCATTCTAACACTTTTCATCGTATTGCACAGGGACGAAAGCTTGACACACGTGTCTAAGGAAACCACTTTGGTATAAGGGACTGTTCTTATTCTTTTTTTTTTGTTTAATCAACAATTATCCAAGTAGGCCATTCCACATTGTTGATTTTCTTGGACTCGGATGTCACGCTGGTAGCTATAATCTCCCACGTGGTAAGGTCAATTGCTGCTGTAACCACAAATGCACGACTGACTTCTGTTGTTGATTTCATTCGTTTGTAATTTCCTTCTATGTTACTCATTCTAACACTTTTCATCGTATTCCACATTGACGAAAGCTTGACACACGTGTCTAAAGAAACCACTTTGGTATAAGGGACTGTTCTTATTTTTTTTTTTTGTTTAATCAACAATTATCCAAGTAGTCCATTCCACATTGTTGATTTTCTTGGACTCGGATGTCACGCAGGTAGCTATAATCTCCCACGTGGTAAAGTTGATTGCTGCTGTAACGACAAATGCACGACTGACTTCTGTTGTTGATTTCATTCGTTTGTAATTTTCTTCTATGTTTCTCATTCTAACACTAATGAACAATTATCCAAGTAAGCCATTCCACATTGTTGATTTTCTTGGACTCGGATGTCACGCAGGTAGCTCTAATCTCCCACGTGGTACGGTCAATTGCTGCTGTAACCACGAATGCACGACTGACTTCTGTTGTTGATTTCATTCGTTTGTTATTTCCTTCAATGTTTCTCATTCTTACACTTTTCATCGTATTGCACAGGGACGAAAGCTTGACACACGTGTCTAAAGAAACCACTTTGGTATAAGGGACTGTTCTTATTCCCTTCTTTTTGTTTAATGAACAATTATCCAAGTAAGCCATTCCACATTTTTGATTTTCTTAGACTCTTATGTCACGCAGGTAGCTATAATCTCACACGTGGTAAGGTCAATTGCTGCTGTAACCACAAATGCACGACTGACTTCTGTTGTTGATTTCATTTGTTTGTTATTTCCTTCAATGTTTCTCATTCTAACACTTCTCATCGTATTGCACAGGGACGAAAGCTTGACAAACGGGTCTAAGGAAATCACATTGGTAAAAGGGACTGTTCTTATTTCCTTTTTTTTGTTCAATTAACAATTATCCAAGTGAGCCATTCCACATTGTTGATTTTCTTGGACTCGGATGACAAGCGGGTAGTTATAATCTCCTACGTGGTAAGGTCAATTGCTGCTGTAACCACAATTGGACGGCTGACTTCTGTTGTTGATTTCATTTGTTTGTTATTTCCTTCAATGTTTCTCATTCTAACACTTCTCATCGTATTGCACAGGGACGAAAGCTTGACACACGTGTCTATGGAAACCACATTGGTATAAGGGACTGTTCTTATTCCCTTCTTTCTGTATAATGATCAATTATCCAAGTAAGCCATTCCACATTGTTGATTTTCTTGGACTCGGATGTCACGCAGGTAGCTATAATCTCCTACGTGGTAAGGTCAATTGCTGCTGTAACCACAAATGCACGACTGACTTCTGTTGTTGATTTCATTTGTTTGTTATTTCCTTCTATGTTTCTCATTCTAACACTTTTCATCGTATTCCACATTGACGAAAGCTTGACACACGTGTCTAAAGAAACCACTTTGGTATAAGGGACTGTTCTTATTCTTTTTTTTTTTGTTTAATCAACAATTATCCAAGTAGTCCATTCCACATTGTTGATTTTCTTGGACTCGGATGTCACGCAGGTAGCTATAATCTCCCACGTGCTGCTGTAACCACAAATGCACGACTGACTTCTGTTGTTGATTTCATTTGTTTGTTATTTCCTTCAATGTTTCTCATTCTAACACTTCTCATCGTATTGCACAGGGACGAAAGCTTGACACACGTGTCTAAGGAAATCACATTGGTAAAAGGGACTGTTCTCATTTCCTTCTTTTTGTTCAATTAACAATTATCCAAGTGAGCCATTCCACATTGTTGATTTTCTTGGACACGGATGACACGCGGGTAGTTATAATCTCCCACGTGGTAAGGTCAATTGCTGCTGTAACCACAATTGGACGGCTGACTTCTGTTTTTGATTCCATTTATTTGTTATTTCCTTCAATGTTTCTCATTCTAACACTTCTCATCGTATTGCACAGGGACGAAAGCTTGACACACGTGTCTAAGGAAACCACATTGGTATAAGGGACTGTTCTTATTCCCTTTTTTCTTTTTAATGAACAATTATCCAAGTAAGCCATTCCACATTGTTGATTTTCTTGGACTCGGATGTCACGCAGGTAGCTATAATCTCCCACGTGGTAAGGTCAATTGCTGGTGTAACCACAAATGCACGACTGACTTCTGTTGTTGATTTCATTTGTTTGTTATTTCCTTCTATGTTTCTCATTCTAACACTTTTCATCGTATTGCACAGGGACGAAAGCTTGACACACGTGTCTAAGGAAACCACTTTGGTATAAGGGACTGTTCTTATTCTTTTTTTTTTGTTTAATCAACAATTATCCAAGTAGGCCATTCCACATTGTTGATTTTCTTGGACTCGGATGTCACGCAGGTAGCTATAATCTCCCACGTGGTAAGGTCAATTGCTGCTGTAACCACAAATGCACGACTGACTTCTGTTGTTGATTTCATTCGTTTGTAATTTCCTTCTATGTTACTCATTCTAACACTTTTCATCGTATTGCACAGGGACGAAAGCTTGACACACGTGTCTAAGGAAACCACTTTGGTATAAGGGACTGTTCTTATTCTTTTTTTTTTGTTTAATCAACAATTATCCAAGTAGGCCATTCCACATTGTTGATTTTCTTGGACTCGGATGTCACGCAGGTAGCTATAATCTCCCACGTGGTAAGGTCAATTGCTGCTGTAACCACAAATGCACGACTGACTTCTGTTGTTGATTTCATTCGTTTGTAATTTCCTTCTATGTTACTCATTCTAACACTTTTCATCGTATTCCACATTGACGAAAGCTTGACACACGTGTCTAAAGAAACCACTTTGGTATAAGGGACTGTTCTTATTTTTTTTTTTTTTGTTTAATCAACAATTATCCAAGTAGTCCATTCCACATTGTTGATTTTCTTGGACTCGAATGTCACGCAGGTAGCTATAATCTCCCACGTGGTAAGGTCAATTGCTGCTGTAACCACAAATGCACGACTGACTTCTGTTGTTGATTTCATTCGTTTGTAATTTCCTTCTATGTTACTCATTCTAACACTTTTCATCGTATTCCACATTGACGAAAGCTTGACACACGTGTCTAAAGAAACCACTTTGGTATAAGGGACTGTTCTTATTCTTTTTTTTTTTGTTTAATCAACAATTATCCAAGTAGTCCATTCCACATTGTTGATTTTCTTGGACTCGAATGTCACGCAGGTAGCTATAATCTCCCACGTGGTAAGGTCAATTGCTGCTGTAACCACAAATGCACGACTGACTTCTGTTGTTGATTTCATTCGTTTGTAATTTCCTTCTATGTTTCTCATTCTAACACTTTTCATCGTATTCCACAGGGACGAAAGCTTGACACACGTGTCTAAAGAAACCACTTTGGTATAAGGGACTGTTCTTATTCCCTTTTTTTTTTTAATCAACAATTATCCAAGTAGGCCATTCCACATTGTTGATTTTCTTGGACTCGGATGACACGCAGGTAGCTATAATCTCCCACGTGGTAAAGTTGATTGCTGCTGTAACGACAAATGCACGACTGACTTCTGTTGTTGATTTCATTCGTTTGTAATTTTCTTCTATGTTTCTCATTCTAACACTAATGAACAATTATCCAAGTAAGCCTTTCCACATTGTTGATTTTCTTGGACTCGGATGTCACGCAGGTAGCTCTAATCTCCCACGTGGTAAGGTCAATTGCTGCTGTAACCACGAATGCACGACTGACTTCTGTTGTTGATTTCATTCGTTTGTTATTTCCTTCAATGTTTCTCATTCTTACACTTTTCATCGTATTGCACAGGGACGAGAGCTTGACACACGTGTCTAAAGAAACCACTTTGGTATAAGGGACTGTTCTTATTCCCTTCTTTTTGTTTAATGAACAATTATCCAAGTAAGCCATTCCACATTGTTGATTTTCTTAGACTCTTATGTCACGCAGGTAGCTATAATCTCCCACGTGGTAAGGTCAATTGCTGCTGTAACCACAAATGCACGACTGACTTCTGTTGTTGATTTCATTTGTTTGTTATTTCCTTCAATGTTTCTCATTCTAACACTTCTCATCGTATTGCACAGGGACGAAAGCTTGACACACGTGTCTAAGGAAACCACATTGGTAAAAGGGACTGTTCTTATTTCCTTTTTTTGTTCAATTAACAATTATCCAAGTGAGCCATTCCACATTGTTGATTTTCTTGGACTCGGATGATACGCGAGTAGTTATAATCTCCTACGTGGTAAGGTCAATTGCTGCTGTAACCACAATTGGACGGCTGACTTCTGTTGTTGATTTCATTTGTTTGTTATTTCCTTCAATGTTTCTCATTCTAACACTTCTCATCGTATTGCACAGGGACGAAAGCTTGACACACGTGTCTATGGAAACCACATTGGTATAAGGGACTGTTCTTATTCCCTTCTTACTGTATAATGATCAATTATCCAAGTAAGCCATTCCACATTGTTGATTTTCTTGGACTCGGATGTCACGCAGGTAGCTATAATCTCCCACGTGGTAAGGTCAATTGCTGCTGTAACCACAAATGCACGACTGACTTCAGTTGTTGATTTCATTTGTTTGTTATTTCCTTCTATGTTTCTCATTCTAACACTTTTCATCGTATTCCACATTGACGAAAGCTTGACACACGTGTCTAAAGAAACCACATTGGTATAAGGGACTGTTCTTATTCTTTTTTTTTTTGTTTAATCAACAATTATCCAAGTAGGCCATTCCACATTGTTGATTTTCTTGGTCTCGGATGTCATGCAGGTAGCTATAATCTCCCACGTGGTAAGGTCAATTGCTGCTGTAACCACAAATGCACGACTGACTTCTGTTGTTGATTTCATTCGTTTGTAATTTCCTTCAATGTTTCTCATTCTTACACTTTTCATCGTATTGCACAGGGACGAAAGCTTGACACACGTGTCTAAAGAAACCACTTTGGTATAAGGGACTGTTCTTATTCCCTTCTTTTTGTTTAATGAACAATTATCCAAGTAAGCCATTCCACATTGTTGATTTTCTTGGACTCGAATGTCACGCAGGTAGCTATAATCTCCCACGTGGTAAGGTCAATTGCTGCTGTAACCACAAATGCACGACTGACTTCTGTTGTTGATTTCATTCGTTTGTAATTTCCTTCTATGTTTCTCATTCTAACACTTTTCATCGTATTCCACAGGGACGAAAGCTTGACACACGTGTCTAAAGAAACCACTTTGGTATAAGGGACTGTTCTTATTCCCTTTTTTTTTTAATCAACAATTATCTAAGTAGGCCATTCCACATTGTTGATTTTCTTGGACTCGGATGACACGCGGGTAGCTATAATCTCCCACGTGGTAAGGTCAATTGCTGCTGTAACCACAATTGGACGGCTGACTTCTGTTGTTGATTTCATTTGTTTGTTATTTCCTTCAATGTTTCTCATTCTAACACTTTTCATCGTATTGCACAGGGACGAAAGCTTGACACACGTGTCTAAGGAAACCACTTTGGTATGAGGGACTGTTTTTATTCCCTTTTTTTTGTTTAATGAACAATTATCCAAGTAAGCCATTCCTCATTGTTGATTTTCTTGGATTTGGATGTCACGCAGGTAGCTATAATCTCCCACGTGGTAAGGTCAATTGCTGCTGTAACCACAATTGGACGGCTGACTTCTGTTGTTGATTTCATTTGTTTGTTATTTCCTTCAATGTTTCTCATTCTAACACTTTTCATCATATAGCACAGGGACGAAAGCTGGACACACGTGTCTAAGGAAACCACTTTGGTATAAGGGACTGTTCTTATTCCCTTTTTTTTGTTTAATCAATAATTTTCCAAGTAGGCCATTCCACATTGTTGATTTTCTTGGACTCGGATGTCACGCAGGTAGCTATAATCTCCCACGTGGTAGAGTTGATTGCTGCTGTAACGACAAATGCACGACTGACTTCTGTTGTTGATTTCATTCGTTTGTAATTTTCTTCTATGTTTCTCATTCTAACACTAATGAACAATTATCCAAGTAAGCCATTCCACATTGTTGATTTTCTTGGACTCGGATGTCACGCAGGTAGCTCTAATCTCCCACGTGGTAAGGTCAATTGTTGCTGTAACCACGAATGCACGACTGACTTCTGTTGTTGATTTCATTCGTTTGTTATTTCCTTCAATGTTTCTCATTCTTACACTTTTCATCGTATTGCACAGGGACGAGAGCTTGACACTTGTGTCTAAGGAAACCACTTTGGTATAAGGGACTGTTCTTATTCCCTTCTTTTTGTTTAATGAACAATTATCCAAGTAAGCCATTCCACATTGTTGATTTTCTTAGACTCTTATGTCACGCAGGTAGCTCTAATCTCCCACGTGGTAAGCTCAATTGCTGCTGTAACCACAAATGCACGACTGACTTCTGTTGTTGATTTCATTTGTTTGTTATTTCCTTCAATGTTTCTCATTCTAACACTTCTCATCGTATTGCACAGGGACGAAAGCTTGACACACGTGTCTAAGGAATTCACATTGGTAAAAGGGACTGTTCTTATTTCCTTTTTTTTGTTCAATTAACAATTATCCAAGTGAGCCATTCCACATTGTTGATTTTCTTGGACTCGGATGACACGCGGGTAGTTATAATCTCCTATGTGGTAAGGTCAATTGCTGCTGTAACCACAATTGGACGGCTGACTTCTGTTGTTGATTTCATTTGTTTGTTATTTCCTTCAATGTTTCTCATTCTAACACTTCTCGTCGTATTGCACAGGGACGAAAGCTTGACACACGTGTCTATGGAAACCACATTGGTATAAGGGACTGTTCTTATTCCCTTCTTACTGTATAATGATCAATTATCCAAGTAAGCCATTCCACATTGTTGATTTTCTTGGACTCGGATGTCACGCAGGTAGCTATAATCTCCCACGTGGTAAGGTCAATTGCTGGTGTAACCACAAATGCACGACTCACTTCTGTTGTTGCTTTCATTTGTTTGTTATTTCCTTCTATGTTTCTCATTCTAAACACTTTTCATCGTATTGCACAGGGACGAAAGCTTGACACACGAGTCTAAGGAAACCACTTTGGTATAAGGGACTGTTCTTATTCCCTTTTTGCTTTTTAATGAACAATTATCCAAGTAAGCCATTCCACATTGTTGATTTTCTTGGACTCGGATGTCACGCAGGTAGCTATAATCTTCCACGTGGTAAGGTCAATTGCTGCTGTAACCACAAATGCACGACTGACTTCTGTTGTTGATTTCATTCGTTTGTAATTTCTTTCTATGTTTCTCATTCTAACACTTTTCATCGTATTCCACAAGGACGAAAACTTGACACACGTGTCTAAAGAAACCACTTTGGTATAAGGGACTGTTCTTATTCCCTTTTTTTTGTTTAATCAACAATTATCCAAGTAGGCCATTCCACATTGTTGATTTTCTTGGACTCGGATGACACGCGGGTAGCTATAATCTCCCACGTGGTAAGGTCAATTGCTGCTGTAACCACAATTGGACGGCTGACTTCTGTTGTTGATTTCATTTGTTTGTTATTTCCTTCAATGTTTCTCATTCTAACACTTTTCATCGTATTGCACAAGGACGAAAGCTTGACACACGTGTCTAAGGAAACCACTTTGGTATGAGGGACTGTTATTATTTCCTTTTTTTTGTTTAATGAACAATTATCCAAGTAAGCCATTCCACATTGTTGATTTTCTTGGACTTGGATGTCACGCAGGTAGCTATAATCTCCCACGTGGTAAAGTCAATTGCTGCTGTAACCACAATTGCACGACTGACTTCTGTTGTTGATTTCATTTGTTTGTTATTTCCTTCTATGTTTCTCATTCTTACACTTTTCATCGTATTGCACAGGGACGAAAGCTTGACACACGTGTCTAAGGAAACCACATTGGTATAAGGGACTGTTCTTATTCCCTTTTTCCTTTTTGATGAACAATTATCCAAATAAGCCATTCCACATTGTTGATTTTCTTGGACTCGGATGTCACGCAGGTAGCTATAATCTCCCACGTGGTAAGGTCAATTGCTGCTGTAACCACAAATGCACGACTGACATCTGTTGATGATTTCATTTGTTTGTTATTTCCTTCAATGTTTCTCATTCTAACACTTTTCATCGTATTGCTCAGGGACGAAAACTTGACACACGAGTCTAAGGAAACCACAAGGGACTGTTCTTATTCCCTTTATTCTTTTTGATGAACAATTATCCAAGTAAGCCATTCCACATTGTTGATTTTCTTGGACTCGGATGTCACGCAGGTAGCTATAATCAATTGCTGCTGTAACCACAAATGCACGACTGACTTCTGTTGTTGATTTCATTCGTTCGTTATTTTCTTCAATGTTTCTCATTCTAACTCTTTTCATCGTATTGCACAAGGACGAAAGCTTGACACACGTGTCTAAGGAAACCACTTTGGTAAAAGGGACTGTTCTTATTCCCTTCTTTTTGTTTAATGAACAATTATCCAAGTAAGCCATTCCACATTGTTGATTTTCTTGGACTCGGATGTCACGCAGGAAGCTATAATCTCCCACGTGGTAAGGTCCATTGCTGCTGTAACCACGAATGCACGACTGACTTCTGTTGTTGATTTCATTTGTTTGTTATTTCCTTCTTTGTTTCTCATTCTAACTCTTTTCATCGTATTGCACAGGGACGAAAGCTTGACACACGTGTCTAAGGAAACCACATTGGAATAAGGGACTGTTCTTATTCCCTTTTTTCTTTTTGATGAACAATTATCCAAGTAAGCCATTCCACATTATTGATTTTCTTGGACTCGGATGTCACGCAGGTAGCTATAATCTCCCATGTGGTAAGGTCAATTGCTGCTGTAACCACAAATGCACGACTGACTTCTGTTGTTGATTTCATTCGTTTGTTATTTTCTTCAATGTTTCTCATTCTAACACTTTTCATCGTATTGCACAGGGACGAAAGCTTGACACACGTGTCTAAGGAAACCACTTTGGTATAAGGGACTGTTCTTATTCCCTTCTTTTTGTTGATTGTTGATTTTTTTAGACTCGGATGTCACGCAGGTAGCTATAATCTCCCACGTGGTAAGGTCAATTGCTGCTGTAACCACAAATGCAGGACTGACTTCTGTTGTTGATTTCATTTGTTTGTTATTTCCTTCTATGTTTCTCATTCTAACACTTTTCATCGTATTGCACAGGGACGAAAGCTTGACACACGTGTCTAAGGAAACCACTTTGGTATAAGGGACTGTTCTTATTCCCTTCTTTTTGTTTAATGAACAATTATCCAAGTAAGCCATTCCACATTGTTGATTTTCTTAGACTCGGATTACACACGGGTAGCTATAATCTCTCACGTGGTAAGGTCAATTGCTGCTGTAACCACAATTGGACGGCTGACTTCTGTTGTTGATTTCATTTGTTTGTTATTTCCTTCAATGTTTCTCATTCTTACACTTTTCATCGTATTGCACAGGGACGAAAGCTTGACACACGTGTCTAAGGAAACCACTTTGGTATAAGGGACTGTTCTTATTCCCTTCTTTTTGTTTGATGAACAATTATCCAAGTAAGCCATTCCACATTGTTGATTTTCTTAGACTCGGCTGTCACGCAGGTAGCTATAATCTCCCACGTGGTAAGGTCAATTGCTGCTGTAACCACAAATGCACGACTGACTTCTGTTGTTGATTTCATTTGTTTGTTATTTCCTTCAATGTTTCTCATTCTAACACTTCTCATCGTATTGCACAGGGACGAAAGCTTGACACACGTGTCTAAGGAAACCACTTTGGTATAAGGGACTGTTCTTATTCCCTTCTTTCTGTTTAATGAACAATTATCCATGTTAGCCATTCCATATTGTTGATTTTCTTGGACTCGGATGTCACGCAGGTAGCTATAATCTCCCACGTGGTAAGGTCAATTGCTGCTGTAACCACAAATGCACGACTGACTTCTGTTGTTGATTTCATTTGTTTGTTATTTCCTTCTATGTTTCTCATTCTAACACTATTCATCGAATTGCACAGGGACGAAAGCTTGACACACGTGTCTAAGGAAACAACTTTGGTATAAGGGACTGTTCTTATTCCCTTCTTTCTGTATAATGATCAATTATCCAAGTAAGCCATTCCACATTGTTGATTTTCTTGGACTCGGATGACACGCAGGTAGCTATAATCTCCCACGTGGTGAGGTCAATTGCTGCTGTAACCACAAATTAACGACTGACTTCTGTTGTTGATTTCATTTGTTTGTTATTTCCTTCAATGTTTCTCATTCTGACTCTTTTCATCGTATTACACAGGGACGAAAGCTTGACACTTGTGTCTAAGGAAACCACTTTGGTATAAGGGACTGTTCTTATTCCCTTCTTTTTGTTTAATGAACAATTATCCAAGTTAGCCATTCCATATTGTTGATTTTCTTGGACTCGGATGTCACGCAGGTAGCTATAATCTACCACGTGGTAAGGTCAATTGCTGCTGTAACCACAAATGCACGACTGACTTCTGTTGTTGATTTCATTTGTTTGTTATTTCCTTCTATGTTTCTCATTCTAACACTTTTCATCGTATTGCACAGGGACGAAAGCTTGACACACGTGTCTAAGGAAACCACTTTGGTATAAGGGACTGTTCTTATTTCCTTTCTTTTTGTTTAATGAACAATTATCCAAGTAAGTCATTCCACATTGTTGATTTTCTTAGACTCGGCTGTCACGCAGGTAGCTATAATCTCCCACGTGGTAAGGTCAATTGCTGCTGTAACCACAAATGCACGACTGACTTCTGTTGTTGATTTCATTTGTTTGTTATTTCTTTCTATGTTTCTCATTCTAACACTTTTCATCGTATTGCACAGGGACGAAAGCTTGACACATGTGTCTATGGAAACCACATCGGTATAAGGGACTGTTCGTATTCCATTCTTTCTGTATAATGATCAATTATCCAAGTAAGCCATTCCACATTGTTGATTTTTTTGGACTCGGATGTCACGCAGGTGGCTATAATCTCCCACGTGGTAAGGTCAATTGCTGCTGTAACCACAAATGCACGACTGACTTCTGTTGTTGATTTCATTTGTTTGTTATTTCCTTCAATGTTTCTCATTCTAACACTTCTCATCGTATTGCACAGGGACGAAAGCTTGACTCACGTGTCTAAGGAAACCACATTGGTATAAGGGACTGTTCTTATTCCCTTTTTCCTTTTTGATGAACAATTATCCAAATAAGCCATTCCACATTGTTGAATTTCTTGGACTCGGATGACACGCAGGTAGCTATAATCTCCCACGTGGTAAGGTCAATTGCTGCTGTAACCACAATTGCACGACTGACTTCTGTTGTTGATTTCATTTGTTTGTTATTTCCTTCTATGTTTCTCATTCTAACACTTTTCATCGTATTGCACAGGGACGAAAGCTTGACACACGTGTCTAAGGAAACCACATTGGTATAAGGGACTGTTCTTATTCCCTTCTTTTTGTTTAATGAACAATTATCCATGTAAGCCATTCCATATTGTTGATTTTCTTGGACTCGGATGTCACGCAGGTAGCTATAATCTCCCACGTGGTAAGGTCAATTGCTGCTGTAACCACAAATGCACGACTGACTTCTGTTGTTGATTTCATTTGTTTGTTATTTCCTTCTATGTTTCTCATTCTAACACTATTCATCGAATTGCACAGGGACGAAAGCTTGACACACGTGTCTAAGGAAACAACTTTGGTATAAGGGACTGTTCTTATTCCCTTCTTTCTGTATAATGATCAATTATCCAAGTAAGCCATTCCACATTGTTGATTTTCTTGGACTCGGATGACACGCAGGTAGCTATAATCTCCCACGTGGTGAGGTCAATTGCTGCTGTAACCACAAATGCACGACTGACTTCTGTTGTTGATTTCATTTGTTTGTTATTTCCTTCAATGTTTCTCATTCTAACTCTTTTCATCGTATTACACAGGGACGAAAGCTTGACACTTGTGTCTAAGGAAACCACTTTGGTATAAGGGACTGTTCTTATTCCCTTCTTTTTGTTTAATGAACAATTATCCAAGTTAGCCATTCCATATTGTTGATTTTCTTGGACTCGGATGTCACGCAGGTAGCTATAATCTACCACGTGGTAAGGTCAATTGCTGCTGTAACCACAAATGCACGACTGACTTCTGTTGTTGATTTCATTTGTTTGTTATTTCCTTCTATGTTTCTCATTCTAACACTTTTCATCGTATTGCACAGGGACGAAAGCTTGACACACGTGTCTAAGGAAACCACTTTGGTATAAGGGACTGTTCTTATTTCCTTTCTTTTTGTTTAATGAACAATTATCCAAGTAAGCCATTCCACATTGTTGATTTTCTTAGACTCGGCTGTCACGCAGGTAGCTATAATCTCCCACGTGGTAAGGTCAATTGCTGCTGTAACCACAAATGCACGACTGACTTCTGTTGTTGATTTCATTTGTTTGTTATTTCTTTCTATGTTTCTCATTCTAACACTTTTCATCGTATTGCACAGGGACGAAAGCTTGACACATGTGTCTATGGAAACCACATCGGTATAAGGGACTGTTCGTATTCCATTCTTTCTGTATAATGATCAATTATCCAAGTAAGCCATTCCACATTGTTGATTTTCTTGGACTCGGATGTCACGCAGGTGGCTATAATCTCCCACGTGGTAAGGTCAATTGCTGCTGTAACCACAAATGCACGACTGACTTCTGTTGTTGATTTCATTTGTTTGTTATTTCCTTCAATGTTTCTCATTCTAACACTTCTCATCGTATTGCACAGGGACGAAAGCTTGACTCACGTGTCTAAGGAAACCACATTGGTATAAGGGACTGTTCTTATTCCCTTTTTCCTTTTTGATGAACAATTATCCAAATAAGCCATTCCACATTGTTGATTTTCTTGGACTCGGATGACACGCAGGTAGCTATAATCTCCCACGTGGTAAGGTCAATTGCTGCTGTAACCACAATTGCACGACTGACTTCTGTTGTTGATTTCATTTGTTTGTTATTTCCTTCTATGTTTCTCATTCTAACACTTTTCATCGTATTGCACAGGGACGAAAGCTTGACACACGTGTCTAAGGAAACCACATTGGTATAAGGGACTGTTCTTATTACCTTTTTCCTTTTTGATGAACAATTATCCAAATAAGCCATTCCACATTGTTGATTTTCTTGGACTCGGATGTCACGCAGGTAGCTATAATCTCCCACGTGGTAAGGTCAATTGCTGCTGTAACCACAAATGCACGACTGACATCTGTTGATGATTTCATTTGTTTGTTATTTTCTTCAATGTTTCTCATTCTAACACTTTTCATCGTATTGCTCAGGGACGAAAACTTGACACACGAGTCTAAGGAAACCACAAGGGACTGTTCTTATTCCCTTTTTTCTTTTTGATGAACAATTATCCAAGTAAGCCATTCCACATTGTTGATTTTCTTGGACTCGGATGTCACGCAGGTAGCTATAATCTCCCACGTGGTAAGGTCAATTGCTGCTGTAACCACAAATGCACGACTGACTTCTGTTGTTGATTTCATTCGTTCGTTATTTTCTTCAATGTTTCTTATTCTGACTCTTTTCATCGTATTGCACAAGGACGAAAGCTTGACACACGTGTCTAAGGAAACCACTTTGGTATAAGGGACTGTTCTTATTCCCTTCTTTTTGTTTAATGAACAATTATCCAAATAAGCCATTCCACATTGTTGATTTTCTTGGACTCGGATGTCACGCAGGAAGCTATAATCTCCCACGTGGTAAGGTCCATTGCTGCTGTAACCACGAATGCACGACTGACTTCTGTTGTTGATTTCATTTGTTTGTTATTTCCTTCTTTGTTTCTCATTCTAACACTTTTCATCGTATTGCACAGGGACGAAAGCTTGACACACGTGTCTAAGGAAACCACATTGGAATAAGGGACTGTTCTTATTCCCTTTTTTCTTTTTGATGAACAATTATCCAAGTAAGCCATTCCACATTATTGATTTTCTTGGACTCGGATGTCACGCAGGTAGCTATAATCTTCCACGTGGAAAGGTCAATTGCTGCTGTAACCACAAATGCACGACTGACTGTTGTTGATTTCATTCGTTTGTAATTTCTTTCTATGTTTCTCATTCTAACACTTTTCATCGTATTCCACAAGGACGAAAACTTGACACACGTGTCTAAAGAAACCACTTTGGTATAAGGGACTGTTCTTATTTCCTTTTTTTTGTTCAATTAACAATTATCCAAGTGAGCCATTCCACATTGTTGATTTTCTTGGACTCGGATGACACGCGGGTAGTTATAATCTCCTATGTGGTAAGGTCAATTGCTGCTGTAACCACAATTGGACGGCTGACTTCTGTTGTTGATTTCATTTGTTTGTTATTTCCTTCAATGTTTCTCATTCTAACACTTCTCGTCGTATTGCACAGGGACGAAAGCTTGACACACGTGTCTATGGAAACCACATTGGTATAAGGGACTGTTCTTATTCCCTTCTTACTGTATAATGATCAATTATCCAAGTAAGCCATTCCATATTGTTGATTTTCTTGGACTCGGATGTCACGCAGGTAGCTATAATCTCCCACGTGGTAAGGTCAATTGCTGCTGTAACCACAATTGGACGGCTGACTTCTGTTGTTGATTTCATTTGTTTGTTATTTCCTTCAATGTTTCTCATTCTAACACTTCTCATCGTATTGCACAGGGACGAAAGCTTGACACACGTGTCTAAGGAAACCACATTGGTATAAGGGACTGTTCTTATTCCCTTTTTGCTTTTTAATGAACAATTATCCAAGTAAGCCATTCCACATTGTTGATTTTCTTGGACTCGGATGTCACGCAGGTAGCTATAATCTCCCACGTGGTAAGGTCAATTGCTGGTGTAACCACAAATGCACGACTGACTTCTGTTGTTGATTTCATTTGTTTGTTATTTCCTTCTATGTTTCTCATTCTAACACTTTTCATCGTATTGCACAGGGACGAAAGCTTGACACACGTGTCTAAGGAAACCACTTTGGTATAAGGGACTGTTCTTATTCTTTTTTTTTTGTTTAATCAACAATTATCCAAGTAGGCCATTCCACATTGTTGATTTTCTTGGACTCGGATGTCACGCAGGTAGCTATAATCTCCCACGTGGTAAGGTCAATTGCTGCTGTAACCACAAATGCACGACTGACTTCTGTTGTTGATTTCATTCGTTTGTAATTTCCTTCTATGTTACTCATTCTAACACTTTTCATCGTATTCCACATTGACGAAAGCTTGACACACGTGTCTAAAGAAACCACTTTGGTATAAGGGACTGTTCTTATTTTTTTTTTTTTTGTTTAATCAACAATTATCCAAGTAGTCCATTCCACATTGTTGATTTTCTTGGACTCGAATGTCACGCAGGTAGCTATAATCTCCCACGTGGTAAGGTCAATTGCTGCTGTAACCACAAATGCACGACTGACTTCTGTTGTTGATTTCATTCGTTTGTAATTTCCTTCTATGTTTCTCATTCTAACACTTTTCATCGTATTCCACAGGGACGAAAGCTTGACACACGTGTCTAAAGAAACCACTTTGGTATAAGGGACTGTTCTTATTCCCTTTTTTTTTTTAATCAACAATTATCCAAGTAGGCCATTCCACATTGTTGATTTTCTTGGACTCGGATGGCACGCGGGTAGCTATAATCTCCCACGTGGTAAGGTCAATTGCTGCTGTAACCACAATTGGATGGCTGACTTCTGTTGTTGATTTCATTTGTTTGTTATTTCCTTCAATGTTTCTCATTCTAACACTTTTCATCGTATTGCACAGGGACGAAAGCTTGACACACGTGTCTAAGGAAACCACTTTGGTATGAGGGACTGTTTTTATTCCCTTTTTTTTGTTTAATGAACAATTATCCAAGTAGGCCATTCCACATTGTTGATTTTCTTGGACTTGGATGTCACGCAGGTAGCTATAATCTCCCACGTGGTAAGGTCAATTGCTGCTGTAACCACAATTGGACGGCTGACTTCTGTTGTTGATTTCATTTGTTTGTTATTTCCTTCAATGTTTCTCATTCTAACACTTTTCATCATATAGCACAGGGACGAAAGCTGGACACACGTGTCTAAGGAAACCACTTTGGTATAAGGGACTGTTCTTATTCCCTTTTTTTTGTTTAATCAACAATTATCCAAGTAGGCCATTCCACATTGTTGATTTTCTTGGACTCGGATGTCACGCAGGTAGCTATAATCTCCCACGTGGTAAAGTTGATTGCTGCTGTAACGACAAATGCACGACTGACTTCTGTTGTTGATTTCATTCGTTTGTAATTTTCTTCTATGTTTCTCATTCTAACACTAATGAACAATTATCCAAGTAAGCCTTTCCACATTGTTGATTTTCTTGGACTCGGATGTCACGCAGGTAGCTCTAATCTCCCACGTGGTAAGGTCAATTGCTGCTGTAACCACGAATGCACGACTGACTTCTGTTGTTGATTTCATTCGTTTGTTATTTCCTTCAATGTTTCTCATTCTTACACTTTTCATCGTATTGCACAGGGACGAGAGCTTGACACACGTGTCTAAAGAAACCACTTTGGTATAAGGGACTGTTCTTATTCCCTTCTTTTTGTTTAATGAACAATTATCCAAGTAAGCCATTCCACATTGTTGATTTTCTTAGACTCTTATGTCACGCAGGTAGCTATAATCTCCCACGTGGTAAGGTCAATTGCTGCTGTAACCACAAATGCACGACTGACTTCTGTTGTTGATTTCATTTGTTTGTTATTTCCTTCAATGTTTCTCATTCTAACACTTCTCATCGTATTGCACAGGGACGAAAGCTTGACACACGTGTCTAAGGAAATCACATTGGTAAAAGGGACTGTTCTTATTTCCTTTTTTTGTTCAATTAACAATTATCCAAGTGAGCCATTCCACATTGTTGATTTTCTTGGACTCGGATGATACGCGAGTAGTTATAATCTCCTACGTGGTAAGGTCAATTGCTGCTGTAACCACAATTGGACGGCTGACTTCTGTTGTTGATTTCATTTGTTTGTTATTTCCTTCAATGTTTCTCATTCTAACACTTCTCATCGTATTGCACAGGGACGAAAGCTTGACACACGTGTCTATGGAAACCACATTGGTATAAGGGACTGTTCTTATTCCCTTCTTACTTTATAATGATCAATTATCCAAGTAAGCCATTCCACATTGTTGATTTTCTTGGACTCGGATGTCACGCAGGTAGCTATAATCTCCCACGTGGTAAGGTCAATTGCTGCTGTAACCACAAATGCACGACTGACTTCAGTTGTTGATTTCATTTGTTTGTTATTTCCTTCTATGTTTCTCATTCTAACACTTTTCATCGTATTCCACATTGACGAAAGCTTGACACACGTGTCTAAAGAAACCACATTGGTATAAGGGACTGTTCTTATTCTTTTTTTTTTTGTTTAATCAACAATTATCCAAGTAGGCCATTCCACATTGTTGATTTTCTTGGTCTCGGATGTCATGCAGGTAGCTATAATCTCCCACGTGGTAAGGTCAATTGCTGCTGTAACCACAAATGCACGACTGACTTCTGTTGTTGATTTCATTCGTTTGTAATTTCCTTCAATGTTTCTCATTCTTACACTTTTCATCGTATTGCACAGGGACGAAAGCTTGACACACGTGTCTAAAGAAACCACTTTGGTATAAGGGACTGTTCTTATTCCCTTCTTTTTGTTTAATGAACAATTATCCAAGTAAGCCATTCCACATTGTTGATTTTCTTGGACTCGAATGTCACGCAGGTAGCTATAATCTCCCACGTGGTAAGGTCAATTGCTGCTGTAACCACAAATGCACGACTGACTTCTGTTGTTGATTTCATTCGTTTGTAATTTCCTTCTATGTTTCTCATTCTAACACTTTTCATCGTATTCCACAGGGACGAAAGCTTGACACACGTGTCTAAAGAAACCACTTTGGTATAAGGGACTGTTCTTATTCCCTTTTTTTTTTTAATCAACAATTATCTAAGTAGGCCATTCCACATTGTTGATTTTCTTGGACTCGGATGACACGCGGGTAGCTATAATCTCCCACGTGGTAAGGTCAATTGCTGCTGTAACCACAATTGGACGGCTGACTTCTGTTGTTGATTTCATTTGTTTGTTATTTCCTTCAATGTTTCTCATTCTAACACTTTTCATCGTATTGCACAGGGACGAAAGCTTGACACACGTGTCTAAGGAAACCACTTTGGTATGAGGGACTGTTTTTATTCCCTTTTTTTTGTTTAATGAACAATTATCCAAGTAAGCCATTCCTCATTGTTGATTTTCTTGGATTTGGATGTCACGCAGGTAGCTATAATCTCCCACGTGGTAAGGTCAATTGCTGCTGTAACCACAATTGGACGGCTGACTTCTGTTGTTGATTTCATTTGTTTGTTATTTCCTTCAATGTTTCTCATTCTAACACTTTTCATCATATAGCACAGGGACGAAAGCTGGACACACGTGTCTAAGGAAACCACTTTGGTATAAGGGACTGTTCTTATTCCCTTTTTTTTGTTTAATCAATAATTTTCCAAGTAGGCCATTCCACATTGTTGATTTTCTTGGACTCGGATGTCACGCAGGTAGCTATAATCTCCCACGTGGTAGAGTTGATTGCTGCTGTAACGACAAATGCACGACTGACTTCTGTTGTTGATTTCATTCGTTTGTAATTTTCTTCTATGTTTCTCATTCTAACACTAATGAACAATTATCCAAGTAAGCCATTCCACATTGTTGATTTTCTTGGACTCGGATGTCACGCAGGTAGCTCTAATCTCCCACGTGGTAAGGTCAATTGTTGCTGTAACCACGAATGCACGACTGACTTCTGTTGTTGATTTCATTCGTTTGTTATTTCCTTCAATGTTTCTCATTCTTACACTTTTCATCGTATTGCACAGGGACGAGAGCTTGACACACGTGTCTAAAGAAACCACTTTGGTATAAGGGACTGTTCTTATTCCCTTCTTTTTGTTTAATGAACAATTATCCAAGTAAGCCATTCCACATTGTTGATTTTCTTAGACTCTTATGTCACGCAGGTAGCTCTAATCTCCCACGTGGTAAGCTCAATTGCTGCTGTAACCACAAATGCACGACTGACTTCTGTTGTTGATTTCATTTGTTTGTTATTTCCTTCAATGTTTCTCATTCTAACACTTCTCATCGTATTGCACAGGGACGAAAGCTTGACACACGTGTCTAAGGAAATCACATTGGTAAAAGGGACTGTTCTTATTTCCTTTTTTTTGTTCAATCAACAATTATCCAAGTGAGCCATTCCACATTGTTGATTTTCTTGGACTCGGATGACACGCGGGTAGTTATAATCTCCTATGTGGTAAGGTCAATTGCTGCTGTAACCACAATTGGACGGCTGACTTCTGTTGTTGATTTCATTTGTTTGTTATTTCCTTCAATGTTTCTCATTCTAACACTTCTCGTCGTATTGCACAGGGACGAAAGCTTGACACACGTGTCTATGGAAACCACATTGGTATAAGGGACTGTTCTTATTCCCTTCTTTCTGTATAATGATCAATTATCCAAGTAAGCCATTCCACATTGTTGATTTTCTTGGACTCGGATGTCACGCAGGTAGCTATAATCTCCCACGTGGTAAGGTCAATTGCTGGTGTAACCACAAATGCACGACTCACTTCTGTTGTTGCTTTCATTTGTTTGTTATTTCCTTCTATGTTTCTCATTCTAAACACTTTTCATCGTATTGCACAGGGACGAAAGCTTGACACACGAGTCTAAGGAAACCACTTTGGTATAAGGGACTGTTCTTATTCCCTTTTTGCTTTTTAATGAACAATTATCCAAGTAAGCCATTCCACATTGTTGATTTTCTTGGACTCGGATGTCACGCAGGTAGCTATAATCTTCCACGTGGTAAGGTCAATTGCTGCTGTAACCACAAATGCACGACTGACTTCTGTTGTTGATTTCATTCGTTTGTTATTTCTTTCTATGTTTCTCATTCTAACACTTTTCATCGTATTCCACAAGGACGAAAACTTGACACACGTGTCTAAAGAAACCACTTTGGTATAAGGGACTGTTCTTATTCCCTTTTTTTTGTTTAATCAACAATTATCCAAGTAGGCCATTCCACATTGTTGATTTTCTTGGACTCGGATGACACGCGGGTAGCTATAATCTCCCACGTGGTAAGGTCAATTGCTGCTGTAACCACAATTGGACGGCTGACTTCTGTTGTTGATTTCATTTGTTTGTTATTTCCTTCAATGTTTCTCATTCTAACACTTTTCATCGTATTGCACAGGGACGAAAGCTTGACACACGTGTCTAAGGAAACCACTTTGGTATGAGGGACTGTTATTATTTCCTTTTTTTTGTTTAATGAACAATTATCCAAGTAAGCCATTCCACATTGTTGATTTTCTTGGACTTGGATGTCACGCAGGTAGCTATAATCTCCCACGTGGTAAGGTCAATTGCTGCTGTAACCACAATTGCACGACTGACTTCTGTTGTTGATTTCATTTGTTTGTTATTTCCTTCTATGTTTCTCATTCTAACACTTTTCATCGTATTGCACAGGGACGAAAGCTTGACACACGTGTCTAAGGAAACCACATTGGAATAAGGGACTGTTCTTATTCCCTTCTTTTTGTTTAATGAACAATTATCCAAGTAAGCCATTCCACATTGTTGATTTTCTTAGACTCGGATTACACACGGGTAGCTATAATCTCTCACGTGGTAAGGTCAATTGCTGCTGTAACCACAATTGGACGGCTGACTTCTGTTGTTGATTTCATTTGTTTGTTATTTCCTTCAATGTTTCTCATTCTTACACTTTTCATCGTATTGCACAGGGACGAAAGCTTGACACACGTGTCTAAGGAAACCACTTTGGTATAAGGGACTGTTCTTATTCCCTTCTTTTTGTTTGATGAACAATTATCCAAGTAAGCCATTCCACATTGTTGATTTTCTTAGACTCGGCTGTCACGCAGGTAGCTATAATCTCCCACGTGGTAAGGTCAATTGCTGCTGTAACCACAAATGCACGACTGACTTCTGTTGTTGATTTCATTTGTTTGTTATTTCCTTCAATGTTTCTCATTCTAACACTTCTCATCGTATTGCACAGGGACGAAAGCTTGACACACGTGTCTAAGGAAACCACTTTGGTATAAGGGACTGTTCTTATTCCCTTCTTTTTGTTTAATGAACAATTATCCATGTTAGCCATTCCATATTGTTGATTTTCTTGGACTCGGATGTCACGCAGGTAGCTATAATCTCCCACGTGGTAAGGTCAATTGCTGCTGTAACCACAAATGCACGACTGACTTCTGTTGTTGATTTCATTTGTTTGTTATTTCCTTCTATGTTTCTCATTCTAACACTATTCATCGAATTGCACAGGGACGAAAGCTTGACACACGTGTCTAAGGAAACCACATTGGTATAAGGGACTGTTCTTATTCCCTTTTTGCTTTTTAATGAACAATTATCCAAGTAAGCCATTCCACATTGTTGATTTTCTTGGACTCGGATGTCACGCAGGTAGCTATAATCTCCCACGTGGTAAGGTCAATTGCTGGTGTAACCACAAATGCACGACTGACTTCTGTTGTTGATTTCATTTGTTTGTTATTTCCTTCTATGTTTCTCATTCTAACACTTTTCATCGTATTGCACAGGGACGAAAGCTTGACACACGTGTCTAAGGAAACCACTTTGGTATAAGGGACTGTTCTTATTCTTTTTTTTTTGTTTAATCAACAATTATCCAAGTAGGCCATTCCACATTGTTGATTTTCTTGGACTCGGATGTCACGCAGGTAGCTATAATCTCCCACGTGGTAAGGTCAATTGCTGCTGTAACCACAAATGCACGACTGACTTCTGTTGTTGATTTCATTCGTTTGTAATTTCCTTCTATGTTACTCATTCTAACACTTTTCATCGTATTCCACATTGACGAAAGCTTGACACACGTGTCTAAAGAAACCACTTTGGTATAAGGGACTGTTCTTATTTTTTTTTTTTTTGTTTAATCAACAATTATCCAAGTAGTCCATTCCACATTGTTGATTTTCTTGGACTCGGATGTCACGCAGGTAGCTATAATCTCCCACGTGGTAAGGTCAATTGCTGCTGTAACCACAAATGCACGACTGACTTCTGTTGTTGATTTCATTCGTTTGTAATTTCCTTCTATGTTTCTCATTCTAACACTTTTCATCGTATTCCACAGGGACGAAAGCTTGACACACGTGTCTAAAGAAACCACTTTGGTATAAGGGACTGTTCTTATTCCCTTTTTTTTTTTAATCAACAATTATCCAAGTAGGCCATTCCACATTGTTGATTTTCTTGGACTCGGATGACACGCGGGTAGCTATAATCTCCCACGTGGTAAGGTCAATTGCTGCTGTAACCACAATTGGATGGCTGACTTCTGTTGTTGATTTCATTTGTTTGTTATTTCCTTCAATGTTTCTCATTCTAACACTTTTCATCGTATTGCACAGGGACGAAAGCTTGACACACGTGTCTAAGGAAACCACTTTGGTATGAGGGACTGTTTTTATTCCCTTTTTTTTGTTTAATGAACAATTATCCAAGTAGGCCATTCCACATTGTTGATTTTCTTGGACTTGGATGTCACGCAGGTAGCTATAATCTCCCACGTGGTAAGGTCAATTGCTGCTGTAACCACAATTGGACGGCTGACTTCTGTTGTTGATTTCATTTGTTTGTTATTTCCTTCAATGTTTCTCATTCTAACACTTTTCATCATATAGCACAGGGACGAAAGCTGGACACACGTGTCTAAGGAAACCACTTTGGTATAAGGGACTGTTCTTATTCCCTTTTTTTTGTTTAATCAACAATTATCCAAGTAGGCCATTCCACATTGTTGATTTTCTTGGACTCGGATGTCACGCAGGTAGCTATAATCTCCCACGTGGTAAAGTTGATTGCTGCTGTAACGACAAATGCACGACTGACTTCTGTTGTTGATTTCATTCGTTTGTAATTTTCTTCTATGTTTCTCATTCTAACACTAATGAACAATTATCCAAGTAAGCCTTTCCACATTGTTGATTTTCTTGGACTCGGATGTCACGCAGGTAGCTCTAATCTCCCACGTGGTAAGGTCAATTGCTGCTGTAACCACAAATGCACGACTGACTTCTGTTGTTGATTTCATTCGTTTGTTATTTCCTTCAATGTTTCTCATTCTTACACTTTTCATCGTATTGCACAGGGACGAGAGCTTGACACACGTGTCTAAAGAAACCACTTTGGTATAAGGGACTGTTCTTATTCCCTTCTTTTTGTTTAATGAACAATTATCCAAGTAAGCCATTCCACATTGTTGATTTTCTTAGACTCTTATGTCACGCAGGTAGCTATAATCTCCCACGTGGTAAGGTCAATTGCTGCTGTAACCACAAATGCACGACTGACTTCTGTTGTTGATTTCATTTGTTTGTTATTTCCTTCAATGTTTCTCATTCTAACACTTCTCATCGTATTGCACAGGGACGAAAGCTTGACACACGTGTCTAAGGAAATCACATTGGTAAAAGGGACTGTTCTTATTTCCTTTTTTTGTTCAATTAACAATTATCCAAGTGAGCCATTCCACATTGTTGATTTTCTTGGACTCGGATGATACGCGAGTAGTTATAATCTCCTACGTGGTAAGGTCAATTGCTGCTGTAACCACAATTGGACGGCTGACTTCTGTTGTTGATTTCATTTGTTTGTTATTTCCTTCAATGTTTCTCATTCTAACACTTCTCATCGTATTGCACAGGGACGAAAGCTTGACACACGTGTCTATGGAAACCACATTGGTATAAGGGACTGTTCTTATTCCCTTCTTACTTTATAATGATCAATTATCCAAGTAAGCCATTCCACATTGTTGATTTTCTTGGACTCGGATGTCACGCAGGTAGCTATAATCTCCCACGTGGTAAGGTCAATTGCTGCTGTAACCACAAATGCACGACTGACTTCAGTTGTTGATTTCATTTGTTTGTTATTTCCTTCTATGTTTCTCATTCTAACACTTTTCATCGTATTCCACATTGACGAAAGCTTGACACACGTGTCTAAAGAAACCACATTGGTATAAGGGACTGTTCTTATTCTTTTTTTTTTTGTTTAATCAACAATTATCCAAGTAGGCCATTCCACATTGTTGATTTTCTTGGTCTCGGATGTCACGCAGGTAGCTATAATCTCCCACGTGGTAAGGTCAATTGCTGCTGTAACCACAAATGCACGACTGACTTCTGTTGTTGATTTCATTCGTTTGTAATTTCCTTCAATGTTTCTCATTCTTACACTTTTCATCGTATTGCACAGGGACGAAAGCTTGACACACGTGTCTAAAGAAACCACTTTGGTATAAGGGACTGTTCTTATTCCCTTCTTTTTGTTTAATGAACAATTATCCAAGTAAGCCATTCCACATTGTTGATTTTCTTGGACTCGAATGTCACGCAGGTAGCTATAATCTCCCACGTGGTAAGGTCAATTGCTGCTGTAACCACAAATGCACGACTGACTTCTGTTGTTGATTTCATTCGTTTGTAATTTCCTTCTATGTTTCTCATTCTAACACTTTTCATCGTATTCCACAGGGACGAAAGCTTGACACACGTGTCTAAAGAAACCACTTTGGTATAAGGGACTGTTCTTATTCCCTTTTTTTTTTTAATCAACAATTATCTAAGTAGGCCATTCCACATTGTTGATTTTCTTGGACTCGGATGACACGCGGGTAGCTATAATCTCCCACGTGGTAAGGTCAATTGCTGCTGTAACCACAATTGGACGGCTGACTTCTGTTGTTGATTTCATTTGTTTGTTATTTCCTTCAATGTTTCTCATTCTAACACTTTTCATCGTATTGCACAGGGACGAAAGCTTGACACACGTGTCTAAGGAAACCACTTTGGTATGAGGGACTGTTTTTATTCCCTTTTTTTTGTTTAATGAACAATTATCCAAGTAAGCCATTCCTCATTGTTGATTTTCTTGGATTTGGATGTCACGCAGGTAGCTATAATCTCCCACGAGGTAAGGTCAATTGCTGCTGTAACCACAATTGGACGGCTGACTTCTGTTGTTGATTTCATTTGTTTGTTATTTCCTTCAATGTTTCTCATTCTAACACTTTTCATCATATAGCACAGGGACGAAAGCTGGACACACGTGTCTAAGGAAACCACTTTGGTATAAGGGACTGTTCTTATTCCCTTTTTTTTGTTTAATCAATAATTTTCCAAGTAGGCCATTCCACATTGTTGATTTTCTTGGACTCGGATGTCACGCAGGTAGCTATAATCTCCCACGTGGTAGAGTTGATTGCTGCTGTAACGACAAATGCACGACTGACTTCTGTTGTTGATTTCATTCGTTTGTAATTTTCTTCTATGTTTCTCATTCTAACACTAATGAACAATTATCCAAGTAAGCCATTCCACATTGTTGATTTTCTTGGACTCGGATGTCACGCAGGTAGCTCTAATCTCCCACGTGGTAAGGTCAATTGTTGCTGTAACCACGAATGCACGACTGACTTCTGTTGTTGATTTCATTCGTTTGTTATTTCCTTCAATGTTTCTCATTCTTACACTTTTCATCGTATTGCACAGGGACGAGAGCTTGACACACGTGTCTAAGGAAACCACTTTGGTATAAGGGACTGTTCTTATTCCCTTCTTTTTGTTTAATGAACAATTATCCAAGTAAGCCATTCCACATTGTTGATTTTCTTAGACTCTTATGTCACGCAGGTAGCTCTAATCTCCCACGTGGTAAGGTCAATTGCTGCTGTAACCACAAATGCACGACTGACTTCTGTTGTTGATTTCATTTGTTTGTTATTTCCTTCAATGTTTCTCATTCTAACACTTCTCATCGTATTGCACAGGGACGAAAGCTTGACACACGTGTCTAAGGAAATCACATTGGTAAAAGGGACTGTTCTTATTTCCTTTTTTTTGTTCAATCAACAATTATCCAAGTGAGCCATTCCACATTGTTGATTTTCTTGGACTCGGATGACACGCGGGTAGTTATAATCTCCTATGTGGTAAGGTCAATTGCTGCTGTAACCACAATTGGACGGCTGACTTCTGTTGTTGATTTCATTTGTTTGTTATTTCCTTCAATGTTTCTCATTCTAACACTTCTCATCGTATTGCACAGGGACGAAAGCTTGACACACGTGTCTATGGAAACCACATTGGTATAAGGGACTGTTCTTATTCCCTTCTTACTGTATAATGATCAATTATCCAAGTAAGCCATTCCACATTGTTGATTTTCTTGGACTCGGATGACACGCAGGTAGCTATAATCTCCCACGTGGTAAGGTCAATTGCTGGTGTAACCACAAATGCACGACTCACTTCTGTTGTTGCTTTCATTTGTTTGTTATTTCCTTCTATGTTTCTCATTCTAAACACTTTTCATCGTATTGCACAGGGACGAAAGCTTGACACACGAGTCTAAGGAAACCACTTTGGTATAAGGGACTGTTCTTATTCCCTTTTTGCTTTTTAATGAACAATTATCCAAGTAAGCCATTCCACATTGTTGATTTTCTTGGACTCGGATGTCACGCAGGTAGCTATAATCTTCCACGTGGTAAGGTCAATTGCTGCTGTAACCACAAATGCACGACTGACTTCTGTTGTTGATTTCATTCGTTTGTAATTTCTTTCTATGTTTCTCATTCTAACACTTTTCATCGTATTCCACAAGGACGAAAACTTGACACACGTGTCTAAAGAAACCACTTTGGTATAAGGGACTGTTCTTATTCCCTTTTTTTTGTTTAATCAACAATTATCCAAGTAGGCCATTCCACATTGTTGATTTTCTTGGACTCGGATGACACGCGGGTAGCTATAATCTCCCACGTGGTAAGGTCAATTGCTGCTGTAACCACAATTGGACGGCTGACTTCTGTTGTTGATTTCATTTGTTTGTTATTTCCTTCAATGTTTCTCATTCTAACACTTTTCATCGTATTGCACAGGGACGAAAGCTTGACACACGTGTCTAAGGAAACCACTTTGGTATGAGGGACTGTTATTATTTCCTTTTTTTTGTTTAATGAACAATTATCCAAGTAAGCCATTCCACATTGTTGATTTTCTTGGACTTGGATGTCACGCAGGTAGCTATAATCTCCCACGTGGTAAGGTCAATTGCTGCTGTAACCACAATTGCACGACTGACTTCTGTTGTTGATTTCATTTGTTTGTTATTTCCTTCTATGTTTCTCATTCTAACACTTTTCATCGTATTGCACAGGGACGAAAGCTTGACACACGTGTCTAAGGAAACCACATTGGAATAAGGGACTGTTCTTATTCCCTTCTTTTTGTTTAATGAACAATTATCCAAGTAAGCCATTCCACATTGTTGATTTTCTTAGACTCGGATTACACACGGGTAGCTATAATCTCTCACGTGGTAAGGTCAATTGCTGCTGTAACCACAATTGGACGGCTGACTTCTGTTGTTGATTTCATTTGTTTGTTATTTCCTTCAATGTTTCTCATTCTTACACTTTTCATCGTATTGCACAGGGACGAAAGCTTGACACACGTGTCTAAGGAAACCACTTTGGTATAAGGGACTGTTCTTATTCCCTTCTTTTTGTTTGATGAACAATTATCCAAGTAAGCCATTCCACATTGTTGATTTTCTTAGACTCGGCTGTCACGCAGGTAGCTATAATCTCCCACGTGGTAAGGTCAATTGCTGCTGTAACCACAAATGCACGACTGACTTCTGTTGTTGATTTCATTTGTTTGTTATTTCCTTCAATGTTTCTCATTCTAACACTTCTCATCGTATTGCACAGGGACGAAAGCTTGACACACGTGTCTAAGGAAACCACTTTGGTATAAGGGACTGTTCTTATTCCCTTCTTTTTGTTTAATGAACAATTATCCATGTTAGCCATTCCATATTGTTGATTTTCTTGGACTCGGATGTCACGCAGGTAGCTATAATCTCCCACGTGGTAAGGTCAATTGCTGCTGTAACCACAAATGCACGACTGACTTCTGTTGTTGATTTCATTTGTTTGTTATTTCCTTCTATGTTTCTCATTCTAACACTATTCATCGAATTGCACAGGGACGAAAGCTTGACACACGTGTCTAAGGAAACAACTTTGGTATAAGGGACTGTTCTTATTCCCTTCTTTCTGTATAATGATCAATTATCCAAGTAAGCCATTCCACATTGTTGATTTTCTTGGACTCGGATGACACGCAGGTAGCTATAATCTCCCACGTGGTGAGGTCAATTGCTGCTGTAACCACAAATGCACTACTGACTTCTGTTGTTGATTTCATTTGTTTGTTATTTCCTTCAATGTTTCTCATTCTAACTCTTTTCATCGTATTACACAGGGACGAAAGCTTGACACTTGTGTCTAAGGAAACCACTTTGGTATAAGGGACTGTTCTTATTCCCTTCTTTTTGTTTAATGAACAATTATCCAAGTTAGCCATTCCATATTGTTGATTTTCTTGGACTCGGATGTCACGCAGGTAGCTATAATCTACCACGTGGTAAGGTCAATTGCTGCTGTAACCACAAATGCACGACTGACTTCTGTTGTTGATTTCATTTGTTTGTTATTTCCTTCTATGTTTCTCATTCTAACACTTTTCATCGTATTGCACAGGGACGAAAGCTTGACACACGTGTCTAAGGAAACCACTTTGGTATAAGGGACTGTTCTTATTTCCTTTCTTTTTGTTTAATGAACAATTATCCAAGTAAGTCATTCCACATTGTTGATTTTCTTAGACTCGGCTGTCACGCAGGTAGCTATAATCTCCCACGTGGTAAGGTCAATTGCTGCTGTAACCACAAATGCACGACTGACTTCTGTTGTTGATTTCATTTGTTTGTTATTTCTTTCTATGTTTCTCATTCTAACACTTTTCATCGTATTGCACAGGGACGAAAGCTTGACACACGTGTCTATGGAAACCACATCGGTATAAGGGACTGTTCGTATTCCATTCTTTCTGTATAATGATCAATTATCCAAGTAAGCCATTCCACATTGTTGATTTTTTTGGACTCGGATGTCACGCAGGTGGCTATAATCTCCCACGTGGTAAGGTCAATTGCTGCTGTAACCACAAATGCACGACTGACTTCTGTTGTTGATTTCATTTGTTTGTTATTTCCTTCAATGTTTCTCATTCTAACACTTCTCATCGTATTGCACAGGGACGAAAGCTTGACTCACGTGTCTAAGGAAACCACATTGGTATAAGGGACTGTTCTTATTCCCTTTTTCCTTTTTGATGAACAATTATCCAAATAAGCCATTCCACATTGTTGAATTTCTTGGACTCGGATGACACGCAGGTAGCTATAATCTCCCACGTGGTAAGGTCAATTGCTGCTGTAACCACAATTGCACGACTGACTTCTGTTGTTGATTTCATTTGTTTGTTATTTCCTTCTATGTTTCTCATTCTAACACTTTTCATCGTATTGCACAGGGACGAAAGCTTGACACACGTGTCTAAGGAAACCACATTGGTATAAGGGACTGTTCTTATTCCCTTCTTTTTGTTTAATGAACAATTATCCATGTTAGCCATTCCATATTGTTGATTTTCTTGGACTCGGATGTCACGCAGGTAGCTTTAATCTCCCACGTGGTAAGGTCAATTGCTGCTGTAACCACAAATGCACGACTGACTTCTGTTGTTGATTTCATTTGTTTGTTATTTCCTTCTATGTTTCTCATTCTAACACTATTCATCGAATTGCACAGGGACGAAAGCTTGACACACGTGTCTAAGGAAACAACTTTGGTATAAGGGACTGTTCTTATTCCCTTCTTTCTGTATAATGATCAATTATCCAAGTAAGCCATTCCACATTGTTGATTTTCTTGGACTCGGATGACACGCAGGTAGCTATAATCTCCCACGTGGTGAGGTCAATTGCTGCTGTAACCACAAATGCACGACTGACTTCTGTTGTTGATTTCATTTGTTTGGTATTTCCTTCAATGTTTCTCATTCTAACTCTTTTCATCGTATTACACAGGGACGAAAGCTTGACACTTGTGTCTAAGGAAACCACTTTGGTATAAGGGACTGTTCTTATTCCCTTCTTTTTGTTTAATGAACAATTATCCAAGTTAGCCATTCCATATTGTTGATTTTCTTGGACTCGGATGTCACGCAGGTAGCTATAATCTACCACGTGGTAAGGTCAATTGCTGCTGTAACCACAAATGCACGACTGACTTCTGTTGTTGATTTCATTTGTTTGTTATTTCCTTCTATGTTTCTCATTCTAACACTTTTCATCGTATTGCACAGGGACGAAAGCTTGACACACGTGTCTAAGGAAACCACTTTGGTATAAGGGACTGTTCTTATTTCCTTTCTTTTTGTTTAATGAACAATTATCCAAGTAAGCCATTCCACATTGTTGATTTTCTTAGACTCGGCTGTCACGCAGGTAGCTATAATCTCCCACGTGGTAAGGTCAATTGCTGCTGTAACCACAAATGCACGACTGACTTCTGTTGTTGATTTCATTTGTTTGTTATTTCTTTCTATGTTTCTCATTCTAACACTTTTCATCGTATTGCACAGGGACGAAAGCTTGACACATGTGTCTATGGAAACCAAATCGGTATAAGGGACTGTTCGTATTCCATTCTTTCTGTATAATGATCAATTATCCAAGTAAGCCATTCCACATTGTTGATTTTCTTGGACTCGGATGTCACGCAGGTGGCTATAATCTCCCACGTGGTAAGGTCAATTGCTGCTGTAACCACAAATGCACGACTGACTTCTGTTGTTGATTTCATTTGTTTGTTATTTCCTTCAATGTTTCTCATTCTAACACTTCTCATCGTATTGCACAGGGACGAAAGCTTGACTCACGTGTCTAAGGAAACCACATTGGTATAAGGGACTGTTCTTATTCCCTTTTTCCTTTTTGATGAACAATTATCCAAATAAGCCATTCCACATTGTTGATTTTCTTGGACTCGGATGACACGCAGGTAGCTATAATCTCCCACGTGGTAAGGTCAATTGCTGCTGTAACCACAATTGCACGACTGACTTCTGTTGTTGATTTCATTTGTTTGTTATTTCCTTCTATGTTTCTCATTCTAACACTTTTCATCGTATTGCACAGGGACGAAAGCTTGACACACGTGTCTAAGGAAACCACATTGGTATAAGGGACTGTTCTTATTACCTTTTTCCTTTTTGATGAACAATTATCCAAATAAGCCATTCCACATTGTTGATTTTCTTGGACTCGGATGTCACGCAGGTAGCTATAATCTCCCACGTGGTAAGGTCAATTGCTGCTGTAACCACAAATGCACGACTGACATCTGTTGATGATTTCATTTGTTTGTTATTTTCTTCAATGTTTCTCATTCTAACACTTTTCATCGTATTGCTCAGGGACGAAAACTTGACACACGAGTCTAAGGAAACCACAAGGGACTGTTCTTATTCCCTTTTTTCTTTTTGATGAACAATTATCCAAGTAAGCCATTCCACATTGTTGATTTTCTTGGACTCGGATGTCACGCAGGTAGCTATAATCAATTGCTGCTGTAACCACAAATGCACGACTGACTTCTGTTGTTGATTTCATTCGTTCGTTATTTTCTTCAATGTTTCTTATTCTGACTCTTTTCATCCTATTGCACAAGGACGAAAGCTTGACACACGTGTCTAAGGAAACCACTTTGGTATAAGGGACTGTTCTTATTCCCTTCTTTTTGTTTAATGAACAATTATCCAAATAAGCCATTCCACATTGTTGATTTTCTTGGACTCGGATGTCACGCAGGTAGCTATAATCTCCCACGTGGTAAGGTCCATTGCTGCTGTAACCACGAATGCACGACTGACTTCTGTTGTTGATTTCATTTGTTTGTTATTTCCTTCTTTGTTTCTCATTCTAACACTTTTCATCGTATTGCACAGGGACGAAAGCTTGACACACGTGTCTAAGGAAACCACATTGGAATAAGGGACTGTTCTTATTCCCTTTTTTCTTTTTGATGAACAATTATCCAAGTAAGCCATTCCACATTATTGATTTTCTTGGACTCGGATGTCACGCAGGTAGCTATAATCTTCCACGTGGAAAGGTCAATTGCTGCTGTAACCACAAATGCACGACTGACTGTTGTTGATTTCATTCGTTTGTAATTTCTTTCTATGTTTCTCATTCTAACACTTTTCATCGTATTCCACAAGGACGAAAACTTGACACACGTGTCTAAAGAAACCACTTTGGTATAAGGGACTGTTCTTATTTCCTTTTTTTGGTTCAATTAACAATTATCCAAGTGAGCCATTCCACATTGTTGATTTTCTTGGACTCGGATGACACGCGGGTAGTTATAATCTCCTATGTGGTAAGGTCAATTGCTGCTGTAACCACAATTGGACGGCTGACTTCTGTTGTTGATTTCATTTGTTTGTTATTTCCTTCAATGTTTCTCATTCTAACACTTCTCGTCGTATTGCACAGGGACGAAAGCTTGACACACGTGTCTATGGAAACCACATTGGTATAAGGGACTGTTCTTATTCCCTTCTTACTGTATAATGATCAATTATCCAAGTAAGCCATTCCATATTGTTGATTTTCTTGGACTCGGATGTCACGCAGGTAGCTATAATCTCCCACGTGGTAAGGTCAATTGCTGGTGTAACCACAAATGCAGGACTCACTTCTGTTGTTGCTTTCATTTGTTTGTTATTTCCTTCTATGTTTCTCATTCTAAACACTTTTCATCGTATTGCACAGGGACGAAAGCTTGACACACGTGTCTAAGGAAACCACTTTGGTATAAGGGACTGTTCTTATTCCCTTTTTGCTTTTTAATGAACAATTATCCAAGTAAGCCATTCCACATTGTTGATTTTCTTGGACTCGGATGTCACGCAGGTAGCTATAATCTTCCACGTGGTAAGGTCAATTGCTGCTGTAACCACAAATGCACGACTGACTTCTGTTGTTGATTTCATTCGTTTGTAATTTCTTTCTATGTTTCTCATTCTAACACTTTTCATCGTATTCCACAAGGACGAAAACTTGACACACGTGTCTAAAGAAACCACTTTGGTATAAGGGACTGTTCTTATTCCCTTCTTTTTGTTTAATGAACAATTATCCAAGTAAGCCATTCCACATTGTTGATTTTCTTGGACTTGGATGTCACGCAGGTAGCTATAATCTCCCACGTGGTAAGGTCAATTGCTGCTGTAACCACAATTGCACGACTGACTTCTGTTGTTGATTTCATTTGTTTGTTATTTCCTTCTATGTTTCTCATTCTAACACTTTTCATCGTATTGCACAGGGACGAAAGCTTGACACACGTGTCTAAGGAAACCACATTGGTATAAGGGACTGTTCTTATTCCCTTTTTCCTTTTTGATGAACAATTATCCAAATAAGCCATTCCACATTGTTGATTTTCTTGGACTCGGATGTCACGCAGGTAGCTATGATCTCCCACGTGGTAAGGTCAATTGCTGCTGTAACCACAAATGCACGACTGACATCTGTTGATGATTTCATTTGTTTGTTATTTTCTTCAATGTTTCTCATTCTAACACTTTTCATCGTATTGCTCAGGGACGAAAACTTGACACACGAGTCTAAGGAAACCACAAGGGACTGTTCTTATTCCCTTTTTTCTTTTTGATGAACAATTATCCAAGTAAGCCATTCCACATTGTTGATTTTCTTGGACTCGGATGTCACGCAGGTAGCTATAATCAATTGCTGCTGTAACCCCAAATGCACGACTGACTTCTGTTGTTGATTTCATTCGTTCGTTATTTTCTTCAATGTTTCTCATTCTAACTCTTTTCATCGTATTGCACAAGGACGAAAGCTTGACACACGTGTTTAAGGAAACCACTTTGGTATAAGGGACTGTTCTTATTCCCTTCTTTTTGTTTAATGAACAATTATCCAAGTAAGCCATTCCACATTGTTGATTTTCTTGGACTCGGATGTCACGCAGGAAGCTATAATCTCCCACGTGGTAAGGTCCATTGCTGCTGTAACCACGAATGCACGACTGACTTCTGTTGTTGATTTCATTTGTTTGTTATTTCCTTCTATGTTTCTCATTCTAACACTTTTCATCGTATTGCACAGGGACGAAAGCTTGACACACGTGTCTAAGGAAACCACTTTGGTATAAGGGACTGTTCTTATTCCCTTCTTTTTGTTTAATGAACAATTATCCAAGTGAGCCATTCCACATTGTTGATTTTCTTAGACTCGGATTACACACGGGTAGCTATAATCTCCCACGTGATAAGGTCAATTGCTGCTGTAACCACAATTGGACGGCTGACTTCTGTTGTTGATTTCATTTGTTTGTTATTTCCTTCAATGTTTCTCATTCTTACACTTTTCATCGTATTGCACAGGGACGAAAGCTTGACACACGTGTCTAAGGAAACCACTTTGGTATAAGGGACTGTTCTTATTCCCTTCTTTTTGTTTGATGAACAATTATCCAAGTAAGCCATTCCACATTGTTGATTTTCTTAGACTCGGCTGTCACGCAGGTAGCTATAATCTCCCACGTGGTAAGGTCAATTGCTGCTGTAACCACAAATGCACGACTGACATCTGTTGATGATTTCATTTGTTTGTTATTTTCTTCAATGTTTCTCATTCTAACACTTTTCATCGTATTGCTCAGGGACGAAAACTTGACACACGAGTCTAAGGAAACCACAAGGGACTGTTCTTATTCCCTTTTTTCTTTTTGATGAACAATTATCCAAGTAAGCCATTCCACATTGTTGATTTTCTTGGACTCGGATGTCACGCAGGTAGCTATAATCAATTGCTGCTGTAACCCCAAATGCACGACTGACTTCTGTTGTTGATTTCATTCGTTCGTTATTTTCTTCAATGTTTCTCATTCTAACTCTTTTCATCGTATTGCACAAGGACGAAAGCTTGACACACGTGTCTAAGGAAACCACTTTGGTATAAGGGACTGTTCTTATTCCCTTCTTTTTGTTTAATGAACAATTATCCAAGTAAGCCATTCCACATTGTTGATTTTCTTGGACTCGGATGTCACGCAGGAAGCTATAATCTCCCACGTGGTAAGGTCCATTGCTGCTGTAACCACGAATGCACGACTGACTTCTGTTGTTGATTTCATTTGTTTGTTATTTCCTTCTATGTTTCTCATTCTAACACTTTTCATCGTATTGCACAGGGACGAAAGCTTGACACACGTGTCTAAGGAAACCACTTTGGTATAAGGGACTGTTCTTATTCCCTTCTTTTTGTTTAATGAACAATTATCCAAGTAAGCCATTCCACATTGTTGATTTTCTTAGACTCGGATTACACACGGGTAGCTATAATCTCCCACGTGGTAAGGTCAATTGCTGCTGTAACCACAATTGGACGGCTGACTTCTGTTGTTGATTTCATTTGTTTGTTATTTCCTTCAATGTTTCTCATTCTTACACTTTTCATCGTATTGCACAGGGACGAAAGCTTGACACACGTGTCTAAGGAAACCACTTTGGTATAAGGGACTGTTCTTATTCCCTTCTTTTTGTTTGATGAACAATTATCCAAGTAAGCCATTCCACATTGTTGATTTTCTTAGACTCGGCTGTCACGCAGGTAGCTATAATCTCCCACGTGGTAAGGTCAATTGCTGCTGTAACCACAAATGCACGACTGACTTCTGTTGTTGATTTCATTTGTTTGTTATTTCCTTCAATGTTTCTCATTCTAACACTTCTCATCGTATTGCACAGGGACGAAAGCTTGACACACGTGTCTAAGGAAACCACTTTGGTATAAGGGACTGTTCTTATTCCCTTCTTTTTGTTTAATGAACAATTATCCATGTTAGCCATTCCATATTGTTGATTTTCTTGGACTCGGATGTCACGCAGGTAGCTATAATCTCCCACGTGGTAAGGTCAATTGCTGCTGTAACCACAAATGCACGACTGACTTCTGTTGTTGATTTCATTTGTTTGTTATTTCCTTCTATGTTTCTCATTCTAACACTATTCATCGAATTGCACAGGGACGAAAGCTTGACACACGTGTCTAAGGAAACAACTTTGGTATAAGGGACTGTTCTTATTCCCTTCTTTCTGTATAATGATCAATTATCCAAGTAAGCCATTCCACATTGTTGATTTTCTTGGACTCGGATGACACGCAGGTAGCTATAATCTCCCACGTGGTGAGGTCAATTGCTGCTGTAACCACAAATGCACGACTGACTTCTGTTGTTGATTTCATTTGTTTGTTATTTCCTTCAATGTTTCTCATTCTAACTCTTTTCATCGTATTACACAGGGACGAAAGCTTGACACTTGTGTCTAAGGAAACCACTTTGGTATAAGGGACTGTTCTTATTCCCTTCTTTTTGTTTAATGAACAATTATCCAAGTTAGCCATTCCATATTGTTGATTTTCTTGGACTCGGATGTCAGGCAGGTAGCTATAATCTACCACGTGGTAAGGTCAATTGCTGCTGTAACCACAAATGCACGACTGACTTCTGTTGTTGATTTCATTTGTTTGTTATTTCCTTCAATGTTTCTCATTCTAACTCTTTTCATCGTATTACACAGGGACGAAAGCTTGACACTTGTGTCTAAGGAAACCACTTTGGTATAAGGGACTGTTCTTATTCCCTTCTTTTTGTTTAATGAACAATTATCCAAGTTAGCCATTCCATATTGTTGATTTTCTTGGACTCGGATGTCACGCAGGTAGCTATAATCTCCCACGTGGTAAGGTCAATTGCTGCTGTAACCACAAATGCACGACTGACTTCTGTTGTTGATTTCATTTGTTTGTTATTTCTTTCTATGTTTCTCATTCTAACACTTTTCATCGTATTGCACAGGGACGAAAGCTTGACACATGTGTCTATGGAAACCACATCGGTATAAGGGACTGTTCGTATTCCATTCTTTCTGTATAATGATCAATTATCCAAGTAAGCCATTCCACATTGTTGATTTTCTTGGACTCGGATGTCACGCAGGTGGCTATAATCTCCCACGTGGTAAGGTCAATTGCTGCTGTAACCACAAATGCACGACTGACTTCTGTTGTTGATTTCATTTGTTTGTTATTTCCTTCAATGTTTCTCATTCTAACACTTCTCATCGTATTGCACAGGGACGAAAGCTTGACTCACGTGTCTAAGGAAACCACATTGGTATAAGGGACTATTCTTATTCCCTTTTTCCTTTTTGATGAACAATTATCCAAATAAGCCATTCCACATTGTTGATTTTCTTGGACTCGGATGACACGCAGGTAGCTATAATCTCCCACGTGGTAAGGTCAATTGCTGCTGTAACCACAATTGCACGACTGACTTCTGTTGTTGATTTCATTTGTTTGTTATTTCCTTCTATGTTTCTCATTCTAACACTTTTCATCGTATTGCACAGGGACGAAAGCTTGACACACGTGTCTAAGGAAACCACATTGGTATAAGGGACTGTTCTTATTCCCTTTTTCCTTTTTGATGAACAATTATCCAAATAAGCCATTCCACATTGTTGATTTTCTTGGACTCGGATGTCACGCAGGTAGCTATAATCTCCCACGTGGTAAGGTCAATTGCTGCTGTAACCACAAATGCACGACTGACATCTGTTGATGATTTCATTTGTTTGTTATTTTCTTCAATGTTTCTCATTCTAACACTTTTCATCGTATTGCTCAGGGACGAAAACTTGACACACGAGTCTAAGGAAACCACAAGGGACTGTTCTTATTCCCTTTTTTCTTTTTGATGAACAATTATCCAAGTAAGCCATTCCACATTGTTGATTTTCTTGGACTCGGATGTCACGCAGGTAGCTATAATCAATTGCTGCTGTAACCACAAATGCACGACTGACTTCTGTTGTTGATTTCATTCGTTCGTTATTTTCTTCAATGTTTCTTATTCTGACTCTTTTCATCGTATTGCACAAGGACGAAAGCTTGACACACGTGTCTAAGGAAACCACTTTGGTATAAGGGACTGTTCTTATTCCCTTCTTTTTGTTTAATGAACAATTATCCAAATAAGCCATTCCACATTGTTGATTTTCTTGCACTCGGATGTCACGCAGGTAGCTATAATCTCCCACGTGGTAAGGTCAATTGCTGCTGTAACCACAAATGCACGACTGACATCTGTTGATGATTTCATTTGTTTGTTATTTTCTTCAATGTTTCTCATTCTAACACTTTTCATCGTATTGCTCAGGGACGAAAACTTGACACACGAGTCTAAGGAAACCACAAGGGACTGTTCTTATTCCCTTTTTTCTTTTTGATGAACAATTATCCAAGTAAGCCATTCCACATTGTTGATTTTCTTGGACTCGGATGTCACGCAGGTAGCTATAATCAATTGCTGCTGTAACCACAAATGCACGACTGACTTCTGTTGTTGATTTCATTCGTTCGTTATTTTCTTCAATGTTTCTTATTCTGACTCTTTTCATCGTATTGCACAAGGACGAAAGCTTGACACACGTGTCTAAGGAAACCACATTGGAATAAGGGACTGTTCTTATTCCCTTTTTTCTTTTTGATGAACAATTATCCAAGTAAGCCATTCCACATTATTGATTTTCTTGGACTCGGATGTCACGCAGGTAGCTATAATCTCCCACGTGGTAAGGTCAATTGCTGCTGTAACCACAAATGCACGACTGACTTCTGTTGTTGATTTCATTCGTTTGTTATTTTCTTCAATGTTTCTCATTCTAACACTTTTCATCGTATTGCACAGGGACGAAAGCTTGACACACGTGTCTAAGGAAACCACTTTGGTATAAGGGACTGTTCTTATTCCCTTCTTTTTGTTTAATGAACAATTATCCAAGTAAGCCATTCCACATTGTTGATTTTCTTAGACTCGGATGTCACGCAGGTAGCTATAATCTCCCACGTGGTAAGGTCAATTGCTGCTGTAACCACAAATGCAGGACTGACTTCTGTTGTTGATTTCATTTGTTTGTTATTTCCTTCTATGTTTCTCATTCTAACACTTTTCATCGTATTGCACAGGGACGAAAGCTTGACACACGTGTCTAAGGAAACCACTTTGGTATAAGGGACTGTTCTTATTCCCTTCTTTTTGTTTAATGAACAATTATCCAAGTAAGCCATTCCACATTGTTGATTTTCTTAGACTCGGATTACACACGGGTAGCTATAATCTCCCACGTGGTAAGTTCAATTGCTGCTGTAACCACAATTGGACGGCTGACTTCTGTTGTTGATTTCATTTGTTTGTTATTTCCTTCAATGTTTCTCATTCTTACACTTTTCATCGTATTGCACAGGGACGAAAGCTTGACACACGTGTCTAAGGAAACCACTTTGGTATAAGGGACTGTTCTTATTCCCTTCTTTTTGTTTGATGAACAATTATCCAAGTAAGCCATTCCACATTGTTGATTTTCTTAGACTCGGCTGTCACGCAGGTAGCTATAATCTCCCACGTGGTAAGGTCAATTGCTGCTGTAACCACAAATGCACGACTGACTTCTGTTGTTGATTTCATTTGTTTGTTATTTCCTTCAATGTTTCTCATTCTAACACTTCTCATCGTATTGCACAGGGACGAAAGCTTGACACACGTGTCTAAGGAAACCACTTTGGTATAAGGGACTGTTCTTATTCCCTTCTTTTTGTTTAATGAACAATTATCCATGTTAGCCATTCCATATTGTTGATTTTCTTGGACTCGGATGTCACGCAGGTAGCTATAATCTCCCACGTGGTAAGGTCAATTGCTGCTGTAACCACAAATGCACGACTGGCTTCTGTTGTTGATTTCATTTCTTTGTTATTTCCTTCTATGTTTCTCATTCTAACACTATTCATCGAATTGCACAGGGACGAAAGCTTGACACACGTGTCTAAGGAAACAACTTTGGTATAAGGGACTGTTCTTATTCCCTTCTTTCTGTATAATGATCAATTATCCAAGTAAGCCATTCCACATTGTTGATTTTCTTGGACTCGGATGACACGCAGGTAGCTATAATCTACCACGTGGTAAGGTCAATTGCTGCTGTAACCACAAATGCACGACTGACTTCTGTTGTTGATTTCATTTGTTTGTTATTTCCTTCTATGTTTCTCATTCTAACACTTTTCATCGTATTGCACAGGGACGAAAGCTTGACACACGTGTCTAAGGAAACCACTTTGGTATAAGGGACTGTTCTTATTCCCTTCTTTCTGTTTAATGAACAATTATCCAAGTAAGCCATTCCACATTGTTGATTTTCTTAGACTCGGCTGTCACGCAGGTAGCTATAATCTCCCACATGGTAAGGTCAATTGCTGCTGTAACCACAAATGCACGACTGACTTCTGTTGTTGATTTCATTTGTTTGTTATTTCCTTCAATGTTTCTCATTCTAACACTTCTCATCGTATTGCACAGGGACGAAAGCTTGACTCACGTGTCTAAGGAAATCACTTTGGTATAAGGGACTGTTCTTATTCCCTTCTTTTTGTTTGATTAACAATTATCCAAGTAAGCCATTCCACATTGTTGATTTTCTTGGACTCGGATTACACACGGGTAGCTATAATCTCCCACGTGGTAAGGTCAATTGCTGCTGTAACCACAATTGGACGGCTGACTTCTGTTGTTGATTTCATTTGTTTGTTATTTCCTTCAATGTTTCTCATTCTAACACTTCTCATCGTATTGCACAGGGACGAAAGTTTGAACCACGTGTCTATGGAAACCACATTGGTATAAGGGGCTGTTCTTATTCCTTTTTTTGTTTAATCAACAATTATCCAAGTAAGTTTCCACATTGTTGATTTTCTTGGACTCGGATGACACGCGGGTAGCTATAATCTCCCACGTGGTAAGGTCAATCGCTGCTGTAACCACAATTGGACGGCTGACTTCTGTTGTTGATTTCATTTGTTCGTTATTTCCTTCAATGTTTCTCATTCTTACACTTCTCATCGTATTGCACAGGGACGAAAGCTTGACACACGTGTCTATGGAAACCACATTGGTATAAGGGACTGTTCTTATTCCCTTCTTTCTGTATAATGATCAATTATCCAAGTAAGCCATTCCACATTGTTGATTTTCTTGGACTCGGATGACACGCAGGTAGCTATAATCTCCCACGTGGTGAGGTCATGTTCATTGTTCATTAAACAAAAAGAAGGGAATAAGAACAGTCCCTTATACCAAAGTGGTTTCCTTAGACACGTGTGTCAAGCTTTCGTCCCTGTGTAATACGATGAAAAGAGTTAGAATGAGAAACATTGAAGGAAATAACAAACAAATGAAATCAACAACAGAAGTCAGTCGTGCATTTGTGGTTACAGCAGCAATTCAACAATGAACAATTGCTGCTGTAACCACAAATGCACGACTGACTTCTGTTGTAAGGTCAATCGCTACTGTAACCACAATTGGACGGCTGACTTCTGTTGTTGATTTCATTTGTTTGTTATTTCCTTCAATGTTTCTCATTCTTACACTTTTCATCGTATTACACAGGGACGAAAGCTTGACACACGTGTCTAAGGAAACCACTTTGGTATAAGGGACTGTTCTTATTCCCTTCTTTTTGTTTAATGAACAATTATCCAAGTAAGCCATTCCACATTGTTGATTTTCTTGGACTCGGATGTCACGCAGGTAGCTATAATCTCCCACGTGGTAAGGTCAATTGCTGCTGTAACCACAAATGCACGACTGACTTCTGTTGTTGATTTCATTTGTTTGTTATTTCCTTCTATGTTTCTCATTCTAACACTATTCATCGTATTGCACAGGGACGAAAGTTTGACACACGTGTCTAAGGAAACAACTTTGGTATAAGGGACTGTTCTTATTTCCTTTTTTTGTTTAATCAACAATTATCCAAGTAGGCCACTTCACATTGTTGATTTTCTTGGACTCGGATGTCACGCAGGTAGCTATAATCTCCCACGTGGTGAGGTCAATTGCTGCTGTAACCACAAATGCACGACTGACTCCTGTTGTTGATTTCATTCGTTTGTTATTTCCTTCAATGTTTCTCATTTTAACACTTTTCATCGTATTGCACAGGGACGAAAGCTTGACACACGTGTCTAAGGAAACCACTTTGGTATAAGGGACTGATCTTATTCCCTTCTTTTTATTTAATGAACAATTATCCAAGTAAGCCATTCCACATTGTTGATTTTCTTGGACTCGGATGTCACGCAGGTAGCTATAATCTACCACGTGGTAAGGTCAATTGCTGCTGTAACCACAAATGCACGACTGACTTCTGTTGTTGATTTCATTTGTTTGTTATTTCCTTCTATGTTTCTCATTCTAACACTTTTCATCGTATTGCACAGGGACGAAAGCTTGACACACGTGTCTAAGGAAACCACTTTGGTATAAGGGACTGTTCTCATTCCCTTCTTTTTGTTTAATGAACAATTATCCAAGTAAGCCATTCCACATTGTTGATTTTTTTAGACTCGGCTGTCACGCAGGTAGCTATAATCTCCCACGTGGTAAGGTCAATTGCTGCTGTAACCACAAATGCACGACTGACTTCTGTTGTTGATTTCATTTGTTTGTTATTTCCTTCAATGTTTCTCATTCTAACACTTCTCATCGTATTGCACAGGGACGAAAGCTTGACTCACGTGTCTGAGGAAATCACATTGGTAAAAGGAACTGTTCTTATTCCCTTCTTTTTGTTTAATTAACAATTATCCAAGTAAGCCATTCCACATTGTTGATTTTCTTGGACTCGGATGACACGCGGGTTGCTATAATCTTCCACGTGGTAAGGTCAATTGCTGCTGTTACCACAATTGGACGGCTGACTTCTGTTGTTGATTTCATTTGTTTGTTATTTCCTTCAATGTTTCTCATTCTAACTCTTTTCATCGTATTAAACAGGGACGAAAGCTTGACACACGTGTCTAAGGAAACCACTTTGGTATAAGGGACTGTTCTTATTCCCTTCTTTTTGTTTAATGAACAATTATCCAAGTAAGCCATTCCACATTGTTGATTTTCTTGGACTCGGATGACACGCAGGTATAATCTCCCACGTGGTGAGGTCAATTTCTGATGTAACCACAATTGGACGGCTGACTTCTGTTGTTGATTTCATTTGTTTGTTATTTCCTTCAATGTTTCTCATTCTAACTCTTTTCATCGTATTAAACAGGGACGAAAGCTTGACACACGTGTCTAAGGAAACCACTTTGGTATAAGGGACTGTTCTTATTCCCTTCTTTTTGTTTAATGAACAATTATCCAAGTAAGCCATTCCACATTGTTGATTTTCTTGGACTCGGATGACACGCAGGTATAATCTCCCACGTGGTGAGGTCAATTTCTGCTGTAACCACAAATGCACGACTGACTTCTGTTGTTGATTTCATTTGTTTGTTATTTCCTTCAATGTTTCCCATTCTAACACTTCTCATCGTATTGCACAGGGACGAAAGCTTGACACACGTGTCTATGGAAACCACATTGGTATAAGGGACTGTTCTTATTCCCTCCTTACTGTATAATGATCAATTATCCAAGTAAGCCATTCCGCATTGTTGATTTTCTTGGACTCGGATGACACGCAGGTATAATCTCCCACGTGGTGAGGTCAATTTCTGCTGTAACCACAAATGCACGACTGACTTCTGTTGTTGATTTCATTTGTTTGTTATTTCCTTCAATGTTTCTCATTCTAACTCTTTTCATCGTATTAAACAGGGACGAAAGCTTGACACACGTGTCTGAGGAAACCACTTTGGTATAAGGGACTGTTCTTATTCCCTTCTTTTCGTTTAATGAACAATTATCCAAGTAAGCCATTCCACATTGTTGATTTTCTTGGACTCGGATGACACGCGGGTAGCTATAATCTCCCACGTAGTAAGGTCAATTGCTGCTGTAACCACAATTGAACGGCTGACTTCTGTTGTTGATTTCATTTGTTTGTTATTTCCTTCAATGTTTCTCATTCTAACACTTTTCATCGTATTGCACAGGGACGAAAGCTTGACACACGTGTCTAAGGAAACCACTTTGGTATGAGGGACTGTTCTTATTCCCTTTTTTTTGTTTAATGAACAATTATCCGAGTAAGCCATTCCACATTGTTGATTTTCTTGGACTCGGATGACAAGCAGCAAGCTATAATCTCCCACGTGGTAAGGTCAATTTCTGCTGTAACCACAAATGCACGACTGACTTCTGTTGTTGATTTCATTTGTTTGTTATTTCCTTCAATGTTTCTCATTCTTACTCTTTTCATCGTATTAAACAGGGACGAAAGCTTGACACACGTGTCTGAGGAAACCACTTTGGTATAAGGGACTGTTCTTATTCCCTTCTTTTCGTTTAATGAACAATTATCCAAGTAAGCCATTCCACATTGTTGATTTTCTTGGACTCGGATGACACGCGGGTAGCTATAATCTCCCACGTAGTAAGGTCAATTGCTGCTGTAACCACAATTGAACGGCTGACTTCTGTTGTTGATTTCATTTGTTTGTTATTTCCTTCAATGTTTCTCATTCTAACACTTTTCATCGTATTGCACAGGGACGAAAGCTTGACACACGTGTCTAAGGAAACCACTTTGGTATGAGGGACTGTTCTTATTCCCTTTTTTTTGTTTAATGAACAATTATCCGAGTAAGCCATTCCACATTGTTGATTTTCTTGGACTCGGATGACAAGCAGCAAGCTATAATCTCCCACGTGGTAAGGTCAATTGCTGCTGTAACCACAATTGGACGGCTGACTTCTGTTGTTGATTTCATTTGTTTGTTATTTCCTTCAATGTTTCTCATTCTAACACTTTTCATCGTATTGCACAGGGACGAAAGCTTGACACACGTGTCTAAGGAAACCACTTTGGTATGAGGGACTGTTCTTATTCCCTTTTTTCTGTTTAATGAACAATTATCCAAGTAAGCCATTCCACATTGTTGATTTTCTTGGACTTGGATTTCACGCAGGTAGCTATAATCTCCCACGTGGTAAGGTCAATTGCTGCTGTAACCACAATTGCACGACTGACTTCTGTTGTTGATTTCATTTGTTTGTTATTTCCTTCTATGTTACTCATTCTAACACTTTTCATCGTATTGCACAAGGACGAAAGCTTGACACACGTGTCTAAGGAAACTCCATTGGTATAAGGAACTGTTCCCTTTTTCCTTTTTGATGAACAATTATCCAAATAAGCCATTCCACATTGTTGATTTTCTTGGACTTGGATGTCACGCAGGTAGCCATAATCTTCCACGAGGTAAGGTCAATTGCTGCTGTAACCACAAATGCACGACTGACATCTGTTGATGATTTCATTTGTTTGTTATTTTCTTCAATGTTTCTCATTCTAACACTTTTCATCGTATTGCTCAGGGACGAAAACTTGACACACGAGTCTAAGGAAACCACAAGGGACTGTTCTTATTCCCTTTTTTCTTTTTGATGAACAATTATCCAAGTAAGCCATTCCGCATTGTTGATTTTCTTGGACTCGGATTTCACGCAGGTAGCTATAATCTCCCACGTGGTAAGAGCAATTGCTGCTGTAACCACAATTGCACGACTGACTTCTGTTGTTGATTTCATTTGTTTGTTATTTCCTTCTATGTTACTCATTCTAACACTTTTCATCGTATTGCACAGGGACGAAAGCTTGACACACGTGTCTAAGGAAACTCCATTGGTATAAGGAACTGTTCTTATTCCCTTTTTCCTTTTTGATGAACAATTATCCAAATAAGCCATTCCACATTGTTGATTTTCTTGGACTTGGATGTCACGCAGGTAGCCATAATCTTCCACGAGGTAAGGTCAATTGCTGCTGTAACCACAAATGCACGACTGACATCTGTTGATGATTTCATTTGTTTGTTATTTTCTTCAATGTTTCTCATTCTAACACTTTTCATCGTATTGCTCAGGGACGAAAACTTGACACACGAGTCTAAGGAAACCACAAGGGACTGTTCTTATTCCCTTTTTTCTTTTTGATGAACAATTATCCAAGTAAGCCATTCCGCATTGTTGATTTTCTTGGACTCGGATTTCACGCAGGTAGCTATAATCTCCCACGTGGTAAGGTCAATTGCTGCTGTAACCACAATTGCACGACTGACTTCTGTTGTTGATTTCATTTGTTTGTTATTTCCTTCTATGTTACTCATTCTAACACTTTTCATCGTATTGCTCAGGGACGAAAACTTGACACACGAGTCTAAGGAAACCACAAGGGACTGTTCTTATTCCCGTTTTTCTTTTTGATGAACAATTATCCAAGTAAGCCATTCCACATTGTTGATTTTCTTGGACTTGGATTTCACGCAGGTAGCTATAATCTCCCACGTGGTAAGGTCAATTGCTGCTGTAACCACAATTGGACGGCTGACTTCTGTTGTTGATTTCATTTGTTTGTTATTTCCTTCTATGTTACTCATTCTAACACTTTTCATCGTATTGACGAAAGCTTGACACACGTGTCTAAGGAAACTCCATTGGTATAAGGAACTGTTCTTATTCCCTTTTTCCTTTTTGATGAACAATTATCCAAATAAGCCATTCCACATTGTTGATTTTCTTGGACTTGGATGTCACGCAGGTAGCTATAATCTCCCACGTGGTAAGGTCAATTGCTGCTGTAACCACAATTGCACGACTGACTTCTGTTGTTGATTTCATTTGTTTGTTATTTCCTTCTATGTTACTCATTCTAACACTTTTCATCGTATTGACGAAAGCTTGACACACGTGTCTAAGGAAACTCCATTGGTATAAGGAACTGTTCTTATTCCCTTTTTCCTTTTTGATGAACAATTATCCAAATAAGCCATTCCACATTGTTGATTTTCTTGGACTTGGATGTCACGCAGGTAGCTATAATCTCCCACGTGGTAAGGTCAATTGCTGCTGTAACCACAAATGCACGACTGACTTCTGTTGTTGATTTCATTCGTTCGTTATTTTCTTCAATGTTTCTCATTCTAACTATTTTCATCGTATTGCACAAGGACGAAAGCTTGACACACGTGTCTAAGGAAACCACTTTGGTATAAGGGACTGTTCTTATTCCCTTCTTTTTGTTTAATGAACAATTATCCAAGTAAGCCATTCCACATTGTTGATTTTCTTGGACTCGGATGACACGCAGGTATAATCTCCCACGTGGTGAGGTCAATTGTTGCTGTAACCACAAATGCACGACTGACTTCTGTTGTTGATTTCATTTGTTTGTTATTTCCTTCTATGTTTCTCATTCTAACACTTTTTATCGTATTGCACAGGGACGAAAGCTTGACACACGTGTCTAAGGAAACCACTTTGGTATAAGGGACTGTTCTTATTCCCTTTTTTTTGTTTAATCAACAATTATCCAAGTAGGCCATTCCACATTGTTGATTTTCTTGGACTCGGATGTCACGCAGGTAGCTATAATCTCCCACGTGGTAAGGTCAATTGCTGCTGTAACCACAAATGCACGACTGACTTCTGTTGTTGATTTCATTCGTTTGTTATTTCCTTCAATGTTTCTCATTCTAACACTTTTCATGGTATTGCACAGGGACGAAAGCTTGACACACGTGTCTAAGGAAACCATTTTGGTATAAGGGACTGTTCTCATTCCCTTCTTTTTGTTTAATGAACAATTATCCAAGTAAGCCATTCCACATTGTTGATTTTCTTGGACTCGGATGTCACGCAGGTAGCTCTAATCTCCCACGTGGTAAGGTCAATTGCTGCTGTAACCACAAATGCACGACTGACTTCTATTGTTGATTTCATTTGTTTGTTATTTCCTTCTATGTTTCTCATTCTAACACTTCTCATCGTATTGCACAGGGACGAAAGCTTGACACACGTGTCTAAGGAAACCACATTGGTATAAGGGACTGTTTTTATTCCCTTTTTCCTATTTGATGAACAATTATCCAAATAAGCCATTCCACATTGTTGATTTTCTTGGACTCGGATGTCACGCAGGTAGCTATAATCTTCCACGAGGTAAGGTCAATTGCTGCTGTAACCACAAATGCACGACTGACATCTGTTGATGATTTCATTTGTTTGTTATTTTCTTCAATGTTTCTCATTCTAACACTTTTCATCGTATTGCTCAGGGACGAAAACTTGACACACGAGTCTAAGGAAACCACATTGGTATAAGGGACTGTTCTTATTCCCTTTTTCCTTTTTGATGAACAATTATCCAAATAAGCCATTCCACATTGTTGATTTTCTTGGACTCGGATGTCACGCAGGTAGCTATAATCTTCCACGTGGTAAGGTCAATTGCTGCTGTAACCACAATTGCACGACTGACTTCTGTTGTTGATTTCATTTGTTTGTTATTTCCTTCAAAGTTTCTCATTCTAACTCTTTTCATCGTATTACACAGGGACGAAAACTTGACACACGTGTCTAAGGAAACCACTTTGGTATAAGGGACTGTTCTTATTTCCTTCTTTTTGTTTAATGAACAATTATCCAAGTAAGCCATTCCACATTGTTGATTTTCTTGGACTCGGATGTCACGCAGGTAGCTATAATCTCCGACGTGGTAAGGTCAATTGCTCCTGTAACCACAATTGGAAGGCTGACTTCTGTTGTTGATTTCATTTGTTTGTTATTTCCTTCAATGATTCTCATTCTCACACTTTTCATCGTATTGCTGAGGACGAAAGCTTGACACACGTGTCCAAGGAAACCGCTCTGCTTTGGGGGACTGAGCTTATTTCTTTTTTCTTTGTTCAATGAACAATTATCCAAGTAAGCAATTCCACATTGTTTTCTTGGACTCGGATGTCACGCAGGTAGCTCTAATCTCCCACGTGGTAAGGTCAATTGCTGCTGTAACCACAAATGCACGACTGACTTCTATTGTTGATTTCATTTGTTTGTTATTTCCTTCTATGTTTCTCATTCTAACACTTCTCATCGTATTGCACAGGGACGAAAGCTTGACACACGTGTCTGAGGAAACCACATTGTTATAAGGGACTGTTCTTATTCCCTTTTTCTTTTTGATGAACAATTATCCAAGTAAGCCATTCCACATTTCTGATTTTCTTGGACTCGTATGTCACGCAGGAAGCTATAATCTCCTACGTGGTAAGGTCAATTGCTGCTGTAACCACAAATGCACGACTGACTTCTGTTGTTGATTTCATTCGTTTGTTATTTTCTTCAATGTTTCTCATTCTAACACTTTTCATCGTATTGCACAGGGACGAAAGCTTGACACAAGTGTCAAAGGAAACCACTTTGGTATAAGGGACTGTTCTTATTCCCTTCTTTTTGTTTAATGAACAATTATCCAAGTAAGCCATTCCACATTGTTGATTTTCTTGGACTCGGATGTCACGCAGGTAGCTCTAATCTCCCACGTGGTAAGGTCAATTACTGCTGTAACCACAAATGCACGACTGACTTCTGTTGTTGATTTCATTCGTTCGTTATTTTCTTCAATGTTTCTCATTCTAACTATTTTCATCGTATTGCACAAGGACGAAAGCTTGACACACGTGTCTAAGGAAACCACTTTTGTATAAGGGACTGTTCTTATTCCCTTCTTTTTGTTTAATGAACAATTATCCAAGTAAGCCATTCCACATTGTTGATTTTCTTGGACTCGGATGACACGCAGGTATAATCTCCCACGTGGTGAGGTCAATTTCTGATGTAACCACAATTGGACGGCTGACTTCTGTTGTTGATTTCATTTGTTTGTTATTTCCTTCAATGTTTCTCATTCTAACTCTTTTCATCGTATTAAACAGGGACGAAAGCTTGACACACGTGTCTAAGGAAACCACTTTGGTATAAGGGACTGTTCTTATTCCCTTCTTTTTGTTTAATGAACAATTATCCAAGTAAGCCATTCCACATTGTTGATTTTCTTGGACTCGGATGACACGCAGGTATAATCTCCCACGTGGTGAGGTCAATTTCTGCTGTAACCACAAATGCACGACTGACTTCTGTTGTTGATTTCATTTGTTTGTTATTTCCTTCAATGTTTCCCATTCTAACACTTCTCATCGTATTGCACAGGGACGAAAGCTTGACACACGTGTCTATGGAAACCACATTGGTATAAGGGACTGTTCTTATTCCCTCCTTACTGTATAATGATCAATTATCCAAGTAAGCCATTCCGCATTGTTGATTTTCTTGGACTCGGATGACACGCAGGTATAATCTCCCACGTGGTGAGGTCAATTTCTGCTGTAACCACAAATGCACGACTGACTTCTGTTGTTGATTTCATTTGTTTGTTATTTCCTTCAATGTTTCTCATTCTAACTCTTTTCATCGTATTAAACAGGGACGAAAGCTTGACACACGTGTCTGAGGAAACCACTTTGGTATAAGGGACTGTTCTTATTCCCTTCTTTTCGTTTAATGAACAATTATCCAAGTAAGCCATTCCACATTGTTGATTTTCTTGGACTCGGATGACACGCGGGTAGCTATAATCTCCCACGTAGTAAGGTCAATTGCTGCTGTAACCACAATTGAACGGCTGACTTCTGTTCTTGATTTCATTTGTTTGTTATTTCCTTCAATGTTTCTCATTCTAACACTTTTCATCGTATTGCACAGGGACGAAAGCTTGACACACGTGTCTAAGGAAACCACTTTGGTATGAGGGACTGTTCTTATTCCCTTTTTTTTGTTTAATGAACAATTATCCGAGTAAGCCATTCCACATTGTTGATTTTCTTGGACTCGGATGACAAGCGGCAAGCTATAATCTCCCACGTGGTAAGGTCAATTGCTGCTGTAACCACAATTGGACGGCTGACTTCTGTTGTTGATTTCATTTGTTTGTTATTTCCTTCAATGTTTCTCATTCTAACACTTTTCATCGTATTGCACAGGGACGAAAGCTTGACACACGTGTCTAAGGAAACCACTTTGGTATGAGGGACTGTTCTTATTCCCTTTTTTCTGTTTAATGAACAATTATCCAAGTAAGCCATTCCACATTGTTGATTTTCTTGGACTTGGATTTCACGCAGGTAGCTATAATCTCCCACGTGGTAAGGTCAATTGCTGCTGTAACCACAATTGCACGACTGACTTCTGTTGTTGATTTCATTTGTTTGTTATTTCCTTCTATGTTACTCATTCTAACACTTTTCATCGTATTGCACAGGGACGAAAGCTTGACACACGTGTCTAAGGAAACTCCATTGGTATAAGGAACTGTTCTTATTCCCTTTATCCTTTTTGATGAACAATTATCCAAATAAGCCATTCCACATTGTTGATTTTCTTGGACTTGGATGTCACGCAGGTAGCCATAATCTTCCACGAGGTAAGGTCAATTGCTGCTGTAACCACAAATGCACGACTGACATCTGTTGATGATTTCATTTGTTTGTTATTTTCTTCAATGTTTCTCATTCTAACACTTTTCATCGTATTGCTCAGGGACGAAAACTTGACACACGAGTCTAAGGAAACCACAAGGGACTGTTCTTATTCCCTTTTTTCTTTTTGATGAACAATTATCCAAGTAAGCCATTCCGCATTGTTGATTTTCTTGGACTCGGATTTCACGCAGGTAGCTATAATCTCCCACGTGGTAAGGTCAATTGCTGCTGTAACCACAATTGCACGACTGACTTCTGTTGTTGATTTCATTTGTTTGTTATTTCCTTCTATGTTACTCATTCTAACACTTTTCATCGTATTGCTCAGGGACGAAAACTTGACACACGAGTCTAAGGAAACCACAAGGGACTGTTCTTATTCCCTTTTTTCTTTTTGATGAACAATTATCCAAGTAAGCCATTCCGCATTGTTGATTTTCTTGGACTCGGATTTCACGCAGGTAGCTATAATCTCCCACGTGGTAAGGTCAATTGCTGCTGTAACCACAATTGCACGACTGACTTCTGTTGTTGATTTCATTTGTTTGTTATTTCCTTCTATGTTACTCATTCTAACACTTTTCATCGTATTGCACAGGGACGAAAGCTTGACACACGTGTCTAAGGAAACTCCATTGGTATAAGGAACTGTTCTTATTCCCTTTTTCCTTTTTGATGAACAATTATCCAAATAAGCCATTCCACATTGTTGATTTTCTTGGACTTGGATGTCACGCAGGTAGCCATAATCTTCCACGAGGTAAGGTCAATTGCTGCTGTAACCACAAATGCACGACTGACATCTGTTGATGATTTCATTTGTTTGTTATTTTCTTCAATGTTTCTCATTCTAACACTTTTCATCGTATTGCTCAGGGACGAAAACTTGACACACGAGTCTAAGGAAACCACAAGGGACTGTTCTTATTCCCTTTTTTCTTTTTGATGAACAATTATCCAAGTAAGCCATTCCGCATTGTTGATTTTCTTGGACTCGGATTTCACGCAGGTAGCTATAATCTCCCACGTGGTAAGGTCAATTGCTGCTGTAACCACAATTGCACGACTGACTTCTGTTGTTGATTTCATTTGTTTGTTATTTCCTTCTATGTTACTCATTCTAACACTTTTCATCGTATTGCTCAGGGACGAAAACTTGACACACGAGTCTAAGGAAACCACAAGGGACTGTTCTTATTCCCTTTTTTCTTTTTGATGAACAATTATCCAAGTAAGCCATTCCACATTGTTGATTTTCTTGGACTTGGATTTCACGCAGGTAGCTATAATCTCCCACGTGGTAAGGTCAATTGCTGCTGTAACCACAATTGGACGGCTGACTTCTGTTGTTGATTTCATTTGTTTGTTATTTCCTTCAATGTTTCTCATTCTAACACTTTTCATCGTATTGCACAGGGACGAAAGCTTGACACACGTGTCTAAGGAAACCACTTTGGTATGAGGGACTGTTCTTATTCCCTTTTTTCTGTTTAATGAACAATTATCCAAGTAAGCCATTCCACATTGTTGATTTTCTTGGACTTGGATTTCACGCAGGTAGCTATAATCTCCCACGTGGTAAGGTCAATTGCTGCTGTAACCACAATTGCACGACTGACTTCTGTTGTTGATTTCATTTGTTTGTTATTTCCTTCTATGTTACTCATTCTAACACTTTTCATCGTATTGCACAGGGACGAAAGCTTGACACACGTGTCTAAGGAAACTCCATTGGTATAAGGAACTGTTCTTATTCCCTTTTTCCTTTTTGATGAACAATTATCCAAATAAGCCATTCCACATTGTTGATTTTCTTGGACTTGGATGTCACGCAGGTAGCTATAATCTCCCACGTGGTAAGGTCAATTGCTGCTGTAACCACAAATGCACGACTGACTTCTGTTGTTGATTTCATTCGTTCGTTATTTTCTTCAATGTTTCTCATTCTAACTATTTTCATCGTATTGCACAAGGACGAAAGCTTGACACACGTGTCTAAGGAAACCACTTTGGTATAAGGGACTGTTCTTATTCCCTTCTTTTTGTTTAATGAACAATTATCCAAGTAAGCCATTCCACATTGTTGATTTTCTTGGACTCGGATGTCACGCAGGTAGCTCTAATCTCCCACGTGGTAAGGTCAATTGCTGCTGTAACCACAAATGCACGACTGACTTCTATTGTTGATTTCATTTGTTTGTTATTTCCTTCTATGTTTCTCATTCTAACACTTCTCATCGTATTGCACAGGGACGAAAGCTTGACACACGTGTCTAAGGAAACCACTTTGGTATAAGGGACTGTTCTTATTCCCTTTTTTTTGTTTAATCAACAATTATCCAAGTAGGCCATTCCACATTGTTGATTTTCTTGGACTCGGATGTCACGCAGGTAGCTATAATCTCCCACGTGGTAAGGTCAATTGCTGCTGTAACCACAAATGCACGACTGACTTCTGTTGTTGATTTCATTCGTTTGTTATTTCCTTCAATGTTTCTCATTCTAACACTTTTCATGGTATTGCACAGGGACGAAAGCTTGACACACGTGTCTAAGGAAACCACTTTGGTATAAGGGACTGTTCTTATTCCCTTTTTTTTGTTTAATCAACAATTATCCAAGTAGGCCATTCCACATTGTTGATTTTCTTGGACTCGGATGACACGCAGGTATAATCTCCCACGTGGTGAGGTCAATTGTTGCTGTAACCACAAATGCACGACTGACTTCTGTTGTTGATTTCATTTGTTTGTTATTTCCTTCTATGTTTCTCATTCTAACACTTTTTATCGTATTGCACAGGGACGAAAGCTTGACACACGTGTCTAAGGAAACCACTTTGGTATAAGGGACTGTTCTTATTCCCTTTTTTTTGTTTAATCAACAATTATCCAAGTAGGCCATTCCACATTGTTGATTTTCTTGGACTCGGATGTCACGCAGGTAGCTATAATCTCCCACGTGGTAAGGTCAATTGCTGCTGTAACCACAAATGCACGACTGACTTCTGTTGTTGATTTCATTCGTTTGTTATTTCCTTCAATGTTTCTCATTCTAACACTTTTCATGGTATTGCACAGGGACGAAAGCTTGACACACGTGTCTAAGGAAACCACTTTGGTATAAGGGACTGTTCTCATTCCCTTCTTTTTGTTTAATGAACAATTATCCAAGTAAGCCATTCCACATTGTTGATTTTCTTGGACTCGGATGTCACGCAGGTAGCTCTAATCTCCCACGTGGTAAGGTCAATTGCTGCTGTAACCACAAATGCACGACTGACTTCTATTGTTGATTTCATTTGTTTGTTATTTCCTTCTATGTTTCTCATTCTAACACTTCTCATCGTATTGCACAGGGACGAAAGCTTGACACACGTGTCTAAGGAAACCACATTGGTATAAGGGACTGTTTTTATTCCCTTTTTCCTATTTGATGAACAATTATCCAAATAAGCCATTCCACATTGTTGATTTTCTTGGACTCGGATGTCACGCAGGTAGCTATAATCTTCCACGAGGTAAGGTCAATTGCTGCTGTAACCACAAATGCACGACTGACATCTGTTGATGATTTCATTTGTTTGTTATTTTCTTCAATGTTTCTCATTCTAACACTTTTCATCGTATTGCTCAGGGACGAAAACTTGACACACGAGTCTAAGGAAACCACATTGGTATAAGGGACTGTTCTTATTCCCTTTTTCCTTTTTGATGAACAATTATCCAAATAAGCCATTCCACATTGTTGATTTTCTTGGACTCGGATGTCACGCAGGTAGCTATAATCTTCCACGTGGTAAGGTCAATTGCTGCTGTAACCACAATTGCACGACTGACTTCTGTTGTTGATTTCATTTGTTTGTTATTTCCTTCAAAGTTTCTCATTCTAACTCTTTTCATCGTATTACACAGGGACGAAAACTTGACACACGTGTCTAAGGAAACCACTTTGGTATAAGGGACTGTTCTTATTTCCTTCTTTTTGTTTAATGAACAATTATCCAAGTAAGCCATTCCACATTGTTGATTTTCTTGGACTCGGATGTCACGCAGGTAGCTATAATCTCCGACGTGGTAAGGTCAATTGCTCCTGTAACCACAATTGGAAGGCTGACTTCTGTTGTTGATTTCATTTGTTTGTTATTTCCTTCAATGATTCTCATTCTCACACTTTTCATCGTATTGCTGAGGACGAAAGCTTGACACACGTGTCCAAGGAAACCGCTCTGCTTTGGGGGACTGAGCTTATTTCTTTTTTCTTTGTTCAATGAACAATTATCCAAGTAAGCAATTCCACATTGTTTTCTTGGACTCGGATGTCACGCAGGTAGCTCTAATCTCCCACGTGGTAAGGTCAATTGCTGCTGTAACCACAAATGCACGACTGACTTCTATTGTTGATTTCATTTGTTTGTTATTTCCTTCTATGTTTCTCATTCTAACACTTCTCATCGTATTGCACAGGGACGAAAGCTTGACACACGTGTCTAAGGAAACCACATTGTTATAAGGGACTGTTCTTATTCCCTTTTTCTTTTTAATGAACAATTATCCAAGTAAGCCATTCCACATTTCTGATTTTCTTGGACTCGTATGTCACGCAGGAAGCTATAATCTCCTACGTGGTAAGGTCAATTGCTGCTGTAACCACAAATGCACGACTGACTTCTGTTGTTGATTTCATTCGTTTGTTATTTTCTTCAATGTTTCTCATTCTAACACTTTTCATCGTATTGCACAGGGACGAAAGCTTGACACAAGTGTCAAAGGAAACCACTTTGGTATAAGGGACTGTTCTTATTCCCTTCTTCTTGTTTAATGAACAATTATCCAAGTAAGCCATTCCACATTGTTGATTTTCTTGGACTCGGATGTCACGCAGGTAGCTCTAATCTCCCACGTGGTAAGGTCAATTGCTGCTGTAACCACAAATGCACGACTGACTTCTGTTGTTGATTTCATTCGTTCGTTATTTTCTTCAATGTTTCTCATTCTAACTATTTTCATCGTATTGCACAAGGACGAAAGCTTGACACACGTGTCTAAGGAAACCACTTTTGTATAAGGGACTGTTCTTATTCCCTTCTTTTTGTTTAATGAACAATTATCCAAGTAAGCCATTCCACATTGTTGATTTTCTTGGACTCGGATGACACGCAGGTATAATCTCCCACGTGGTGAGGTCAATTTCTGATGTAACCACAATTGGACGGCTGACTTCTGTTGTTGATTTCATTTGTTTGTTATTTCCTTCAATGTTTCTCATTCTAACTATTTTCATCGTATTAAACAGGGACGAAAGCTTGACACACGTGTCTAAGGAAACCACTTTGGTATAAGGGACTGTTCTTATTCCCTTCTTTTTGTTTAATGAACAATTATCCAAGTAAGCCATTCCACATTGTTGATTTTCTTGGACTCGGATGACACGCAGGTATAATCTCCCACGTGGTGAGGTCAATTTCTGCTGTAACCACAAATGCACGACTGACTTCTGTTGTTGATTTCATTTGTTTGTTATTTCCTTCAATGTTTCCCATTCTAACACTTCTCATCGTATTGCACAGGGACGAAAGCTTGACACACGTGTCTATGGAAACCACATTGGTATAAGGGACTGTTCTTATTCCCTCCTTACTGTATAATGATCAATTATCCAAGTAAGCCATTCCGCATTGTTGATTTTCTTGGACTCGGATGACACGCAGGTATAATCTCCCACGTGGTGAGGTCAATTTCTGCTGTAACCACAAATGCACGACTGACTTCTGTTGTTGATTTCATTTGTTTGTTATTTCCTTCAATGTTTCTCATTCTAACTCTTTTCATCGTATTAAACAGGGACGAAAGCTTGACACACGTGTCTGAGGAAACCACTTTGGTATAAGGGACTGTTCTTATTCCCTTCTTTTCGTTTAATGAACAATTATCCAAGTAAGCCATTCCACATTGTTGATTTTCTTGGACTCGGATGACACGCTGGTAGCTATAATCTCCCACGTAGTAAGGTCAATTGCTGCTGTAACCACAATTGAACGGCTGACTTCTGTTCTTGATTTCATTTGTTTGTTATTTCCTTCAATGTTTCTCATTCTAACACTTTTCATCGTATTGCACAGGGACGAAAGCTTGACACACGTGTCTAAGGAAACCACTTTGGTATGAGGGACTGTTCTTATTCCCTTTTTTTTGTTTAATGAACAATTATCCGAGTAAGCCATTCCACATTGTTGATTTTCTTGGACTCGGATGACAAGCGGCAAGCTATAATCTCCCACGTGGTAAGGTCAATTGCTGCTGTAACCACAATTGGACGGCTGACTTCTGTTGTTGATTTCATTTGTTTGTTATTTCCTTCAATGTTTCTCATTCTAACACTTTTCATCGTATTGCACAGGGACGAAAGCTTGACACACGTGTCTAAGGAAACCACTTTGGTATGAGGGACTGTTCTTATTCCCTTTTTTCTGTTTAATGAACAATTATCCAAGTAAGCCATTCCACATTGTTGATTTTCTTGGACTTGGATTTCACGCAGGTAGCTATAATCTCCCACGTGGTAAGGTCAATTGCTGCTGTAACCACAATTGCACGACTGACTTCTGTTGTTGATTTCATTTGTTTGTTATTTCCTTCTATGTTACTCATTCTAACACTTTTCATCGTATTGCACAGGGACGAAAGCTTGACACACGTGTCTAAGGAAACTCCATTGGTATAAGGAACTGTTCTTATTCCCTTTATCCTTTTTGATGAACAATTATCCAAATAAGCCATTCCACATTGTTGATTTTCTTGGACTTGGATGTCACGCAGGTAGCCATAATCTTCCACGAGGTAAGGTCAATTGCTGCTGTAACCACAAATGCACGACTGACATCTGTTGATGATTTCATTTGTTTGTTATTTTCTTCAATGTTTCTCATTCTAACACTTTTCATCGTATTGCTCAGGGACGAAAACTTGACACACGAGTCTAAGGAAACCACAAGGGACTGTTCTTATTCCCTTTTTTTTTTTTGATGAACAATTATCCAAGTAAGCCATTCCGCATTGTTGATTTTCTTGGACTCGGATTTCACGCAGGTAGCTATAATCTCCCACGTGGTAAGGTCAATTGCTGCTGTAACCACAATTGCACGACTGACTTCTGTTGTTGATTTCATTTGTTTGTTATTTCCTTCTATGTTACTCATTCTAACACTTTTCATCGTATTGCACAGGGACGAAAGCTTGACACACGTGTCTAAGGAAACTCCATTGGTATAAGGAACTGTTCTTATTCCCTTTTTCCTTTTTGATGAACAATTATCCAAATAAGCCATTCCACATTGTTGATTTTCTTGGACTTGGATGTCACGCAGGTAGCCATAATCTTCCACGAGGTAAGGTCAATTGCTGCTGTAACCACAAATGCACGACTGACATCTGTTGATGATTTCATTTGTTTGTTATTTTCTTCAATGTTTCTCATTCTAACACTTTTCATCGTATTGCTCAGGGACGAAAACTTGACACACGAGTCTAAGGAAACCACAAGGGACTGTTCTTATTCCCTTTTTTCTTTTTGATGAACAATTATCCAAGTAAGCCATTCCGCATTGTTGATTTTCTTGGACTCGGATTTCACGCAGGTAGCTATAATCTCCCACGTGGTAAGGTCAATTGCTGCTGTAACCACAATTGCACGACTGACTTCTGTTGTTGATTTCATTTGTTTGTTATTTCCTTCTATGTTACTCATTCTAACACTTTTCATCGTATTGCTCAGGGACGAAAACTTGACACACGAGTCTAAGGAAACCACAAGGGACTGTTCTTATTCCCTTTTTTCTTTTTGATGAACAATTATCCAAGTAAGCCATTCCACATTGTTGATTTTCTTGGACTTGGATTTCACGCAGGTAGCTATAATCTCCCACGTGGTAAGGTCAATTGCTGCTGTAACCACAATTGGACGGCTGACTTCTGTTGTTGATTTCATTTGTTTGTTATTTCCTTCAATGTTTCTCATTCTAACACTTTTCATCGTATTGCACAGGGACGAAAGCTTGACACACGTGTCTAAGGAAACCACTTTGGTATGAGGGACTGTTCTTATTCCCTTTTTTCTGTTTAATGAACAATTATCCAAGTAAGCCATTCCACATTGTTGATTTTCTTGGACTTGGATTTCACGCAGGTAGCTATAATCTCCCACGTGGTAAGGTCAATTGCTGCTGTAACCACAATTGCACGACTGACTTCTGTTGTTGATTTCATTTGTTTGTTATTTCCTTCTATGTTACTCATTCTAACACTTTTCATCGTATTGCACAGGGACGAAAGCTTGACACACGTGTCTAAGGAAACTCCATTGGTATAAGGAACTGTTCTTATTCCCTTTTTCCTTTTTGATGAACAATTATCCAAATAAGCCATTCCACATTGTTGATTTTCTTGGACTTGGATGTCACGCAGGTAGCTATAATCTCCCACGTGGTAAGGTCAATTGCTGCTGTAACCACAAATGCACGACTGACTTCTGTTGTTGATTTCATTCGTTCGTTATTTTCTTCAATGTTTCTCATTCTAACTATTTTCATCGTATTGCACAAGGACGAAAGCTTGACACACGTGTCTAAGGAAACCACTTTGGTATAAGGGACTGTTCTTATTCCCTTCTTTTTGTTTAATGAACAATTATCCAAGTAAGCCATTCCACATTGTTGATTTTCTTGGACTCGGATGTCACGCAGGTAGCTCTAATCTCCCACGTGGTAAGGTCAATTGCTGCTGTAACCACAAATGCACGACTGACTTCTATTGTTGATTTCATTTGTTTGTTATTTCCTTCTATGTTTCTCATTCTAACACTTCTCATCGTATTGCACAGGGACGAAAGCTTGACACACGTGTCTAAGGAAACCATTTTGGTATAAGGGACTGTTCTCATTCCCTTCTTTTTGTTTAATGAACAATTATCCAAGTAAGCCATTCCACATTGTTGATTTTCTTGGACTCGGATGTCACGCAGGTAGCTCTAATCTCCCACGTGGTAAGGTCAATTGCTGCTGTAACCACAAATGCACGACTGACTTCTGTTGTTGATTTCATTTGTTTGTTATTTCCTTCTATGTTTCTCATTCTAACACTTTTTATCGTATTGCACAGGGACGAAAGCTTGACACACGTGTCTAAGGAAACCACTTTGGTATAAGGGACTGTTCTTATTCCCTTTTTTTTGTTTAATCAACAATTATCCAAGTAGGTCATTCCACATTGTTGATTTTCTTGGACTCGGATGTCACGCAGGTAGCTATAATCTCCCACGTGGTAAGGTCAATTGCTGCTGTAACCACAAATGCACGACTGACTTCTGTTGTTGATTTCATTCGTTTGTTATTTCCTTCAATGTTTCTCATTCTAACACTTTTCATGGTATTGCACAGGGACGAAAGCTTGACACACGTGTCTAAGGAAACCACTTTGGTATAAGGGACTGTTCTTATTCCCTTTTTTTTGTTTAATCAACAATTATCCAAGTAGGCCATTCCACATTGTTGATTTTCTTGGACTCGGATGACACGCAGGTATAATCTCCCACGTGGTGAGGTCAATTGTTGCTGTAACCACAAATGCACGACTGACTTCTGTTGTTGATTTCATTTGTTTGTTATTTCCTTCTATGTTTCTCATTCTAACACTTTTTATCGTATTGCACAGGGACGAAAGCTTGACACACGTGTCTAAGGAAACCACTTTGGTATAAGGGACTGTTCTTATTCCCTTTTTTTTGTTTAATCAACAATTATCCAAGTAGGCCATTCCACATTGTTGATTTTCTTGGACTCGGATGTCACGCAGGTAGCTATAATCTCCCACGTGATAAGGTCAATTGCTGCTGTAACCACAAATGCACGACTGACTTCTGTTGTTGATTTCATTCGTTTGTTATTTCCTTCAATGTTTCTCATTCTAACACTTTTCATGGTATTGCACAGGGACGAAAGCTTGACACACGTGTCTAAGGAAACCATTTTGGTATAAGGGACTGTTCTCATTCCCTTCTTTTTGTTTAATGAACAATTATCCAAGTAAGCCATTCCACATTGTTGATTTTCTTGGACTCGGATGTCACGCAGGTAGCTCTAATCTCCCACGTGGTAAGGTCAATTGCTGCTGTAACCACAAATGCACGACTGACTTCTATTGTTGATTTCATTTGTTTGTTATTTCCTTCTATGTTTCTCATTCTAACACTTCTCATCGTATTGCACAGGGACGAAAGCTTGACACAACTGTCTAAGGAAACCACATTGGTATAAGGGACTGTTTTTATTCCCTTTTTCCTATTTGATGAACAATTATCCAAATAAGCCATTCCACATTGTTGATTTTCTTGGACTCGGATGTCACGCAGGTAGCTATAATCTTCCACGAGGTAAGGTCAATTGCTGCTGTAACCACAAATGCACGACTGACATCTGTTGATGATTTCATTTGTTTGTTATTTTCTTCAATGTTTCTCATTCTAACACTTTTCATCGTATTGCTCAGGGACGAAAACTTGACACACGAGTCTAAGGAAACCACATTGGTATAAGGGACTGTTCTTATTCCCTTTTTCCTTTTTGATGAACAATTATCCAAATAAGCCATTCCACATTGTTGATTTTCTTGGACTCGGATGTCACGCAGGTAGCTATAATCTTCCACGTGGTAAGGTCAATTGCTGCTGTAACCACAATTGCACGACTGACTTCTGTTGTTGATTTCATTTGTTTGTTATTTCCTTCAAAGTTTCTCATTCTAACTCTTTTCATCGTATTACACAGGGACGAAAACTTGACACACGTGTCTAAGGAAACCACTTTGGTATAAGGGACTGTTCTTATTTCCTTCTTTTTGTTTAATGAACAATTATCCAAGTAAGCCATTCCACATTGTTGATTTTCTTGGACTCGGATGTCACGCAGGTAGCTATAATCTCCGACGTGGTAAGGTCAATTGCTCCTGTAACCACAATTGGAAGGCTGACTTCTGTTGTTGATTTCATTTGTTTGTTATTTCCTTCAATGTTTCTCATTCTAACACTTTTCATCGTATTGCTGAGGACGAAAGCTTGACACACGTGTCCAAGGAAACCGCTCTGCTTTGGGGGACTGAGCTTATTTCTTTTTTCTTTGTTCAATGAACAATTATCCAAGTAAGCAATTCCACATTGTTTTCTTGGACTCGGATGTCACGCAGGTAGCTCTAATCTCCCACGTGGTAAGGTCAATTGCTGCTGTAACCACAAATGCACGACTGACTTCTATTGTTGATTTCATTTGTTTGTTATTTCCTTCTATGTTTCTCATTCTAACACTTCTCATCGTATTGCACAGGGACGAAAGCTTGACACACGTGTCTAAGGAAACCACATTGTTATAAGGGACTGTTCTTATTCCCTTTTTCTTTTTGATGAACAATTATCCAAGTAAGCCATTCCACATTTCTGATTTTCTTGGACTCGTATGTCACGCAGGAAGCTATAATCTCCTACGTGGTAAGGTCAATTGCTGCTGTAACCACAAATGCACGACTGACTTCTGTTGTTGATTTCATTCGTTTGTTATTTTCTTCAATGTTTCTCATTCTAACACTTTTCATCGTATTGCACAGGGACGAAAGCTTGACACAAGTGTCAAAGGAAACCACTTTGGTATAAGGGACTGTTCTTATTCCCTTCTTTTTGTTTAATGAACAATTATCCAAGTAAGCCATTCCACATTGTTGATTTTCTTGGACTCGGATGTCACGCAGGTAGCTCTAATCTCCCACGTGGTAAGGTCAATTGCTGCTGTAACCACAAATGCACGACTGACTTCTGTTGTTGATTTCATTCGTTCGTTATTTTCTTCAATGTTTCTCATTCTAACTATTTTCATCGTATTGCACAAGGACAAAAGCTTGACACACGTGTCTAAGGAAACCACTTTTGTATAAGGGACTGTTCTTATTCCCTTCTTTTTGTTTAATGAACAATTATCCAAGTAAGCCATTCCACATTGTTGATTTTCTTGGACTCGGATGACACGCAGGTATAATCTCCCACGTGGTGAGGGCAATTTCTGCTGTAACCACAAATGCACGACTGACTTCTGTTGTTGATTTCATTTGTTTGTTATTTCCTTCAATGTTTCTCATTCTAACTCTTTTCATCGTATTACACAGGGACGAAAGCTTGACACACGTGTCTAAGGAAACCACTTTGGTATAAGGGACTGTTCTTATTTCCTTGTTTTTGTTTAATGAAAAATTATCCAAGTAAGCCATTCCACATTGTTGATTTTCTTGGACTCGGATGTCACGCAGGTAGCTATAATCTACCACGTGGTAAGGTCAATTGTTGCTGTAACCACAAATGCACGACTGACTTCTGTTGTTGATTTCATTTGTTTGTTATTTCCTTCTATGTTTCTCATTCTAACACTTTTTATCGTATTGCACAAGGACGAAAGCTTGACACACGTGTCTAAGGAAACCACTTTGGTATAAGGGACTGTTCTTATTCCCTTTTTTTTATTTAATCAACAATTATCCAAGTAGGCCATTCCACATTGTTGATTTTCTTGGACTCGGATGTCACGCAGGTAGCTATAATCTCCCACGTGGTAAGGTCAATTGCTGCTGTAACCACAAATGCACGACTGACTTCTGTTGTTGATTTCATTCGTTTGTTATTTCCTTCAATGTTTCTCATTCTAACACTTTTCATGGTATTGCACAGGGACGAAAGCTTGACACACGTGTCTAAGGAAACCATTTTGGTATAAGGGACTGTTCTCATTCCCTTCTTTTTGTTTAATGAACAATTATCCAAGTAAGCCATTCCACATTGTTGATTTTCTTGGACTCGGATGTCACGCAGGTAGCTCTAATCTCCCACGTGGTAAGGTCAATTGCTGCTGTAACCACAAATGCACGACTGACTTCTATTGTTGATTTCATTTGTTTGTTATTTCCTTCTATGTTTCTCATTCTAACACTTCTCATCGTATTGCACAGGGACGAAAGCTTGACACACGTGTCAAAGGAAACCACATTGGTATAAGGGACTGTTTTTATTCCCTTTTTCCTATTTGATGAACAATTATCCAAATAAGCCATTCCACATTGTTGATTTTCTTGGACTCGGATGTCACGCAGGTAGCTATAATCTTCCACGAAGTAAGGTCAATTGCTGCTGTAACCACAAATGCACGACTGACATCTGTTGATGATTTCATTTGTTTGTTATTTTCTTCAATGTTTCTCATTCTAACACTTTTCATCGTATTGCTCAGGGAAGAAAACTTGACACACGAGTCTAAGGAAACCACATTGGTATAAGGGACTGTTCTTATTCCCTTTTTCCTTTTTGATGAACAATTATCCAAATAAGCCATTCCACATTGTTGATTTTCTTGGACTCGGATGTCACGCAGGTAGCTATAATCTCCCACGTGGTAAGGTCAATTGCTGCTGTAACCACAATTGCACGACTGACTTCTGTTGTTGATTTCATTTGTTTGTTATTTCCTTCAATGTTTCTCATTCTAACTCTTTTCATCGTATTACACAGGGACGAAAACTTGACACACGTGTCTAAGGAAACCACTTTGGTATAAGGGACTGTTCTTATTTCCTTCTTTTTGTTTAATGAACAATTATCCAAGTAAGCCATTCCACATTGTTGATTTTCTTGGACTCGGATGTCACGCAGGTAGCTATAATCTCCGACGTGGTAAGGTCAATTGCTCCTGTAACCACAATTGGAAGGCCGACTTCTGTTGTTGATTTCATTTGTTTGTTATTTCCTTCAATGATTCTAATTCTCACACTTTTCATCGTATTGCTGAGGACGAAAGCTTGACACACGTGTCCAAGGAAACCGCTCTGCTTTGGGGGACTGAGCTTATTTCTTTTTTCTTTGTTCAATGAACAATTATCCAAGTAAGCAATTCCACATTGTTTTCTTGGACTCGGATGTCACGCAGGTAGCTCTAATCTCCCACGTGGTAAGGTCAATTGCTGCTGTAACCACAAATGCACGACTGACTTCTATTGTTGATTTCATTTGTTTGTTATTTCCTTCTATGTTTCTCATTCTAACACTTCTCATCGTATTGCACAGGGACGAAAGCTTGACACACGTGTCTAAGGAAACCACATTGTTATAAGGGACTGTTCTTATTCCCTTTTTCTTTTTGATGAACAATTATCCAAGTAAGCCATTCCACATTTCTGATTTTCTTGGACTCGTATGTCACGCAGGAAGCTATAATCTCCTACGTGGTAAGGTCAATTGCTGCTGTAACCACAAATGCACGACTGACTTCTGTTGTTGATTTCATTCGTTTGTTATTTTCTTCAATGTTTCTCATTCTAACACTTTTCATCGTATTGCACAGGGACGAAAGCTTGACACAAGTGTCAAAGGAAACCACTTTGGTGTAAGGGACTGTTCTTATTCCCTTCTTTTTGTTTAATGAACAATTATCCAAGTAAGCCATTCCACATTGTTGATTTTCTCAGACCCGGATGTCACGCAGGTAGCTCTAATCTCCCACGTGGTAAGGTCAATTGCTGCTGTAACCACAAATGCACGACTGACTTCTATTGTTGATTTCATTTGTTTGTTATTTCCTTCTATGTTTCTCATTCTAACACTTCTCATCGTATCGCACAGGGACGAAAGCTTGACACACGTGTCTAAGGAAACCACATTGGTATGAGGGACTGTTCTTATTCCCTTTTTCTTTTTGATGAACAATTATCCAAGTAATCCATTCCACATTTTTGATTTTCTTGGACTCGTGTGTCACGCAGGAAGCTATAATCTCCCACATGGTAAGGTCAATTGCTGCTGTAACCACAAATGCACGACTGACTTCTGTTGTTGATTTCATTCGTTTGTTATTTTCTTCAATGTTTCTCATTCTAACACTTTTCATCGTATTGCACAGGGACGAAAGCTTGAGACAAGTGTCAAAGGAAACAACTTTGGTATAAGGGACTGTTTTCATTCCCTTTTTTTTTGTTTAATAAACAATTATTCAAGTAAGCCATTTCACATTGTTGTTTTTCTTGGACTCGGATGTCACGCAGGTAGCTATAATCTCCGACGTGGTAAGGTCAATTGCTCCTGTAACCACAATTGGAAGGCTGACTTCTGTTGTTGATTTCATTTGTTTGTTATTTCCTTCAATGATTCTCATTCTCACACTTTTCATCGTATTGCTGAGGACGAAAGCTTGACACACGTGTCCAAGGAAACCGCTCTGCTTTGGGGGACTGAGCTTATTTCTTTTTTCTTTGTTCAATGAACAATTATCCAAGTAAGCAATTCCACATTGTTTTCTTGGACTCGGATGTCACGCAGGTAGCTCTAATCTCCCACGTGGTAAGGTCAATTGCTGCTGTAACCACAAATGCACGACTGACTTCTATTGTTGATTTCATTTGTTTGTTATTTCCTTCTATGTTTCTCATTCTAACACTTCTCATCGTATTGCACAGGGACGAAAGCTTGACACACGTGTCTAAGGAAACCACATTGTTATAAGGGACTGTTCTTATTCCCTTTTTCTTTTTGATGAACAATTATCCAAGTAAGCCATTCCACATTTCTGATTTTCTTGGACTCGTATGTCACGCAGGAAGCTATAATCTCCTACGTGGTAAGGTCAATTGCTGCTGTAACCACAAATGCACGACTGACTTCTGTTGTTGATTTCATTCGTTTGTTATTTTCTTCAATGTTTCTCATTCTAACACTTTTCATCGTATTGCACAGGGACGAAAGCTTGACACAAGTGTCAAAGGAAACCACTTTGGTATAAGGGACTGTTCTTATTCCCTTCTTTTTGTTTAATGAACAATTATCCAAGTAAGCCATTCCACATTGTTGATTTTCTTGGACCGGATGTCACGCAGGTAGCTCTAATCTCCCACGTGGTAAGGTCAATTGCTGCTGAAACCACAAATGCACGACTGACTTCTATTGTTGATTTCATTTGTTTGTTATTTCCTTCTATGTTTCTCATTCTCACACTTTTCATCGTATTGCTGAGGACGAAAGCTTGACACACGTGTCCAAGGAAACCGCTCTGCTTTGGGGGACTGAGCTTTTTTCTTTTTTCTTTGTTCAATGAACAATTATCCAAGTAAGCAATTCCACATTGTTTTCTTGGACTCGGATGTCACGCAGGTAGCTATAACCTACCACGTGGTAGTCAATTGCTGCTGTTACCACAAATGGACGGCTGACTTCTGTTGTGGATGAACAATTCCACATTGTTGATTTTCTTGGACTCGGATGTCACGCAGGTAGCTATAATCTCCCACGTGGTAAAATCAATTGCTGCTGTAACAACAATTGAACGGCTGACTTCTGTTGTTGATTTCATTTGTTTGTTATTTCCTTCAATGTTTCTCATTCTTACACTTTTCATCGTAATGCACAGGGACGAAAGCTTGACACACGTGTCTAAGGAAACCTCATTGGTATAAGGGACTGTTTTTATTTCCTTCTTTCTGTATAATGAAGAATTATCCAAGTAAGCCTTTCCACATTGTTGATTTTCTTGGACTCGGATAACACGCGGGTAGCTATAATCTTCCACGTGGTAAGGTCAATTGCTGCTGTAACCACAATTGGACGGCTGACTTCTGTTGTTGATTTCATTTGTTTGTTATTTCCTTCAATGTATCTCATTCTAACACTCCTCATCGTATTAAACAGGGACGAAAGCTTGACACACGTGTCTAAGGAAACCACTTTGGTATAAGGGACTGTTCTTATTCCCTTCTTTTTGTTTAATGAACAATTATCCAAGTAAGCAATTCCACATTGTTGATTTTCTTGGACTCGGATGACACGCAGGTATAATCTCCCACGTGGTGAGGTCAATTTCTGCTGTAACCACAAATGCACGACTGACTTCTGTTGTTGATTTCATTTGTTTGTTATTTCCTTCAATGTTTCCCATTCTAACACTTCTCATCGTATTGCACAGGGACGAAAGCTTGACACACGTGTCTATGGAAACCACATTGGTATAAGGGACTGTTCTTATTCCCTCCTTACTGTATAATGATCAATTATCCAAGTAAGCCATTCCGCATTGTTGATTTTCTTGGACTCGGATGACACGCAGGTATAATCTCCCACGTGGTGAGGTCAATTTCTGCTGTAACCACAAATGCACGACTGACTTCTGTTGTTGATTTCATTTGTTTGTTATTTCCTTCAATGTTTCTCATTCTTACACTTTTCATCGTATTGCACAGGGACGAAAGCTTGACACACGTGTCTAAGGAAACCACTTTGGTATGAGGGACTGTTCTTATTCCCTTTTTTCTGTTTAATGAACAATTATCCAAGTAAGCCATTCCACATTGTTGATTTTCTTGGACTTGGATTTCACGCAGGTAGCTATAATCTCCCACGTGGTAAGGTCAATTGCTGCTGTAACCACAATTGCACGACTGACTTCTGTTGTTGATTTCATTTGTTTGTTATTTCCTTCTATGTTACTCATTCTAACACTTTTCATCGTATTGCACAGGGACGAAAGCTTGACACACGTGTCTAAGGAAACTCCATTGGTATAAGGAACTGTTCTTATTCCCTTTTTCCTTTTTGATGAACAATTATCCAAATAAGCCATTCCACATTGTTGATTTTCTTGGACTTGGATGTCACGCAGGTAGCCATAATCTTCCACGAGGTAAGGTCAATTGCTGCTGTAACCACAAATGCACGACTGACTTCTGTTGTTGATTTCATTTGTTTGTTATTTCCTTCAAAGTTTCTCATTCTAACTCTTTTCATCGTATTACACAGGGACGAAAACTTGACACACGTGTCTAAGGAAACCACTTTGGTATAAGGGACTGTTCTTATTTCCTTCTTTTTGTTTAATGAACAATTATCCAAGTAAGCCATTCCACATTGTTGATTTTCTTGGACTCGGATGTCACGCAGGTAGCTATAATCTTCCACGAGGTAAGGTCAATTGCTGCTGTAACCACAAATGCACGACTGACATCTGTTGATGATTTCATTTGTTTGTTATTTTCTTCAATGTTTCTCATTCTAACACTTTTCATCGTATTGCTCAGGGACGAAAACTTGACACACGAGTCTAAGGAAACCACAAGGGACTGTTTTTATTCCCTTTTTTCTTTTTGATGAACAATTATCCAAGTAAGCCATTCCGCATTGTTGATTTTCTTGGACTCGGATGTCACGCAGGTAGCTATAATCTCCCACGTGGTAAGGTCAATTGCTGCTGTAACCACAAATGCACGACTGACTTCTGTTGTTGATTTCATTCGTTCGTTATTTTCTTCAATGTTTCTCATTCTAACTATTTTCATCGTATTGCACAAGGACGAAAGCTTGACACACGTGTCTAAGGAAACCACTTTGGTATAAGGGACTGTTCTTATTCCCTTTTTTTTGTTTAATCAACAATTATCCAAGTAAGCCATTCCACATTGTTGATTTTCTTGGACTCGGATGTCACGCAGGTAGCTCTAATCTCTCACGTGGTAAGGTCAATTGCTGTTGTAACCACAAATGCACGACTGACTTCTATTGTTGATTTCATTTGTTTGTTATGTCCTTCTATGTTTCTCATTCTAACACTTCTCATCGTATTGCACAGGGACGAAAGCTTGACACACGTGTCTAAGGAAACCACATTGGTATAAGGGACTGTTTTTATTCCCCTTTTCCTATTTGATGAACAATTATCCAAATAAGCCATTCCACATTGTTGATTTTCTTGGACTCGGATGTCACGCAGGTAGCTATAATCTTCCACGAGGTAAGGTCAATTGCTGCTGTAACCACAAATGCACGACTGACATCTGTTGATGATTTCATTTGTTTGTTATTTTCTTCAATGTTTCTCATTCTAACACTTTTCAGCGTATTGCTCAGGGACGAAAACTTGACACACGAGTCTAAGGAAACCACATTGGTATAAGGGACTGTTCTTATTCCCTTTTTCCTTTTTGATGAACAATTATCCAAATAAGCCATTCCACATTGTTGATTTTCTTGGACTCGGATGTCACGCAGGTAGCTATAATCTCCCACGTGGTAAGGTCAATTGCTGCTGTAACCACAATTGCACGACTGACTTCTGTTGTTGATTTCATTTGTTTGTTATTTCCTTCAATGTTTCTCATTCTAACTCTTTTCATCGTATTACACAGGGACGAAAACTTGACACACGTGTCTAAGGAAACCACTTTGGTATAAGGGACTGTTCTTATTTCCTTCTTTTTGTTTAATGAACAATTATCCAAGTAAGCCATTCCACATTGTTGATTTTCTGGGACTCGGATGTCACGCAGGTAGCTATAATCTCCGACGTGGTAAGGTCAATTGCTCCTGTAACCACAATTGGAAGGCTGACTTCTGTTGTTGATTTCATTTGTTTGTTATTTCCTTCAATGATTCTCATTCTCACACTTTTCATCGTATTGCTGAGGACGAAAGCTTGACACACGTGTCCAAGGAAACCGCTCTGCTTTGGGGGACTGAGCTTATTTCTTTTTTCTTTGTTCAATGAACAATTATCCAAGTAAGCAATTCCACATTGTTTTCTTGGACTCGGATGTCACGCAGGTAGCTCTAATCTCCCACGTGGTAAGGTCAATTGCTGCTGTAACCACAAATGCACGACTGACTTCTATTGTTGATTTCATTTGTTTGTTATTTCCTTCTATGTTTCTCATTCTAACACTTCTTATCGTATTGCACAGGGACGAAAGCTTGACACACGTGTCTAAGGAAACCACTTTGGTATAAGGGACTGTTCTTATTCCCTTTTTTTTGTTTAATCAACAATTATCCAAGTAGGCCATTCCACATTGTTGATTTTCTTGGACTCGGATGTCACGCAGGTAGCTATAATCTCCCACGTGGTAAGGTCAATTGCTGCTGTAACCACAAATGCACGACTGACTTCTGTTGTTGATTTCATTCGTTTGTTATTTCCTTCAATGTTTCTCATTCTAACACTTTTCATGGTATTGCACAGGGACGAAAGCTTGACACACGTGTCTAAGGAAACCATTTTGGTATAAGGGACTGTTCTCATTCCCTTCTTTTTGTTTAATGAACAATTATCCAAGTAAGCCATTCCACATTGTTGATTTTCTTGGACTCGGATGTCACGCAGGTAGCTCTAATCTCTCACGTGGTAAGGTCAATTGCTGTTGTAACCACAAATGCACGACTGACTTCTATTGTTGATTTCATTTGTTTGTTATGTCCTTCTATGTTTCTCATTCTAACACTTCTCATCGTATTGCACAGGGACGAAAGCTTGACACACGTGTCTAAGGAAACCACATTGGTATAAGGGACTGTTTTTATTCCCCTTTTCCTATTTGATGAACAATTATCCAAATAAGCCATTCCACATTGTTGATTTTCTTGGACTCGGATGTCACGCAGGTAGCTATAATCTTCCACGAGGTAAGGTCAATTGCTGCTGTAACCACAAATGCACGACTGACATCTGTTGATGATTTCATTTGTTTGTTATTTTCTTCAATGTTTCTCATTCTAACACTTTTCATGGTATTGCACAGGGACGAAAGCTTGACACACGTGTCTAAGGAAACCATTTTGGTATAAGGGACTGTTCTCATTCCCTTCTTTTTGTTTAATGAACAATTATCCAAGTAAGCCATTCCACATTGTTGATTTTCTTGGACTCGGATGTCACGCAGGTAGCTCTAATCTCCCACGTGGTAAGGTCAATTGCTGCTGTAACCACAAATGCACGACTGACTTCTATTGTTGATTTCATTTGTTTGTTATTTCCTTCTATGTTTCTCATTCTAACACTTCTCATCGTATTGCACAGGGACGAAAGCTTGACACACGTGTCTAAGGAAACCACATTGTTATAAGGGACTGTTCTTATTCCCTTTTTCTTTTTGATGAACAATTATCCAAGTAAGCCATTCCACATTTCTGATTTTCTTGGACTCGTATGTCACGCAGGAAGCTATAATCTCCTACGTGGTGAGGTCAATTGCTGCTGTAACCACAAATGCACGACTGACTTCTGTTGTTGATTTCATTCGTTTGTTATTTTCTTCAATGTTTCTCATTCTAACACTTTTCATCGTATTGCACAGGGACGAAAGCTTGACACAAGTGTCAAAGGAAACCACATTGGTATAAGGGACTGTTCTTATTCCCTTTTTCTTTTTGATGAACAATTATCCAAGTAAGCCATTCCACATTTTTGATTTTCTTGGACTCGTGTGTCACGCAGGAAGCTATAATCTCCCACGTGGTAAGGTCAATTGCTGCTGTAACCACAAATGCACGACTGACTTCTGTTGTTGATTTCATTCGTTTGTTATTTTCTTCAATGTTTCTCATTCTAACACTTTTTCATCGTATTGCACAGGGACGAAAGCTTGACACAAGTGTCAAAGGAAACAGTTTTGGTATAAGGGACTGTTTTCATTCCATTTTTTTTTGTTTAATAAACAATTATTCAAGTAAGCCATTTCACATTGTTGTTTTTCTTGGACTCGGATGTCACGCAGGTAGCTATAATCTCCGACGTGGTAAGGTCAATTGCTCCTGTAACCACAATTGGAAGGCTGACTTCTGTTGTTGATTTCATTTGTTTGTTATTTCCTTCAATGATTCTCATTCTCACACTTTTCATCGTATTGCTGAGGACGAAAGCTTGACACACGTGTCCAAGGAAACCGCTCTGCTTTGGGGGACTGAGCTTATTTCTTTTTTCTTTGTTCAATGAACAATTATCCAAGTAAGCAATTCCACATTGTTTTCTTGGACTCGGATGTCACGCAGGTAGCTATAACCTACCACGTGGTAAAGTCAATTGCTGCTGTTACCACAAATGGACGGCTGACTTCTGTTGTGGATGAACAATTCCACATTGTTGATTTTCTTGGACTCGGATGTCACGCAGGTGGCTATAATCTCCCACGTGGTAAAATCAATTGCTGCTGTAACAACAATTGAACGGCTGACTTCTGTTGTTGATTTCATTTGTTTGTTATTTCCTTCAATGTTTCTCATTCTTACACTTTTCATCGTAATGCACAGGGACGAAAGCTTGACACACGTGTCTAAGGAAACCTCATTGGTATAAGGGACTGTTTTTATTTCCTTCTTTCTGTATAATGAAGAATTATCCAAGTAAGCCTTTCCACATTGTTGATTTTCTTGGACTCGGATAACACGCGGGTAGCTATAATCTCCCACGTGGTAAGGTCAATTGCTGCTGTAACCACAATTGGACGGCTGACTTCTATTGTTGATTTCATTTGTTTGTTATTTCCTTCAATGTATCTCATTCTAACACTCCTCATCGTATTGCACAGGGACGAAAGCTTGACACACGTGTCTATGGAAACCACATTGGTATAAGGGACTGTTCTTATTCCCTTCTTTCTGTATAATGTTCGTAATGCACAGGGACGAAAGCTTGACACACGTGTCTAAGGAAACCTCATTGGTATAAGGGACTGTTTTTATTTCCTTCTTTCTGTATAATGAAGAATTATCCAAGTAAGCCTTTCCACATTGTTGATTTTCTTGGACTCGGATGACACGCGGGTAGCTATAATCTCCCACGTGGTAAGGTCAATTGCTGCTGTAACCACAATTGGACGGCTGACTTCTGGTGTTGATTTCATTTGTTTGTTATTTCCTTCAATGTTTCTCATTCCAACACTTCTCATCGTATTGCACAGGGACGAAAGCTTGATACACGTGTCTATGGAAACCACATTGGTATAAGGGACTGTTCTCATTCCCTTCTTTCTGTATAATGATCAATTATCCAGGTAAGCCATTCCACATTGTTGATTATCTTGGACTGTGATGACACGCGGGTAGCTATAATCTCCCACGTGGTGAGGTCAATTGCTGCTGTAACCACAATTGGACGGCTGACTTCTGTTGTTGATTTCATTTGTTTGTTATTTCCTTCAATGTTTCTCATTCTAACACTTCTCATCGTATTTCACAGGGACGAAAGCTTGACACACGTGTCGAAGGAAACCGCTTTGGTATAAGGGACTGTTCTTATTCCCTTTTTTTTTTGTTTAATGATCAATTATCCAAGTAAGCCTTCCACATTCTTGTTTTTCTTGGACACGGATGTCACGCAGGAAGCTATAATTTTCCACGTGGTAAGGTCAATTGCTGCTGTAACCTCAAATGAACGGCTGACTTCTGTTGTTGATTTCATTCGTTTGTTATTTCCTTCAATGTTTCTCATTCTAACACTTTTCATCGTATTGCACAGGGACGAAAGCTTGACACACATGTCTAAGGAAACCACATTGGTATAAGGGACTGTTCTTATTCCCTTTTTGCTTTTTGATGAACAATTATCCAAGTAAGCCATTCCACATTGTTGATTTTCTTGGACTCAGATGTCACGCAGGTAGCTATAATCTCCCACGTGGTAAGGTCAATTGCTGCTGTAACCACAAATGCACGACTGACTTCTGTTGTTGATTTCATTTGTTTGTTATTTCCTTCTATGTTTCTCATTCTAACACTTTTCACCGTATTGCACAGGGACGAAAGCTTGACACACGTGTCTAAGGAAACCACTTTGGTATAAGGGACTGTTCTTATTCCCTTCTTTTTGTTTAATGAACAATTATCCAAGTAAGCCATTCCACATTGTTGATTTTCTTGGACTCGGATGTCACGCAGGTAGCTCTAATCTCCCACGTGGTAAGGTCAATTGCTGCTGTAACCACAAATGCACGACTGACTTCTATTGTTGATTTCATTCGTTTGTTATTTCCTTCAATGTTTCTCATTCTAACACTTTTCATGGTATTGCACAGGGACGAAAGCTTGACACACGTGTCTAAGGAAACCATTTTGGTATAAGGGACTGTTCTCATTCCCTTCTTTTTGTTTAATGAACAATTATCCAAGTAAGCCATTCCACATTGTTGATTTTCTTGGACTCGGATGTCACGCAGGTAGCTATAATCTTCCACGAGGTAAGGTCAATTGCTGCTGTAACCACAAATGCACGACTGACATCTGTTGATGATTTCATTTGTTTGTTATTTTCTTCAATGTTTCTCATTCTAACACTTTTCATCGTATTGCTCAGGGACGAAAACTTGACACACGAGTCTAAGGAAACCACATTGGTATAAGGGACTGTTCTTATTCCCTTTTTCCTTTTTGATGAACAATTATCCAAATAAGCCATTCCACATTGTTGATTTTCTTGGACTCGGATGTCACGCAGGTAGCTATAATCTCCCACGTGGTAAGGTCAATTGCTGCTGTAACCACAATTGCACGACTGACTTCTGTTGTTGATTTCATTTGTTTGTTATTTCCTTCAATGTTTCTCATTCTAACTCTTTTCATCGTATTACACAGGGACGAAAACTTGACACACGTGTCTAAGGAAACCACTTTGGTATAAGGGACTGTTCTTATTTCCTTCTTTTTGTTTAATGAACAATTATCCAAGTAAGCCATTCCACATTGTTGATTTTCTGGGACTCGGATGTCACGCAGGTAGCTATAATCTCCGACGTGGTAAGGTCAATTGCTCCTGTAACCACAATTGGAAGGCTGACTTCTGTTGTTGATTTCATTTGTTTGTTATTTCCTTCAATGATTCTCATTCTCACACTTTTCATCGTATTGCTGAGGACGAAAGCTTGACACACGTGTCCAAGGAAACCGCTCTGCTTTGGGGGACTGAGCTTATTTCTTTTTTCTTTGTTCAATGAACAATTATCCAAGTAAGCAATTCCACATTGTTTTCTTGGACTCGGATGTCACGCAGGTAGCTCTAATCTCCCACGTGGTAAGGTCAATTGCTGCTGTAACCACAAATGCACGACTGACTTCTATTGTTGATTTCATTTGTTTGTTATTTCCTTCTATGTTTCTCATTCTAACACTTCTCATCGTATTGCACAGGGACGAAAGCTTGACACACGTGTCTAAGGAAACCACATTGTTATAAGGGACTGTTCTTATTCCCTTTTTCTTTTTGATGAACAATTATCCAAGTAAGCCATTCCACATTTCTGATTTTCTTGGACTCGTATGTCACGCAGGAAGCTATAATCTCCTACGTGGTAAGGTCAATTGCTGCTGTAACCACAAATGCACGACTGACTTCTGTTGTTGATTTCATTCGTTTGTTATTTTCTTCAATGTTTCTCATTCTAACACTTTTCATCGTATTGCACAGGGACGAAAGCTTGACACAAGTGTCAAAGGAAACCACTTTGGCATAAGGGACTGTTCTTATTCCCTTCTTTTTGTTTAATGAACAATTATCCAAGTAAGCAATTCCACATTGTTTTCTTGGACTCGGATGTCACGCAGGTAGCTCTAATCTCCCACGTGGTAAGGTCAATTGCTGCTGTAACCACAAATGCACGACTGACTTCTATTGTTGATTTCATTTGTTTGTTATTTCCTTCTATGTTTCTCATTCTAACACTTCTCATCGTATCGCACAGGGACGAAAACTTGACACACGTGTCTAAGGAAACCACATTGGTATAAGGGACTGTTCTTATTCCCTTTTTCTTTTTGATGAACAATTATCCAAGTAAGCCATTCCACATTTTTGATTTTCTTGGACTCGTGTGTCACGCAGGAAGCTATAATCTCCCACGTGGTAAGGTCAATTGCTGCTGTAACCACAAATGCACGACTGACTTCTGTTGTTGATTTCATTCGTTTGTTATTTTCTTCAATGTTTCTCATTCTAACACTTTTTCATCGTATTGCACAGGGACGAAAGCTTGACACAAGTGTCAAAGGAAACAGTTTTGGTATAAGGGACTGTTTTCATTCCATTTTTTTTTGTTTAATAAACAATTATTCAAGTAAGCCATTTCACATTGTTGTTTTTCTTGGACTCGGATGTCACGCAGGTAGCTATAATCTCCGACGTGGTAAGGTCAATTGCTCCTGTAACCACAATTGGAAGGCTGACTTCTGTTGTTGATTTCATTTGTTTGTTATTTCCTTCAATGATTCTCATTCTCACACTTTTCATCGTATTGCTGAGGACGAAAGCTTGACACACGTGTCCAAGGAAACCGCTCTGCTTTGGGGGACTGAGCTTATTTCTTTTTTCTTTGTTCAATGAACAATTATCCAAGTAAGCAATTCCACATTGTTTTCTTGGACTCGGATGTCACGCAGGTAGCTCTAATCTCCCACGTGGTAAGGTCAATTGCTGCTGTAACCACAAATGCACGACTGACTTCTATTGTTGATTTCATTTGTTTGTTATTTCCTTCTATGTTTCTCATTCTAACACTTCTCATCGTATTGCACAGGGACGAAAGCTTGACACACGTGTCTAAGGAAACCACATTGTTATAAGGGACTGTTCTTATTCCCTTTTTCTTTTTGATGAACAATTATCCAAGTAAGCCATTCCACATTTCTGATTTTCTTGGACTCGTATGTCACGCAGGAAGCTATAATCTCCTACGTGGTAAGGTCAATTGCTGCTGTAACCACAAATGCACGACTGACTTCTGTTGTTGATTTCATTCGTTTGTTATTTTCTTCAATGTTTCTCATTCTAACACTTTTCATCGTATTGCACAGGGACGAAAGCTTGACACAAGTGTCAAAGGAAACCACTTTGGCATAAGGGACTGAGCTTATTTCTTTTTTCTTTGTTCAATGAACAATTATCCAAGTAAGCAATTCCACATTGTTTTCTTGGACTCGGATGTCACGCAGGTAGCTCTAATCTCCCACGTGGTAAGGTCAATTGCTGCTGTAACCACAAATGCACGACTGACTTCTATTGTTGATTTCATTTGTTTGTTATTTCCTTCTATGTTTCTCATTCTAACACTTCTCATCGTATCGCACAGGGACGAAAACTTGACACACGTGTCTAAGGAAACCACATTGGTATAAGGGACTGTTCTTATTCCCTTTTTCTTTTTGATGAACAATTATCCAAGTAAGCCATTCCACATTTTTGATTTTCTTGGACTCGTGTGTCACGCAGGAAGCTATAATCTCCCACGTGGTAAGGTCAATTGCTGCTGTAACCACAAATGCACGACTGACTCCTGTTGTTGATTTCATTCGTTTGTTATTTTCTTCAATGTTTCTCATTCTAACACTTTTTCATCGTATTGCACAGGGACGAAAGCTTGACACAAGTGTCAAAGGAAACAGTTTTGGTATAAGGGACTGTTTTCATTCCATTTTTTTTTGTTTAATAAACAATTATTCAAGTAAGCCATTTCACATTGTTGTTTTTCTTGGACTCGGATGTCACGCAGGTAGCTATAATCTCCGACGTGGTAAGGTCAATTGCTCCTGTAACCACAATTGGAAGGCTGACTTCTGTTGTTGATTTCATTTGTTTGTTATTTCCTTCAATGATTCTCATTCTCACACTTTTCATCGTATTGCTGAGGACGAAAGCTTGACACACGTGTCCAAGGAAACCGCTCTGCTTTGGGGGACTGAGCTTATTTCTTTTTTCTTTGTTCAATGAACAATTATCCAAGTAAGCAATTCCACATTGTTTTCTTGGACTCGGATGTCACGCAGGTAGCTATAACCTACCACGTGGTAAAGTCAATTGCTGCTGTTACCACAAATGGACGGCTGACTTCTGTTGTGGATGAACAATTCCACATTGTTGATTTTCTTGGACTCGGATGTCACGCAGGTGGCTATAATCTCCCACGTGGTAAAATCAATTGCTGCTGTAACCACAATTGAACGGCTGACTTCTGTTGTTGATTTCATTTGTTTGTTATTTCCTTCAATGTTTCTCATTCTTACACTTTTCATCGTAATGCACAGGGACGAAAGCTTGACACACGTGTCTAAGGAAACCTCATTGGTATAAGGGACTGTTTTTATTTCCTTCTTTCTGTATAATGAAGAATTATCCAAGTAAGCCTTTCCACATTGTTGATTTTCTTGGACTCGGATAACACGCGGGTAGCTATAATCTCCCACGTGGTAAGGTCAATTGCTGCTGTAACCACAATTGGACGGCTGACTTCTGTTGTTGATTTCATTTGTTTGTTATTTCCTTCAATGTATCTCATTCTAACACTCCTCATCGTATTGCACAGGGACGAAAGCTTGACACACGTGTCTATGGAAACCACATTGGTATAAGGGACTGTTCTTATTCCCTTCTTTCTGTATAATGTTCGTAATGCACAGGGACGAAAGCTTGACACACGTGTCTAAGGAAACCTCATTGGTATAAGGGACTGTTTTTATTTCCTTCTTTCTGTATAATGAACAATTATCCAAGTAAGCCATTCCACATTGTTGATTTTCTTGGACTCGGATGTCACGCAGGTAGCTATAATCTTCCACGAGGTAAGGTCAATTGCTGCTGTAACCACAAATGCACGACTGACATCTGTTGATGATTTCATTTGTTTGTTATTTTCTTCAATGTTTCTCATTCTAACACTTTTCATCGTATTGCTCAGGGACGAAAACTTGACACACGAGTCTAAGGAAACCACATTGGTATAAGGGACTGTTCTTATTCCCTTTTTCCTTTTTGATGAACAATTATCCAAATAAGCCATTCCACATTGTTGATTTTCTTGGACTCGGATGTCACGCAGGTAGCTATAATCTCCCACGTGGTAAGGTCAATTGCTGCTGTAACCACAATTGCACGACTGACTTCTGTTGTTGATTTCATTTGTTTGTTATTTCCTTCAATGTTTCTCATTCTAACTCTTTTCATCGTATTACACAGGGACGAAAACTTGACACACGTGTCTAAGGAAACCACTTTGGTATAAGGGACTGTTCTTATTTCCTTCTTTTTGTTTAATGAACAATTATCCAAGTAAGCCATTCCACATTGTTGATTTTCTGGGACTCGGATGTCACGCAGGTAGCTATAATCTCCGACGTGGTAAGGTCAATTGCTCCTGTAACCACAATTGGAAGGCTGATTTCTGTTGTTGATTTCATTTGTTTGTTATTTCCTTCAATGATTCTCATTCTCACACTTTTCATCGTATTGCTGAGGACGAAAGCTTGACACACGTGTCCAAGGAAACCGCGCTGCTTTGGGGGACTGAGCTTATTTCTTTTTTCTTTGTTCAATGAACAATTATCCAAGTAAGCAATTCCACATTGTTTTCTTGGACTCGGATGTCACGCAGGTAGCTCTAATCTCCCACGTGGTAAGGTCAATTGCTGCTGTAACCACAAATGCACGACTGACTTCTATTGTTGATTTCATTTGTTTGTTATTTCCTTCTATGTTTCTCATTCTAACACTTCTCATCGTATTGCACAGGGACGAAAGCTTGACACACGTGTCTAAGGAAACCACATTGTTATAAGGGACTGTTCTTATTCCCTTTTTCTTTTTGATGAACAATTATCCAAGTAAGCCATTCCACATTTCTGATTTTCTTGGACTCGTATGTCACGCAGGAAGCTATAATCTCCTACGTGGTGAGGTCAATTGCTGCTGTAACCACAAATGCACGACTGACTTCTGTTGTTGATTTCATTCGTTTGTTATTTTCTTCAATGTTTCTCATTCTAACACTTTTCATCGTATTGCACAGGGACGAAAGCTTGACACAAGTGTCAAAGGAAACCACATTGGTATAAGGGACTGTTCTTATTCCCTTTTTCTTTTTGATGAACAATTATCCAAGTAAGCCATTCCACATTTTTGATTTTCTTGGACTCGTGTGTCACGCAGGAAGCTATAATCTCCCACGTGGTAAGGTCAATTGCTGCTGTAACCACAAATGCACGACTGACTTCTGTTGTTGATTTCATTCGTTTGTTATTTTCTTCAATGTTTCTCATTCTAACACTTTTTCATCGTATTGCACAGGGACGAAAGCTTGACACAAGTGTCAAAGGAAACAGTTTTGGTATAAGGGACTGTTTTCATTCCATTTTTTTTTGTTTAATAAACAATTATTCAAGTAAGCCATTTCACATTGTTGTTTTTCTTGGACTCGGATGTCACGCAGGTAGCTATAATCTCCGACGTGGTAAGGTCAATTGCTCCTGTAACCACAATTGGAAGGCTGACTTCTGTTGTTGATTTCATTTGTTTGTTATTTCCTTCAATGATTCTCATTCTCACACTTTTCATCGTATTGCTGAGGACGAAAGCTTGACACACGTGTCCAAGGAAACCGCTCTGCTTTGGGGGACTGAGCTTATTTCTTTTTTCTTTGTTCAATGAACAATTATCCAAGTAAGCAATTCCATATTGTTTTCTTGGACTCGGATGTCACGCAGGTAGCTATAACCTACCACGTGGTAAAGTCAATTGCTGCTGTTACCACAAATGGACGGCTGACTTCTGTTGTGGATGAACAATTCCACATTGTTGATTTTCTTGGACTCGGATGTCACGCAGGTGGCTATAATCTCCCACGTGGTAAAATCAATTGCTGCTGTAACAACAATTGAACGGCTGACTTCTGTTGTTGATTTCATTTGTTTGTTATTTCCTTCAATGTTTCTCATTCTTACACTTTTCATCGTAATGCACAGGGACGAAAGCTTGACACACGTGTCTAAGGAAACCTCATTGGTATAAGGGACTGTTTTTATTTCCTTCTTTCTGTATAATGAAGAATTATCCAAGTAAGCCTTTCCACATTGTTGATTTTCTTGGACTCGGATAACACGCGGGTAGCTATAATCTCCCACGTGGTAAGGTCAATTGCTGCTGTAACCACAATTGGACGGCTGACTTCTGTTGTTGATTTCATTTGTTTGTTATTTCCTTCAATGTATCTCATTCTAACACTCCTCATCGTATTGCACAGGGACGAAAGCTTGACACACGTGTCTATGGAAACCACATTGGTATAAGGGACTGTTCTTATTCCCTTCTTTCTGTATAATGTTCGTAATGCACAGGGACGAAAGCTTGACACACGTGTCTAAGGAAACCTCATTGGTATAAGGGACTGTTTTTATTTCCTTCTTTCTGTATAATGAAGAATTATCCAAGTAAGCCATTCCACATTGTTGATTTTCTTGGACTCGGATGTCACGCAGGTAGCTATAATCTCCCACGTGGTAAGGTCAATTGCTGCTGTAACCACAATTGGACGGCTGACTTCTGGTGTTGATTTCATTTGTTTGTTATTTCCTTCAATGTTTCTCATTCCAACACTTCTCATCGTATTGCACAGGGACGAAAGCTTGATACACGTGTCTATGGAAACCACATTGGTATAAGGGACTGTTCTCATTCCCTTCTTTCTGTATAATGATCAATTATCCAGGTAAGCCATTCCACATTGTTGATTATCTTGGACTGTGATGACACGCGGGTAGCTATAATCTCCCACGTGGTAAGGTCAATTGCTGCTGTAACCACAATTGGACGGCTGACTTCTGTTGTTGATTTCATTTGTTTGTTATTTCCTTCAATGTTTCTCATTCTAACACTTCTCATCGTATTTCACAGGGACGAAAGCTTGACACACGTGTCGAAGGAAACCGCTTTGGTATAAGGGACTGTTCTTATTCCCTTTTTTTTTTGTTTAATGATCAATTATCCAAGTAAGCCTTCCACATTCTTGTTTTTCTTGGACACGGATGTCACGCAGGAAGCTATAATTTTCCACGTGGTAAGGTCAATTGCTGCTGTAACCTCAAATGAACGGCTGACTTCTGTTGTTGATTTCATTCGTTTGTTATTTCCTTCAATGTTTCTCATTCTAACACTTTTCATCGTATTGCACAGGGACGAAAGCTTGACACACATGTCTAAGGAAACCACATTGGTATAAGGGACTGTTCTTATTCCCTTTTTGCTTTTTGATGAACAATTATCCAAGTAAGCCATTCCACATTGTTGATTTTCTTGGACTCAGATGTCACGCAGGTAGCTATAATCTCCCACGTGGTAAGGTCAATTGCTGCTGTAACCACAAATGCACGACTGACTTCTGTTGTTGATTTCATTTGTTTGTTATTTCCTTCTATGTTTCTCATTCTAACACTTTTCACCGTATTGCACAGGGACGAAAGCTTGACACACGTGTCTAAGGAAACCACTTTGGTATAAGGGACTGTTCTTATTCCCTTCTTTTTGTTTAATGAACAATTATCCAAGTAAGCCATTCCACATTGTTGATTTTCTTGGACTCGGATGTCACGCAGGTAGCTCTAATCTCCCACGTGGTAAGGTCAATTGCTGCTGTAACCACAAATGCACGACTGACTTCTATTGTTGATTTCATTCGTTTGTTATTTCCTTCAATGTTTCTCATTCTAACACTTTTCATGGTATTGCACAGGGACGAAAGCTTGACACACGTGTCTAAGGAAACCATTTTGGTATAAGGGACTGTTCTCATTCCCTTCTTTTTGTTAAATGAACAATTATCCAAGTAAGCCATTCCACATTGTTGATTTTCTTGGACTCGGATGTCACGCAGGTAGCTATAATCTTCCACGAGGTAAGGTCAATTGCTGCTGTAACCACAAATGCACGACTGACATCTGTTGATGATTTCATTTGTTTGTTATTTTCTTCAATGTTTCTCATTCTAACACTTTTCATCGTATTGCTCAGGGACGAAAACTTGACACACGAGTCTAAGGAAACCACATTGGTATAAGGGACTGTTCTTATTCCCTTTTTCCTTTTTGATGAACAATTATCCAAATAAGCCATTCCACATTGTTGATTTTCTTGGACTCGGATGTCACGCAGGTAGCTATAATCTCCCACGTGGTAAGGTCAATTGCTGCTGTAACCACAATTGCACGACTGACTTCTGTTGTTGATTTCATTTGTTTGTTATTTCCTTCAATGTTTCTCATTCTAACTCTTTTCATCGTATTACACAGGGACGAAAACTTGACACACGTGTCTAAGGAAACCACTTTGGTATAAGGGACTGTTCTTATTTCCTTCTTTTTGTTTAATGAACAATTATCCAAGTAAGCCATTCCACATTGTTGATTTTCTGGGACTCGGATGTCACGCAGGTAGCTATAATCTCCGACGTGGTAAGGTCAATTGCTCCTGTAACCACAATTGGAAGGCTGACTTCTGTTGTTGATTTCATTTGTTTGTTATTTCCTTCAATGATTCTCATTCTCACACTTTTCATCGTATTGCTGAGGACGAAAGCTTGACACACGTGTCCAAGGAAACCGCTCTGCTTTGGGGGACTGAGCTTATTTCTTTTTTCTTTGTTCAATGAACAATTATCCAAGTAAGCAATTCCACATTGTTTTCTTGGACTCGGATGTCACGCAGGTAGCTCTAATCTCCCACGTGGTAAGGTCAATTGCTGCTGTAACCACAAATGCACGACTGACTTCTATTGTTGATTTCATTTGTTTGTTATTTCCTTCTATGTTTCTCATTCTAACACTTCTCATCGTATTGCACAGGGACGAAAGCTTGACACACGTGTCTAAGGAAACCACTTTGGTATAAGGGACTGTTCTTATTCCCTTTTTTTTGTTTAATCAACAATTATCCAAGTAGGCCATTCCACATTGTTGATTTTCTTGGACTCGGATGTCACGCAGGTAGCTATAATCTCCCACGTGGTAAGGTCAATTGCTGCTGTAACCACAAATGCACGACTGACTTCTGTTGTTGATTTCATTCGTTTGTTATTTCCTTCAATGTTTCTCATTCTAACACTTTTCATGGTATTGCACAGGGACGAAAGCTTGACACACGTGTCTAAGGAAACCATTTTGGTATAAGGGACTGTTCTCATTCCCTTCTTTTTGTTTAATGAACAATTATCCAAGTAAGCCATTCCACATTGTTGATTTTCTTGGACTCGGATGTCACGCAGGTAGCTCTAATCTCTCACGTGGTAAGGTCAATTGCTGTTGTAACCACAAATGCACGACTGACTTCTATTGTTGATTTCATTTGTTTGTTATGTCCTTCTATGTTTCTCATTCTAACACTTCTCATCGTATTGCACAGGGACGAAAGCTTGACACACGTGTCTAAGGAAACCACATTGGTATAAGGGACTGTTTTTATTCCCCTTTTCCTATTTGATGAACAATTATCCAAATAAGCCATTCCACATTGTTGATTTTCTTGGACTCGGATGTCACGCAGGTAGCTATAATCTTCCACGAGGTAAGGTCAATTGCTGCTGTAACCACAAATGCACGACTGACATCTGTTGATGATTTCATTTGTTTGTTATTTTCTTCAATGTTTCTCATTCTAACACTTTTCATCGTATTGCTCAGGGACGAAAACTTGACACACGAGTCTAAGGAAACCACATTGGTATAAGGGACTGTTCTTATTCCCTTTTTCCTTTTTGATGAACAATTATCCAAATAAGCCATTCCACATTGTTGATTTTCTTGGACTCGGATGTCACGCAGGTAGCTATAATCTCCCACGCGGTAAGGTCAATTGCTGCTGTAACCACAATTGCACGACTGACTTCTGTTGTTGATTTCATTTGTTTGTTATTTCCTTCAATGTTTCTCATTCTAACTCTTTTCATCGTATTACACAGGGACGAAAACTTGACACACGTGTCTAAGGAAACCACTTTGGTATAAGGGACTGTTCTTATTTCCTTCTTTTTGTTTAATGAACAATTATCCAAGTAAGCCATTCCACATTGTTGATTTTCTGGGACTCGGATGTCACGCAGGTAGCTATAATCTCCGACGTGGTAAGGTCAATTGCTCCTGTAACCACAATTGGAAGGCTGACTTCTGTTGTTGATTTCATTTGTTTGTTATTTCCTTCAATGATTCTCATTCTCACACTTTTCATCGTATTGCTGAGGACGAAAGCTTGACACACGTGTCCAAGGAAACCGCTCTGCTTTGGGGGACTGAGCTTATTTCTTTTTTCTTTGTTCAATGAACAATTATCCAAGTAAGCAATTCCACATTGTTTTCTTGGACTCGGATGTCACGCAGGTAGCTCTAATCTCCCACGTGGTAAGGTCAATTGCTGCTGTAACCACAAATGCACGACTGACTTCTATTGTTGATTTCATTTGTTTGTTATTTCCTTCTATGTTTCTCATTCTAACACTTCTCATCGTATTGCACAGGGACGAAAGCTTGACACACGTGTCTAAGGAAACCACATTGTTATAAGGGACTGTTCTTATTCCCTTTTTCTTTTTGATGAACAATTATCCAAGTAAGCCATTCCACATTTCTGATTTTCTTGGACTCGTATGTCACGCAGGAAGCTATAATCTCCTACGTGGTAAGGTCAATTGCTGCTGTAACCACAAATGCACGACTGACTTCTGTTGTTGATTTCATTCGTTTGTTATTTTCTTCAATGTTTCTCATTCTAACACTTTTCATCGTATTGCACAGGGACGAAAGCTTGACACAAGTGTCAAAGGAAACCACTTTGGCATAAGGGACTGTTCTTATTCCCTTCTTTTTGTTTAATGAACAATTATCCAAGTAAGCCATTCCACATTGTTGATTTTCTTGGACTCGGATATCACGCAGGTAGCTCTAATCTCCCACGTGGTAAGGTCAATTGCTGCTGTTACCACAAATGCACGACTGACTTCTATTGTTGATTTCATTTGTTTGTTATTTCCTTCTATGTTTCTCATTCTAACACTTCTCATCGTATCGCACAGGGACGAAAACTTGACACACGTGTCTAAGGAAACCACATTGGTATAAGGGACTGTTCTTATTCCCTTTTTCTTTTTGATGAACAATTATCCAAGTAAGCCATTCCACATTTTTGATTTTCTTGGACTCGTGTGTCACGCAGGAAGCTATAATCTCCCACGTGGTAAGGTCAATTGCTGCTGTAACCACAAATGCACGACTGACTTCTGTTGTTGATTTCATTCGTTTGTTATTTTCTTCAATGTTTCTCATTCTAACACTTTTTCATCGTATTGCACAGGGACGAAAGCTTGACACAAGTGTCAAAGGAAACAGTTTTGGTATAAGGGACTGTTTTCATTCCATTTTTTTTTGTTTAATAAACAATTATTCAAGTAAGCCATTTCACATTGTTGTTTTTCTTGGACTCGGATGTCACGCAGGTAGCTATAATCTCCGACGTGGTAAGGTCAATTGCTCCTGTAACCACAATTGGAAGGCTGACTTCTGTTGTTGATTTCATTTGTTTGTTATTTCCTTCAATGATTCTCATTCTCACACTTTTCATCGTATTGCTGAGGACGAAAGCTTGACACACGTGTCCAAGGAAACCGCTCTGCTTTGGGGGACTGAGCTTATTTCTTTTTTCTTTGTTCAATGAACAATTATCCAAGTAAGCAATTCCACATTGTTTTCTTGGACTCGGATGTCACGCAGGTAGCTATAACCTACCACGTGGTAAAGTCAATTGCTGCTGTTACCACAAATGGACGGCTGACTTCTGTTGTGGATGAACAATTCCACATTGTTGATTTTCTTGGACTCGGATGTCACGCAGGTGGCTATAATCTCCCACGTGGTAAAATCAATTGCTGCTGTAACAACAATTGAACGGCTGACTTCTGTTGTTGATTTCATTTGTTTGTTATTTCCTTCAATGTTTCTCATTCTTACACTTTTCATCGTAATGCACAGGGACGAAAGCTTGACACACGTGTCTAAGGAAACCTCATTGGTATAAGGGACTGTTTTTATTTCCTTCTTTCTGTATAATGAAGAATTATCCAAGTAAGCCTTTCCACATTGTTGATTTTCTTGGACTCGGATAACACGCGGGTAGCTATAATCTCCCACGTGGTAAGGTCAATTGCTGCTGTAACCACAATTGGACGGCTGACTTCTGTTGTTGATTTCATTTGTTTGTTATTTCCTTCAATGTATCTCATTCTAACACTCCTCATCGTATTGCACAGGGACGAAAGCTTGACACACGTGTCTATGGAAACCACATTGGTATAAGGGACTGTTCTTATTCCCTTCTTTCTGTATAATGTTCGTAATGCACAGGGACGAAAGCTTGACACACGTGTCTAAGGAAACCTCATTGGTATAAGGGACTGTTTTTATTTCCTTCTTTCTGTATAATGAACAATTATCCAAGTAAGCCATTCCACATTGTTGATTTTCTTGGACTCGGATGTCACGCAGGTAGCTATAATCTTCCACGAGGTAAGGTCAATTGCTGCTGTAACCACAAATGCACGACTGACATCTGTTGATGATTTCATTTGTTTGTTATTTTCTTCAATGTTTCTCATTCTAACACTTTTCATCGTATTGCTCAGGGACGAAAACTTGACACACGAGTCTAAGGAAACCACATTGGTATAAGGGACTGTTCTTATTCCCTTTTTCCTTTTTGATGAACAATTATCCAAATAAGCCATTCCACATTGTTGATTTTCTTGGACTCGGATGTCACGCAGGTAGCTATAATCTCCCACGTGGTAAGGTCAATTGCTGCTGTAACCACAATTGCACGACTGACTTCTGTTGTTGATTTCATTTGTTTGTTATTTCCTTCAATGTTTCTCATTCTAACTCTTTTCATCGTATTACACAGGGACGAAAACTTGACACACGTGTCTAAGGAAACCACTTTGTTATAAGGGACTGTTCTTATTTCCTTCTTTTTGTTTAATGAACAATTATCCAAGTAAGCCATTCCACATTGTTGATTTTCTGGGACTCGGATGTCACGCAGGTAGCTATAATCTCCGACGTGGTAAGGTCAATTGCTCCTGTAACCACAATTGGAAGGCTGACTTCTGTTGTTGATTTCATTTGTTTGTTATTTCCTTCAATGATTCTCATTCTCACACTTTTCATCGTATTGCTGAGGACGAAAGCTTGACACACGTGTCCAAGGAAACCGCTCTGCTTTGGGGGACTGAGCTTATTTCTTTTTTCTTTGTTCAATGAACAATTATCCAAGTAAGCAATTCCACATTGTTTTCTTGGACTCGGATGTCACGCAGGTAGCTCTAATCTCCCACGTGGTAAGGTCAATTGCTGCTGTAACCACAAATGCACGACTGACTTCTATTGTTGATTTCATTTGTTTGTTATTTCCTTCTATGTTTCTCATTCTAACACTTCTCATCGTATTGCACAGGGACGAAAGCTTGACACACGTGTCTAAGGAAACCACATTGTTATAAGGGACTGTTTTTATTCCCTTTTTCTTTTTGATGAACAATTATCCAAGTAAGCCATTCCACATTTCTGATTTTCTTGGACTCGTATGTCACGCAGGAAGCTATAATCTCCTACGTGGTGAGGTCAATTGCTGCTGTAACCACAAATGCACGACTGACTTCTGTTGTTGATTTCATTCGTTTGTTATTTTCTTCAATGTTTCTCATTCTAACACTTTTCATCGTATTGCACAGGGACGAAAGCTTGACACAAGTGTCAAAGGAAACCACATTGGTATAAGGGACTGTTCTTATTCCCTTTTTCTTTTTGATGAACAATTATCCAAGTAAGCCATTCCACATTTTTGATTTTCTTGGACTCGTGTGTCACGCAGGAAGCTATAATCTCTCACGTGGTAAGGTCAATTGCTGCTGTAACCACAAATGCACGACTGACTTCTGTTGTTGATTTCATTCGTTTGTTATTTTCTTCAATGTTTCTCATTCTAACACTTTTTCATCGTATTGCACAGGGACGAAAGCTTGACACAAGTGTCAAAGGAAACAGTTTTGGTATAAGGGACTGTTTTCATTCCATTTTTTTTTGTTTAATAAACAATTATTCAAGTAAGCCATTTCACATTGTTGTTTTTCTTGGACTCGGATGTCACGCAGGTAGCTATAATCTCCGACGTGGTAAGGTCAATTGCTCCTGTAACCACAATTGGAAGGCTGACTTCTGTTGTTGATTTCATTTGTTTGTTATTTCCTTCAATGATTCTCATTCTCACACTTTTCATCGTATTGCTGAGGACGAAAGCTTGACACACGTGTCCAAGGAAACCGCTCTGCTTTGGGGGACTGAGCTTATTTCTTTTTTCTTTGTTCAATGAACAATTATCCAAGTAAGCAATTCCACATTGTTTTCTTGGACTCGGATGTCACGCAGGTAGCTATAACCTACCACGTGGTAAAGTCAATTGCTGCTGTTACCACAAATGGACGGCTGACTTCTGTTGTGGATGAACAATTCCACATTGTTGATTTTCTTGGACTCGGATGTCACGCAGGTGGCTATAATCTCCCACGTGGTAAAATCAATTGCTGCTGTAACAACAATTGAACGGCTGACTTCTGTTGTTGATTTCATTTGTTTGTTATTTCCTTCAATGTTTCTCATTCTTACACTTTTCATCGTAATGCACAGGGACGAAAGCTTGACACACGTGTCTAAGGAAACCTCATTGGTATAAGGGACTGTTTTTATTTCCTTCTTTCTGTATAATGAAGAATTATCCAAGTAAGCCTTTCCACATTGTTGATTTTCTTGGACTCGGATAACACGCGGGTGGCTATAATCTCCCACGTGGTAAGGTCAATTGCTGCTGTAACCACAATTGGACGGCTGAATTCTGTTGTTGATTTCATTTGTTTGTTATTTCCTTCAATGTATCTCATTCTAACACTCCTCATCGTATTGCACAGGGACGAAAGCTTGACACACGTGTCTATGGAAACCACATTGGTATAAGGGACTGTTCTTATTCCCTTCTTTCTGTATAATGTTCGTAATGCACAGGGACGAAAGCTTGACACACGTGTCTAAGGAAACCTCATTGGTATAAGGGACTGTTTTTATTTCCTTCTTTCTGTATAATGAAGAATTATCCAAGTAAGCCTTTCCACATTGTTGATTTTCTTGGACTCGGATGACACGCGGGTAGCTATAATCTCCCACGTGGTAAGGTCAATTGCTGCTGTAACCACAATTGGACGGCTGACTTCTGGTGTTGATTTCATTTGTTTGTTATTTCCTTCAATGTTTCTCATTCCAACACTTCTCATCGTATTGCACAGGGACGAAAGCTTGATACACGTGTCTATGGAAACCACATTGGTATAAGGGACTGTTCTCATTCCCTTCTTTCTGTATAATGATCAATTATCCAGGTAAGCCATTCCACATTGTTGATTATCTTGGACTGTGATGACACGCGGGTAGCTATAATCTCCCACGTGGTAAGGTCAATTGCTGCTGTAACCACAATTGGACGGCTGACTTCTGTTGTTGATTTCATTTGTTTGTTATTTCCTTCAATGTTTCTCATTCTAACACTTCTCATCGTATTTCACAGGGACGAAAGCTTGACACACGTGTCGAAGGAAACCGCTTTGGTATAAGGGACTGTTCTTATTCCCTTTTTTTTTTGTTTAATGATCAATTATCCAAGTAAGCCTTCCACATTCTTGTTTTTCTTGGACACGGATGTCACGCAGGAAGCTATAATTTTCCACGTGGTAAGGTCAATTGCTGCTGTAACCTCAAATGAACGGCTGACTTCTGTTGTTGATTTCATTCGTTTGTTATTTCCTTCAATGTTTCTCATTCTAACACTTTTCATCGTATTGCACAGGGACGAAAGCTTGACACACATGTCTAAGGAAACCACATTGGTATAAGGGACTGTTCTTATTCCCTTTTTGCTTTTTGATGAACAATTATCCAAGTAAGCCATTCCACATTGTTGATTTTCTTGGACTCAGATGTCACGCAGGTAGCTATAATCTCCCACGTGGTAAGGTCAATTGCTGCTGTAACCACAATTGCACGACTGACTTCTGTTGTTGATTTCATTTGTTTGTTATTTCCTTCTATGTTTCTCATTCTAACACTTTTCACCGTATTGCACAGGGACGAAAGCTTGACACACGTGTCTAAGGAAACCACTTTGGTATAAGGGACTGTTCTTATTCCCTTCTTTTTGTTTAATGAACAATTATCCAAGTAAGCCATTCCACATTGTTGATTTTCTTGGACTCGGATGTCACGCAGGTAGCTCTAATCTCCCACGTGGTAAGGTCAATTGCTGCTGTAACCACAAATGCACGACTGACTTCTATTGTTGATTTCATTCGTTTGTTATTTCCTTCAATGTTTCTCATTCTAACACTTTTCATGGTATTGCACAGGGACGAAAGCTTGACACACGTGTCTAAGGAAACCATTTTGGTATAAGGGACTGTTCTCATTCCCTTCTTTTTGTTTAATGAACAATTATCCAAGTAAGCCATTCCACATTGTTGATTTTCTTGGACTCGGATGTCACGCAGGTAGCTATAATCTTCCACGAGGTAAGGTCAATTGCTGCTGTAACCACAAATGCACGACTGACATCTGTTGATGATTTCATTTGTTTGTTATTTTCTTCAATGTTTCTCATTCTAACACTTTTCATCGTATTGCTCAGGGACGAAAACTTGACACACGAGTCTAAGGAAACCACATTGGTATAAGGGACTGTTCTTATTCCCTTTTTCCTTTTTGATGAACAATTATCCAAATAAGCCATTCCACATTGTTGATTTTCTTGGACTCGGATGTCACGCAGGTAGCTATAATCTCCCACGTGGTAAGGTCAATTGCTGCTGTAACCACAATTGCACGACTGACTTCTGTTGTTGATTTCATTTGTTTGTTATTTCCTTCAATGTTTCTCATTCTAACTCTTTTCATCGTATTACACAGGGACGAAAACTTGACACACGTGTCTAAGGAAACCACTTTGGTATAAGGGACTGTTCTTATTTCCTTCTTTTTGTTTAATGAACAATTATCCAAGTAAGCCATTCCACATTGTTGATTTTCTGGGACTCGGATGTCACGCAGGTAGCTATAATCTCCGACGTGGTAAGGTCAATTGCTCCTGTAACCACAATTGGAAGGCTGACTTCTGTTGTTGATTTCATTTGTTTGTTATTTCCTTCAATGATTCTCATTCTCACACTTTTCGTCGTATTGCTGAGGACGAAAGCTTGACACACGTGTCCAAGGAAACCGCTCTGCTTTGGGGGACTGAGCTTATTTCTTTTTTCTTTGTTCAATGAACAATTATCCAAGTAAGCAATTCCACATTGTTTTCTTGGACTCGGATGTCACGCAGGTAGCTCTAATCTCCCACGTGGTAAGGTCAATTGCTGCTGTAACCACAAATGCACGACTGACTTCTATTGTTGATTTCATTTGTTTGTTATTTCCTTCTATGTTTCTCATTCTAACACTTCTCATCGTATTGCACAGGGACGAAAGCTTGACACACGTGTCTAAGGAAACCACATTGTTATAAGGGACTGTTCTTATTCCCTTTTTCTTTTTGATGAACAATTATCCAAGTAAGCCATTCCACATTTCTGATTTTCTTGGACTCGTATGTCACGCAGGAAGCTATAATCTCCTACGTGGTAAGGTCAATTGCTGCTGTAACCACAAATGCACGACTGACTTCTGTTGTTGATTTCATTCGTTTGTTATTTTCTTCAATGTTTCTCATTCTAACACTTTTCATCGTATTGCACAGGGACGAAAGCTTGACACAAGTGTCAAAGGAAACCACTTTGGTATAAGGGACTGTTCTTATTCCCTTCTTTTTGTTTAATGAACAATTATCCAAGTAAGCCATTCCACATTGTTGATTTTCTTGGACTCGGATGTCACGCAGGTAGCTCTAATCTCCCACGTGGTAAGGTCAATTGCTGCTGTTACCACAAATGCACGACTGACTTCTATTGTTGATTTCATTTGTTTGTTATTTCCTTCTATGTTTCTCATTCTAACACTTCTCATCGTATCGCACAGGGACGAAAACTTGACACACGAGTCTAAGGAAACCACATTGGTATAAGGGACTGTTCTTATTCCCTTTTTCCTTTTTGATGAACAATTATCCAAATAAGCCATTCCACATTGTTGATTTTCTTGGACTCGGATGTCACGCAGGTAGCTATAATCTCCCACGTGGTAAGGTCAATTGCTGCTGTAACCACAATTGCACGACTGACTTCTGTTGTTGATTTCATTTGTTTGTTATTTCCTTCAATGTTTCTCATTCTAACTCTTTTCATCGTATTACACAGGGACGAAAACTTGACACACGTGTCTAAGGAAACCACTTTGGTATAAGGGACTGTTCTTATTCCCTTCTTTTTGTTTAATGAACAATTATCCAAGTAAGCCATTCCACATTGTTGATTTTCTTGGACTCGGATGTCACGCAGGTAGCTCTAATCTCCCACGTGGTAAGGTCAATTGCTGCTGTAACCACAAATGCACGACTGACATCTGTTGATGATTTCATTTGTTTGTTATTTTCTTCAATGTTTCTCATTCTAACACTTTTCATCGTATTGCTCAGGGACGAAAACTTGACACACGAGTCTAAGGAAACCACATTGGTATAAGGGACTGTTCTTATTCCCTTTTTCCTTTTTGATGAACAATTATCCAAATAAGCCATTCCACATTGTTGATTTTCTTGGACTCGGATGTCACGCAGGTAGCTATAATCTCCCACGTGGTAAGGTCAATTGCTGCTGTAACCACAATTGCACGACTGACTTCTGTTGTTGATTTCATTTGTTTGTTATTTCCTTCAATGTTTCTCATTCTAACTCTTTTCATCGTATTACACAGGGACGAAAACTTGACACACGTGTCTAAGGAAACCACTTTGGTATAAGGGACTGTTCTTATTTCCTTCTTTTTGTTTAATGAACAATTATCCAAGTAAGCCATTCCACATTGTTGATTTTCTGGGACTCGGATGTCACGCAGGTAGCTATAATCTCCGACGTGGTAAGGTCAATTGCTCCTGTAACCACAATTGGAAGGCTGACTTCTGTTGTTGATTTCATTTGTTTGTTATTTCCTTCAATGTTTCTCATTCTCACACTTTTCATCGTATTGCTGAGGACGAAAGCTTGACACACGTGTCCAAGGAAACCGCTCTGCTTTGGGGGACTGAGCTTATTTCTTTTTTCTTTGTTCAATGAACAATTATCCAAGTAAGCAATTCCACATTGTTTTCTTGGACTCGGATGTCACGCAGGTAGCTCTAATCTCCCACGTGGTAAGGTCAATTGCTGCTGTAACCACAAATGCACGACTGACTTCTATTGTTGATTTCATTTGTTTGTTATTTCCTTCTATGTTTCTCATTCTAACACTTCTCATCGTATTGCACAGGGACGAAAGCTTGACACACGTGTCTAAGGAAACCACATTGTTATAAGGGACTGTTCTTATTCCCTTTTTCTTTTTGATGAACAATTATCCAAGTAAGCCATTCCACATTTCTGATTTTCTTGGACTCGTATGTCACGCAGGAAGCTATAATCTCCTACGTGGTGAGGTCAATTGCTGCTGTAACCACAAATGCACGACTGACTTCTGTTGTTGATTTCATTCGTTTGTTATTTTCTTCAATGTTTCTCATTCTAACACTTTTCATCGTATTGCACAGGGACGAAAGCTTGACACAAGTGTCAAAGGAAACCACATTGGTATAAGGGACTGTTCTTATTCCCTTTTTCTTTTTGATGAACAATTATCCAAGTAAGCCATTCCACATTTTTGATTTTCTTGGACTCGTGTGTCACGCAGGAAGCTATAATCTCTCACGTGGTAAGGTCAATTGCTGCTGTAACCACAAATGCACGACTGACTTCTGTTGTTGATTTCATTCGTTTGTTATTTTCTTCAATGTTTCTCATTCTAACACTTTTTCATCGTATTGCACAGGGACGAAAGCTTGACACAAGTGTCAAAGGAAACAGTTTTGGTATAAGGGACTGTTTTCATTCCATTTTTTTTTGTTTAATAAACAATTATTCAAGTAAGCCATTTCACATTGTTGTTTTTCTTGGACTCGGATGTCACGCAGGTAGCTATAATCTCCGACGTGGTAAGGTCAATTGCTCCTGTAACCACAATTGGAAGGCTGACTTCTGTTGTTGATTTCATTTGTTTGTTATTTCCTTCAATGATTCTCATTCTCACACTTTTCATCGTATTGCTGAGGACGAAAGCTTGACACACGTGTCCAAGGAAACCGCTCTGCTTTGGGGGACTGAGCTTATTTCTTTTTTCTTTGTTCAATGAACAATTATCCAAGTAAGCAATTCCACATTGTTTTCTTGGACTCGGATGTCACGCAGGTAGCTATAACCTACCACGTGGTAAAGTCAATTGCTGCTGTTACCACAAATGGACGGCTGACTTCTGTTGTGGATGAACAATTCCACATTGTTGATTTTCTTGGACTCGGATGTCACGCAGGTGGCTATAATCTCCCACGTGGTAAAATCAATTGCTGCTGTAACCACAATTGAACGTCTGACTTCTGTTGTTGATTTCATTTGTTCGTTATTTCCTTCAATGTTTCTCATTCTTACACTTTTCATCATAATGCACAGGGACGAAAGCTTGACACACGTGTCTAAGGAAACCTTATTGGTATAAGGGACTGTTTTTATTTCCTTCTTTCTGTATAATGAAGAATTATCCAAGTAAGCCTTTCCACATTGTTGATTTTCTTGGACTCGGATAACACGCGGGTAGCTATAATCTCCCACGTGGTAAGGTCAATTGCTGCTGTAACCACAATTGGACGGCTGACTTCTGTTGTTGATTTCATTTGTTTGTTATTTCCTTCAATGTATCTCATTCTAACACTCCTCATCGTATTGCACAGGGACGAAAGCTTGACACACGTGTCTATGGAAACCACATTGGTATAAGGGACTGTTCTTATTCCCTTCTTTCTGTATAATGTTCGTAATGCACAGGGACGAAAGCTTGACACACGTGTCTAAGGAAACCTCATTGGTATAAGGGACTGTTTTTATTTCCTTCTTTCTGTATAATGAAGAATTATCCAAGTAAGCCTTTCCACATTGTTGATTTTCTTGGACTCGGATGACACGCGGGTAGCTATAATCTCCCACGTGGTAAGGTCAATTGCTGCTGTAACCACAATTGGACGGCTGACTTCTGGTGTTGATTTCATTTGTTTGTTATTTCCTTCAATGTTTCTCATTCTAACACTTCTCATCGTATTGCACAGGGACGAAAGCTTGATACACGTGTCTATGGAAACCACATTGGTATAAGGGACTGTTCTCATTCCCTTCTTTCTGTATAATGATCAATTATCCAGGTAAGCCATTCCACATTGTTGATTATCTTGGACTGTGATGACACGCGGGTAGCTATAATCTCCCACGTGGTAAGGTCAATTGCTGCTGTAACCACAATTGGACGGCTGACTTCTGTTGTTGATTTCATTTGTTTGTTATTTCCTTCAATGTTTCTCATTCTAACACTTCTCATCGTATTTCACAGGGACGAAAGCTTGACACACGTGTCGAAGGAAACCGCTTTGGTATAAGGGACTGTTCTTATTCCCTTTTTTTTTTGTTTAATGATCAATTATCCAAGTAAGCCTTCCACATTCTTGTTTTTCTTGGACACGGATGTCACGCAGGAAGCTATAATTTTCCACGTGGTAAGGTCAATTGCTGCTGTAACCTCAAATGAACGGCTGACTTCTGTTGTTGATTTCATTCGTTTGTTATTTCCTTCAATGTTTCTCATTCTAACACTTTTCATCGTATTGCACAGGGACGAAAGCTTGACACACATGTCTAAGGAAACCACATTGGTATAAGGGACTGTTCTTATTCCCTTTTTGCTTTTTGATGAACAATTATCCAAGTAAGCCATTCCACATTGTTGATTTTCTTGGACTCAGATGTCACGCAGGTAGCTATAATCTCCCACGTGGTAAGGTCAATTGCTGCTGTAACCACAAATGCACGACTGACTTCTGTTGTTGATTTCATTTGTTTGTTATTTCCTTCTATGTTTCTCATTCTAACACTTTTCACCGTATTGCACAGGGACGAAAGCTTGACACACGTGTCTAAGGAAACCACTTTGGTATAAGGGACTGTTCTTATTCCCTTCTTTTTGTTTAATGAACAATTATCCAAGTAAGCCATTCCACATTGTTGATTTTCTTGGACTCGGATGTCACGCAGGTAGCTCTAATCTCCCACGTGGTAAGGTCAATTGCTGCTGTAACCACAAATGCACGACTGACTTCTATTGTTGATTTCATTCGTTTGTTATTTCCTTCAATGTTTCTCATTCTAACACTTTTCATCGTATTGCACAGGGACGAAAGCTTGACACACGTGTCTAAGGAAACCATTTTGGTATAAGGGACTGTTCTCATTCCCTTCTTTTTGTTTAATGAACAATTATCCAAGTAAGCCATTCCACATTGTTGATTTTCTTGGACTCGGATGTCACGCAGGTAGCTATAATCTTCCACGAGGTAAGGTCAATTGCTGCTGTAACCACAAATGCACGACTGACATCTGTTGATGATTTCATTTGTTTGTTATTTTCTTCAATGTTTCTCATTCTAACACTTTTCATCGTATTGCTCAGGGACGAAAACTTGACACACGAGTCTAAGGAAACCACATTGGTATAAGGGACTGTTCTTATTCCCTTTTTCCTTTTTGATGAACAATTATCCAAATAAGCCATTCCACATTGTTGATTTTCTTGGACTCGGATGTCACGCAGGTAGCTATAATCTCCCACGTGGTAAGGTCAATTGCTGCTGTAACCACAATTGCACGACTGACTTCTGTTGTTGATTTCATTTGTTTGTTATTTCCTTCAATGTTTCTCATTCTAACTCTTTTCATCGTATTACACAGGGACGAAAACTTGACACACGTGTCTAAGGAAACCACTTTGGTATAAGGGACTGTTCTTATTTCCTTCTTTTTGTTTAATGAACAATTATCCAAGTAAGCCATTCCACATTGTTGATTTTCTGGGACTCGGATGTCACGCAGGTAGCTATAATCTCCGACGTGGTAAGGTCAATTGCTCCTGTAACCACAATTGGAAGGCTGACTTCTGTTGTTGATTTCATTTGTTTGTTATTTCCTTCAATGATTCTCATTCTCACACTTTTCGTCGTATTGCTGAGGACGAAAGCTTGACACACGTGTCCAAGGAAACCGCTCTGCTTTGGGGGACTGAGCTTATTTCTTTTTTCTTTGTTCAATGAACAATTATCCAAGTAAGCAATTCCACATTGTTTTCTTGGACTCGGATGTCACGCAGGTAGCTCTAATCTCCCACGTGGTAAGGTCAATTGCTGCTGTAACCACAAATGCACGACTGACTTCTATTGTTGATTTCATTTGTTTGTTATTTCCTTCTATGTTTCTCATTCTAACACTTCTCATCGTATTGCACAGGGACGAAAGCTTGACACACGTGTCTAAGGAAACCACATTGTTATAAGGGACTGTTCTTATTCCCTTTTTCTTTTTGATGAACAATTATCCAAGTAAGCCATTCCACATTTCTGATTTTCTTGGACTCGTATGTCACGCAGGAAGCTATAATCTCCTACGTGGTAAGGTCAATTGCTGCTGTAACCACAAATGCACGACTGACTTCTGTTGTTGATTTCATTCGTTTGTTATTTTCTTCAATGTTTCTCATTCTAACACTTTTCATCGTATTGCACAGGGACGAAAGCTTGACACAAGTGTCAAAGGAAACCACTTTGGTATAAGGGACTGTTCTTATTCCCTTCTTTTTGTTTAATGAACAATTATCCAAGTAAGCCATTCCACATTGTTGATTTTCTTGGACTCGGATGTCACGCAGGTAGCTCTAATCTCCCACGTGGTAAGGTCAATTGCTGCTGTTACCACAAATGCACGACTGACTTCTATTGTTGATTTCATTTGTTTGTTATTTCCTTCTATGTTTCTCATTCTAACACTTCTCATCGTATCGCACAGGGACGAAAACTTGACACACGTGTCTAAGGAAACCACATTGGTATAAGGGACTGTTCTTATTCCCTTTTTCTTTTTGATGAACAATTATCCAAGTAAGCCATTCCACATTTTTGATTTTCTTGGACTCGTGTGTCACGCAGGAAGCTATAATCTCCCACGTGGTAAGGTCAATTGCTGCTGTAACCACAAATGCACGACTGACTTCTGTTGTTGATTTCATTCGTTTGTTATTTTCTTCAATGTTTCTCATTCTAACACTTTTTCATCGTATTGCACAGGGACGAAAGCTTGACACAAGTGTCCAAGTAAACAGTTTTGGTATAAGGGACTGTTTTCATTCCATTTTTTTTTGTTTAATAAACAATTATTCAAGTAAGCCATTTCACATTGTTGTTTTTCTTGGACTCGGATGTCACGCAGGTAGCTATAATCTCCGACGTGGTAAGGTCAATTGCTCCTGTAACCACAATTGGAAGGCTGACTTCTGTTGTTGATTTCATTTGTTTGTTATTTCCTTCAATGATTCTCATTCTCACACTTTTCATCGTATTGCTGAGGACGAAAGCTTGACACACGTGTCCAAGGAAACCGCTCTGCTTTGGGGGACTGAGCTTATTTCTTTTTTCTTTGTTCAATGAACAATTATCCAAGTAAGCAATTCCACATTGTTTTCTTGGACTCGGATGTCACGCAGGTAGCTATAACCTACCACGTGGTGAAGTCAATTGCTGCTGTTACCACAAATGGACGGCTGACTTCTGTTGTGGATGAACAATTCCACATTGTTGATTTTCTTGGACTCGGATGTCACGCAGGTGGCTATAATCTCCCACGTGGTAAAATCAATTGCTGCTGTAACAACAATTGAACGGCTGACTTCTGTTGTTGATTTCATTTGTTTGTTATTTCCTTCAATGTTTCTCATTCTTACACTTTTCATCGTAATGCACAGGGACGAAAGCTTGACACACGTGTCTAAGGAAACCTCATTGGTATAAGGGACTGTTTTTATTTCCTTCTTTCTGTATAATGAAGAATTATCCAAGTAAGCCTTTCCACATTGTTGATTTTCTTGGACTCGGATAACACGCGGGTAGCTATAATCTCCCACGTGGTAAGGTCAATTGCTGCTGTAACCACAATTGGACGGCTGACTTCTGTTGTTGATTTCATTTGTTTGTTATTTCCTTCAATGTATCTCATTCTAACACTCCTCATCGTATTGCACAGGGACGAAAGCTTGACACACGTGTCTATGGAAACCACATTGGTATAAGGGACTGTTCTTATTCCCTTCTTTCTGTATAATGATCGTATTGCACAGGGACGAAAGCTTGACACACGTGTCTAAGGAAACCACTTTGGTATAAGGGACTGTTTTTATTTCCTTCTTTCTGTATAATGAAGAATTATCCAAGTAAGCCTTTCCACATTGTTGATTTTCTTGGACTCGGATGACACGCGGGTAGCTATAATCTCCCACGTGGTAAGGTCAATTGCTGCTGTAACCACAATTGGACGGCTGACTTCTGGTGTTGATTTCATTTGTTTGTTATTTCCTTCAATGTTTCTCATTCCAACACTTCTCATCGTATTGCACAGGGACGAAAGCTTGATACACGTGTCTATGGAAACCACATTGGTATAAGGGACTGTTCTCATTCCCTTCTTTCTGTATAATGATCAATTATCCAGGTAAGCCATTCCACATTGTTGATTATCTTGGACTGTGATGACACGCGGGTAGCTATAATCTCCCACGTGGTAAGGTCAATTGCTGCTGTAACCACAATTGGACGGCTGACTTCTGTTGTTGATTTCATTTGTTTGTTATTTCCTTCAATGTTTCTCATTCTAACACTTCTCATCGTATTTCACAGGGACGAAAGCTTGACACACGTGTCGAAGGAAACCGCTTTGTTATAAGGGACTGTTCTTATTCCCTTTTTTTTTCGTTTAATGATCAATTATCCAAGTAAGCCTTCCACATTCTTGTTTTTCTTGGACACGGATGTCACGCAGGAAGCTATAATTTTCCACGTGGTAAGGTCAATTGCTGCTGTAACCTCAAATGAACGGCTGACTTCTGTTGTTGATTTCATTCGTTTGTTATTTCCTTCAATGTTTCTCATTCTAACACTTTTCATCGTATTGCACAGGGACGAAAGCTTGACACACGTGCCTAAGGAAACCACATTGGTATAAGGGACTGTTCTTATTCCCTTTTTGCTTTTTGATGAACAATTATCCAAGTAAGCCATTCCACATTGTTGATTTTCTTGGACTCAGATGTCACGCAGGTAGCTATAATCTCCCACGTGGTAAGGTCAATTGCTGCTGTAACCACAAATGCACGACTGACTTCTATTGTTGATTTCATTCGTTTGTTATTTCCTTCAATGTTTCTCATTCTAACACTTTTCATGGTATTGCACAGGGACGAAAGCTTGACACACGTGTCTAAGGAAACCACTTTGGTATAAGGGACTGTTCTTATTTCCTTCTTTTTGTTTAATGAACAATTATCCAAGTAAGCCATTCCACATTGTTGATTTTCTTGGACTCGGATGTCACGCAGGTAGCTCTAATCTCCCACGTGGTAAGGTCAATTGCTGCTGTAACCACAAATGCACGACTGTCTTCTATTGTTGATTTCATTCGTTTGTTATTTCCTTCAATGTTTCTCATTCTAACACTTTTCATGGTATTGCACAGGGACGAAAGCTTGACACACGTGTCTAAGGAAACCATTTTGGTATAAGGGACTGTTCTCATTCCCTTCTTTTTGTTTAATGAACAATTATCCAAGTAAGCCATTCCACATTGTTGATTTTCTTGGACTCGGATGTCACGCAGGTAGCTATAATCTTCCACGAGGTAAGGTCAATTGCTGCTGTAACCACAAATGCACGACTGACATCTGTTGATGATTTCATTTGTTTGTTATTTTCTTCAATGTTTCTCATTCTAACACTTTTCATCGTATTGCTCAGGGACGAAAACTTGACACAAGAGTCTAAGGAAACCACATTGGTATAAGGGACTGTTCTTATTCCCTTTTTCCTTTTTGATGAACAATTATCCAAATAAGCCATTCCACATTGTTGATTTTCTTGGACTCGGATGTCACGCAGGTAGCTATAATCTCCCACGTGGTAAGGTCAATTGCTGCTGTAACCACAATTGCACGACTGACTTCTGTTGTTGATTTCATTTGTTTGTTATTTCCTTCAATGTTTCTCATTCTAACTCTTTTCATCGTATTACACAGGGACGAAAACTTGACACACGTGTCTAAGGAAACCACTTTGGTATAAGGGACTGTTTTTATTTCCTTCTTTTTGTTTAATGAACAATTATCCAAGTAAGCCATTCCACATTGTTGATTTTCTTGGACTCGGATGTCACGCAGGTAGCTATAATCTCCGACGTGGTAAGGTCAATTGCTCCTGTAACCACAATTGGAAGGCTGACTTCTGTTGTTGATTTCATTTGTTTGTTATTTCCTTCAATGATTCTCATTCTCACACTTTTCATCGTATTGCTGAGGACGAAAGCTTGACACACGTGTCTATGGAAACCACATTGGTATAAGGGACTGTTCTTATTCCCTTCTTTCTGTATAATGATCAATTATCCAGGTAAGCCATTCCACATTGTTGATTATCTTGGACTCGGATGACACGCGGGTAGCTATAATCTCCCACGTGGTAAGGTCAATTGCTGCTGTAACCACAATTGGACGGCTGACTTCTGTTGTTGATTTCATTTGTTTGTTATTTCCTTCAATGTTTCTCATTCTAACACTTCTCATCGTATTTCACAGGGACGAAAGCTTGACACACGTGTCGAAGGAAACCGCTTTGGTATAAGGGACTGTTCTTATTCCCTTTTTTTTTCGTTTAATGATCAATTATCCAAGTAAGCCTTCCACATTCTTGTTTTTCTTGGACACGGATGTCACGCAGGAAGCTATAATTTTCCACGTGGTAAGGTCAATTGCTGCTGTAACCTCAAATGAACGGCTGACTTCTGTTGTTGATTTCATTCGTTTGTTATTTCCTTCAATGTTTCTCATTCTCACACTTTTCATCGTATTGCACAGGGACGAAAGCTTGACACACGTGTCTATGGAAACCACATTGGTATAAGGGACTGTTCTTATTCCCTTCTTTCTGTATAATGATCAATTATCCAAGTAAGACATTCCACATTGTTGATTTTCATGGACTCGGATGTCACGCAGGTAGCTATAATCTCCCACGTGGTAAGGTCAATTGCTGCTTAACCACAAATGCTCGACTGACTTCTGTTGTTGATTTCATTCGTTTGTTATTTTCTTCAATGTTTCTCATTCTTACACTTTTCATCTTATTGCACAGGGACGAAAGCTTGACACACGTGTCCAAGGAAACCACTTTGGTATAAGGGACTGTTCTTATTCCCTTCTTTTTGTTTAATGAACAATTATCCAAGTAAGCCATTCCACATTGTTGATTTTCTTGGACTCGGATGTCACGCAGGTAGCTATAATCTCCCACGTGGTAAGGTCAATTGCTGCTGTAACCATAAATGCACGACTGACTGCTGTTGTTGATTTCATTCGTTTGTAATTTCCTTCTATGTTTCTCATTCTAACACTTTTCATCGTATTCCACAGGGACGAAAGCTTGACACACGTGTCTAAAGAAACCAATTTGGTATAAGGGACTGTTCTTATTCCCTTTTTTTTGTTTAATCAACAATTATCCAAGTAGGCCATTCCACATTGTTGATTTACTTGGACTCGGATGACACGCGGGTAGCTATGATCTCCCACGTGGTAAGGTCAATTGCTGCTGTAACCACAATTGGACGGCTGACTTCTGTTGTTGATTTCATTTGTTTGTTATTTCCTTCAATGTTTCTCATTCTAACACTTCTCATCGTATTGCACAGGGACGAAAGCTTGACACACGTGTCTATGGAAACCACATTGGTATAAGGGACTGTTCTTATTCCCTTCTTTCTGTATAATGATCAATTATCCAAGTAAGACATTCCACATTGTTGATTTTCATGGACTCGGATGTCACGCAGGTAGCTATAATCTCCCACGTGGTAAGGTCAATTGCTGCTTAACCACAAATGCTCGACTGACTTCTGTTGTTGATTTCATTCGTTTGTTATTTTCTTCAATGTTTCTCATTCTTACACTTTTCATCTTATTGCACAGGGACGAAAGCTTGACACACGTGTCCAAGGAAACCACTTTGGTATAAGGGACTGTTCTTATTCCCTTCTTTTTGTTTAATGAACAATTATCCAAGTAAGCCATTCCACATTGTTGATTTTCTTGGACTCGGATGTCACGCAGGTAGCTATAATCTCCCACGTGGTAAGGTCAATTGCTGCTTAACCATAAATGCTCGACTGACTTGTGTTGTTGATTTCATTCGTTTGTTATTTTCTTCAATGTTTCTCATTCTAACACTTTTCATCTTATTGCACAGGGACGAAAGCTTGACACACGTGTCCAAGGAAACCACTTTGGTATAAGGGACTGTTCTTATTCCCTTCTTTTTGTTTAATGAACAATTATCCAAGTAAGCCATTCCACATTGTTGATTTTCTTGGACTCGGATGTCACGCAGGGAGCTATAATCTCCCACGTGGTAAGGTCAATTGCTGCTGTAACCACAAATGCACGATTGACTTATGTTGTTGATTTCATTCGTTTGTTATTTTCTTCGATGTTTCACATTCTAACACTTTTCATCGTATTGCACAGGGACGAAAGCTTGACACACGTGTCTAAGGAAACCACAAGGGTTTGTTCTCATTCCCTTTTTTCTTATTGATGAACAATTATCCAAGTAAGCCATTCCACATTGTTGATTTTCTTGGACTCGGATGTCACGCAGGTAGCTATAATCTCCCACGTGGTTAGGTCAATTGCTGCTGTAACCACAAATGCTCGACTGACTTTTGTTGTTGATTTCATTCGTTTGTTATTTTCTTCAATGTTTCTCATTCTAACACTTTTCATCGTATTGCACAGAGACGAAAGCTTGACACACGTGTCCAAGGAAACCATTTTGGTATAAGGGACTGTTCTCATTCCCTTCTTTTTGTTTAATGAACAATTATCCAAGTAAGCCATTCCACATTGTTGATTTTCTTGGACTCGGATGTCACGCAGGTAGCTATAATCTTCCACGAGGTAAGGTCAATTGCTGCTGTAACCACAAATGCACGACTGACATCTGTTGATGATTTCATTTGTTTGTTATTTTCTTCAATGTTTCTCATTCTAACACTTTTCATCGTATTGCTCAGGGACGAAAACTTGACACACGAGTCTAAGGAAACCACATTGGTATAAGGGACTGTTCTTATTCCCTTTTTCCTTTTTGATGAACAATTATCCAAATAAGCCATTCCACATTGTTGATTTTCTTGGACTCGGATGTCACGCAGGTAGCTATAATCTCCCACGTGGTAAGGTCAATTGCTGCTGTAACCACAATTGCACGACTGACTTCTGTTGTTGATTTTATTTGTTTGTTATTTCCTTCAATGTTTCTCATTCTAACTCTTTTCATCGTATTACACAGGGACGAAAACTTGACACACGTGTCTAAGGAAACCACTTTGGTATAAGGGACTGTTCTTATTTCCTTCTTTTTGTTTAATGAACAATTATCCAAGTAAGCCATTCCACATTGTTGATTTTCTTGGACTCGGATGTCACGCAGGTAGCTATAATCTCCGACGTGGTAAGGTCAATTGCTCCTGTAACCACAATTGGAAGGCTGACTTCTGTTGTTGATTTCATTTGTTTGTTATTTCCTTCAATGATTCTCATTCTCACACTTTTCATCGTATTGCTGAGGACGAAAGCTTGACACACGTGTCCAAGGAAACCGCTCTGCTTATTTCTTTTTTCTTTGTTCAATGAACAATTATCCAAGTAAGCAATTCCACATTGTTTTCTTGGACTCGGATGTCACGCAGGTAGCTCTAATCTCCCACGTGGTAAGGTCAATTGCTGCTGTAAACACAAATGCACGACTGACTTCTATTGTTGATTTCATTTGTTTGTTATTTCCTTCTATGTTTCTCATTCTAACACTTCTCATCGTATTGCACAGGGACGAAAGCTTGACACACGTGTCTAAGGAAACCACATTGTTATAAGGGACTGTTCTTATTCCCTTTTTCTTTTTGATGAACAATTATCCAAGTAAGCCATTCCACATTTCTGATTTTCTTGGACTCGTATGTCACGCAGGAAGCTATAATCTCCTACGTGGTAAGTTCAATTGCTGCTGTAACCACAAATGCACGACTGACTTCTGTTGTTGATTTCATTCGTTTGTTATTTTCTTCAATGTTTCTCATTCTAACACTTTTCATCGTATTGCACAGGGACGAAAGCTTGACACAAGTGTCAAAGCAAACCACTTTGGTATAAGGGACTGTTCTTATTCCCTTCTTTTTGTTTAATGAACAATTATCCAAATAAGCCATTCCACATTGTTGATTTTCTTGGACTCGGATGTCACGCAGGTAGCTCTAATCTCCCACGTGGTAAGGTCAATTGCTGCTGTAACCACAAATGCACGACTGACTTCTATTGTTGATTTCATTTGTTTGTTATTTCCTTCTATGTTTCTCATTCTAACACTTCTCATCGTATCGCACAGGGACGAAAGCTTGACACACGTGTCTAAGGAAACCACATTGGTATAAGGGACTGTTCTTATTCCCTTTTTCTTTTTGATGAACAATTATCCAAGTAAGCCATTCCACATTTTTGATTTTCTTGGACTCGTGTGTCACACAGCTTGACACAAGTGTCAAAGGAAACAGTTTTGGTATAAGGGACTGTTTTCATTCCCTTTTTTTTTGTTTAATAAACAATTATTCAAGTAAGCCATTTCACATTGTTGTTTTTCTTGGACTCGGATGTCACGCAGGTAGCTATAATCTCCGACGTGGTAAGGTCAATTGCTCCTGTAACCACAATTGGAAGGCTGACTTCTCTTGTTGATTTCATTTGTTTGTTATTTCCTTCAATGATTCTCATTCTCACACTTTTCATCGTATTGCTGAGGACGAAAGCTTGACACACGTGTCCAAGGAAACCGCTCTGCTTTGGGGGACTGAGCTTATTTCTTTTTTCTTTGTTCAATGAACAATTATCCAAGTAAGCAATTCCACATTGTTTTCTTGGACTCGGATGTCACGCAGGTAGCTATAACCTACCACGTGGTAAAGTCAATTGCTGCTGTTACCACAAATGGACGGCTGACTTCTGTTGTGGATGAACAATTCCACATTGTTGATTTTCTTGGACTCGGATGTCACGCAGGTAGCTATAATCTCCCACGTGGTAAAATCAATTGCTGCTGTAACAACAATTGAACGGCTGACTTCTGTTGTTGATTTCATTTGTTTGTTATTTCCTTCAATGTTTCTCATTCTTACACTTTTCATCGTAATGCACAGGGACGAAAGCTTGACACACGTGTCTAAGGAAACCTCATTTGTATAAGGGACTGTTTTTATTTCCTTCTTTCTGTATAATGAAGAATTATCCAAGTAAGCCTTTCCACATTGTTGATTTTCTTGGACTCGGATAACACGCGGGTAGCTATAATCTCCCACGTGGTAAGGTCAATTGCTGCTGTAACCACAATTGGACGGCTGACTTCTGTTGTTGATTTCATTTGTTTGTTATTTCCTTCAATGTTTCTCATTCCAACACTTCTCATCGTATTGCACAGGGACGAAAGCTTGACACACGTGTCTATGGAAACCTTATTGGTATAAGGGACTGTTCTCATTCCCTTCTTTCTGTATAATGATCAATTATCCAGGTAAGCCACTCCACATTGTTGATTATCTTGGACTCGGATGACACGCGGGTAGCTATAATCTCCCACGTGGTAAGGTCAATTGCTGCTGTAACCACAATTGGACGGCTGACTTCTGTTGTTGATTTCATTTGTTTGTTATTTCCTTCAATGTTTCTCATTCTAACACTTCTCATCGTATCGCACAGGGACGAAAGCTTGACACACGTGTCTAAGGAAACCACATTGGTATAAGGGACTGTTCTTATTCCCTTTTTCTTTTTGATGAACAATTATCCAAGTAAGCCATTCCACATTTTTGATTTTCTTGGACTCGTGTGTCACACAGCTTGACACAAGTGTCAAAGGAAACAGTTTTGGTATAAGGGACTGTTTTCATTCCCTTTTTTTTTGTTTAATAAACAATTATTCAAGTAAGCCATTTCACATTGTTGTTTTTCTTGGACTCGGATGTCACGCAGGTAGCTATAATCTCCGACGTGGTAAGGTCAATTGCTCCTGTAACCACAATTGGAAGGCTGACTTCTCTTGTTGATTTCATTTGTTTGTTATTTCCTTCAATGATTCTCATTCTCACACTTTTCATCGTATTGCTGAGGACGAAAGCTTGACACACGTGTCCAAGGAAACCGCTCTGCTTTGGGGGACTGAGCTTATTTCTTTTTTCTTTGTTCAATGAACAATTATCCAAGTAAGCAATTCCACATTGTTTTCTTGGACTCGGATGTCACGCAGGTAGCTATAACCTACCACGTGGTAAAGTCAATTGCTGCTGTTACCACAAATGGACGGCTGACTTCTGTTGTGGATGAACAATTCCACATTGTTGATTTTCTTGGACTCGGATGTCACGCAGGTAGCTATAATCTCCCACGTGGTAAAATCAATTGCTGCTGTAACAACAATTGAACGGCTGACTTCTGTTGTTGATTTCATTTGTTTGTTATTTCCTTCAATGTTTCTCATTCTTACACTTTTCATCGTAATGCACAGGGACGAAAGCTTGACACACGTGTCTAAGGAAACCTCATTTGTATAAGGGACTGTTTTTATTTCCTTCTTTCTGTATAATGAAGAATTATCCAAGTAAGCCTTTCCACATTGTTGATTTTCTTGGACTCGGATAACACGCGGGTAGCTATAATCTCCCACGTGGTAAGGTCAATTGCTGCTGTAACCACAATTGGACGGCTGACTTCTGTTGTTGATTTCATTTGTTTGTTATTTCCTTCTAACACTCCTCATCGTATTGCACAGGGACGAAAGCTTGACACACGTGTCTATGGAAACCACATTGGTATAAGGGACTGTTCTTATTCCCTTCTTTCTGTATAATGTTCGTAATGCACAGGGACGAAAGCTTGACACACGTGTCTAAGGAAACCTCATTGGTATAAGGGACTGTTTTTATTTCCTTCTTTCTGTATAATGAAGAATTATCCAAGTAAGCCTTTCCACATTGTTGATTTTCTTGGACTCGGAAGACACGCGGGTAGCTATAATCTCCCACGTGGTAAGGTCAATTGCTGCTGTAACCACAATTGGACGGCTGACTTCTGTTGTTGATTTCATTTGTTTGTTATTTCCTTCAATGTTTCTCATTCCAACACTTCTCATCGTATTGCACAGGGACGAAAGCTTGACACACGTGTCTATGGAAACCTTATTGGTATAAGGGACTGTTCTCATTCCCTTCTTTCTGTATAATGATCAATTATCCAGGTAAGCCACTCCACATTGTTGATTATCTTGGACTCGGATGACACGCGGGTAGCTATAATCTCCCACGTGGTAAGGTCAATTGCTGCTGTAACCACAATTGGACGGCTGACTTCTGTTGTTGATTTCATTTGTTTGTTATTTCCTTCAATGTTTCTCATTCTAACACTTCTCATCGTATTTCACAGGGACGAAAGCTTGACACACGTGTCGAAGGAAACCGCTTTGGTATAAGGGACTGTTCTTATTCCCTTTTTTTTTCGTTTAATGATCAATTATCCAAGTAAGCCTTCCACATTCTTGTTTTTTTTGGACACGGATGTCACGCAGGAAGCTATAATTTTCCACGTGGTAAGGTCAATTGCTGCTGTAACCTCAAATGAACGGCTGACTTCTGTTGTTGATTTCATTCGTTTGTTATTTCCTTCAATGTTTCTCATTCTAACACTTTTCATCGTATTGCACAGGGACGAAAGCTTGACACACGTGTCTAAGGAAACCACATTGGTATAAGGGACTGTTCTTATTCCCTTTTTGCTTTTTGATGAACAATTATCCAAGTAAGCCATTCCACATTGTTGATTTTCTTGGACTCAGATGTCACGCAGGTAGCTATAATCTCCCACGTGGTAAGGTCAATTGCTGCTGTAACCACAAATGCACGACTGACTTCTGTTGTTGATTTCATTTGTTTGTTATTTCCTTCTATGTTTCTCATTCTAACACTTTTCACCGTATTGCACAGGGACGAAAGCTTGACACACGTGTCTAAGGAAACCACTTTGGTATAAGGGACTGTTCTTATTCCCTTCTTTTTGTTTAATGAACAATTATCCAAGTAAGCCATTCCACATTGTTGATTTTCTTGGACTCGGATGTCACGCAGGTAGCTCTAATCTCCCACGTGGTAAGGTCAATTGCTGCTGTAAACACAAATGCACGACTGACTTCTATTGTTGATTTCATTCGTTTGTTATTTCCTTCAATGTTTCTCATTCTAACACTTTTCATGGTATTGCACAGGGACGAAAGCTTGACACACGTGTCTAAGGAAACCATTTTGGTATAAGGGACTGTTCTCATTCCCTTCTTTTTGTTTAATGAACAATTATCCAAGTAAGCCATTCCACATTGTTGATTTTCTTGGACTCGGATGTCACGCAGGTAGCTATAATCTTCCACGAGGTAAGGTCAATTGCTGCTGTAACCACAAATGCACGACTGACATCTGTTGATGATTTCATTTGTTTGTTATTTTCTTCAATGTTTCTCATTCTAACACTTTTCATCGTATTGCTCAGGGACGAAAACTTGACACACGAGTCTAAGGAAACCACATTGGTATAAGGGACTGTTCTTATTTCCTTTTTCCTTTTTGATGAACAATTATCCAAATAAGCCATTCCACATTGTTGATTTTCTTGGACTCGGATGTCACGCAGGTAGCTATAATCTCCCACGTGGTAAGGTCAATTGCTGCTGTAACCACAATTGCACGACTGACTTCTGTTGTTGATTTCATTTGTTTGTTATTTCCTTCAATGTTTCTCATTCTAACTCTTTTCATCGTATTACACAGGGACGAAAACTTGACACACGTGTCTAAGGAAACCACTTTGGTATAAGGGACTGTTCTTATTTCCTTCTTTTTGTTTAATGAACAATTATCCAAGTAAGCCATTCCACATTGTTGATTTTCTTGGACTCGGATGTCACGCAGGTAGCTATAATCTCCGACGTGGTAAGGTCAATTGCTCCTGTAACCACAATTGGAAGGCTGACTTCTGTTGTTGATTTCATTTGTTTGTTATTTCCTTCAATGATTCTCATTCTCACACTTTTCATCGTATTGCTGAGGACGAAAGCTTGACACACGTGTCCAAGGAAACCGCTCTGCTTTGGGGGACTGAGCTTATTTCTTTTTTCTTTGTTCAATGAACAATTATCCAAGTAAGCAATTCCACATTGTTTTCTTGGACTCGGATGTCACGCAGGTAGCTCTAATCTCCCACGTGGTAAGGTCAATTGCTGCTGTAACCACAAATGCACGACTGACTTCTATTGTTGATTTCATTTGTTTGTTATTTCCTTCTATGTTTCTCATTCTAACTATTTTCATCGTATTGCACAGGGACGAAAGCTTGACACAAGTGTCTAAGGAAACCATTTTGGTATAAGGGACTGTTCTCATTCCCTTCTTTTTGTTTAATGAACAATTATCCAAGTAAGCCATTCCACATTGTTGATTTTCTTGGACTCGGATGTCACGCAGGTAGCTATAATCTTCCACGAGGTAAGGTCAATTGCTGCTGTAACCACAAATGCACGACTGACATCTGTTGATGATTTCATTTGTTTGTTATTTTCTTCAATGTTTCTCATTCTAACACTTTTCATCGTATTGCACAGGGACGAAAACTTGACACACGTGTCTAAGGAAACCACATTGTTATAAGGGACTGTTCTTATTCCCTTTTTATTTTTGTTGAACAATTATCCAAGTAAGCCATTCCACATTTCTGATTTTCTTGGACTCGTATGTCACGCAGGAAGCTATAATCTCCTACGTGGTAAGGTCAATTGCTGCTGTAACCACAAATGCACGACTGACTTCTGTTGTTGATTTCATTCGTTTGTTATTTTCTTCAATGTTTCTCATTCTAACACTTTTCATCGTATTGCACAGGGACGAAAGCTTGACACAAGTGTCAAAGGAAACCACTTTGGTATAAGGGACTGTTCTTATTCCCTTCTTTTTGTTTAATGAACAATTATCCAAGTAAGCCATTCCACATTGTTGATTTTCTTGGACTCGGATATCACGCAGGTAGCTATAATCTCCTACGTGGTAAGGTCAATTGCTGCTGTAACCACAAATGCACGACTGACTTCTGTTGTTGATTTCATTCGTTTGTTATTTTCTTCAATGTTTCTCATTCTAACACTTTTCATCGTATTGCACAGGGACGAAAGCTTGACACAAGTGTCAAAGGAAACCACTTTGGTATAAGGGACTGTTCTTATTCCCTTCTTTTTGTTTAATGAACAATTATCCAAATAAGCCATTCCACATTGTTGATTTTCTTGGACTCGGATGTCACGCAGGTAGCTCTAATCTCCCACGTGGTAAGGTCAATTGCTGCTGTAACCACAAATGCACGACTGACTTCTATTGTTGATTTCATTTGTTTGTTATTTCCTTCTATGTTTCTCATTCTAACACTTCTCATCGTATCGCACAGGGACGAAAGCTTGACACACGTGTCTAAGGAAACCACATTGGTATAAGGGACTGTTCTTATTCCCTTTTTCTTTTTGATGAACAATTATCCAAGTAAGCCATTCCACATTTTTGATTTTCTTGGACTCGTGTGTCACACAGCTTGACACAAGTGTCAAAGGAAACAGTTTTGGTATAAGGGACTGTTTTCATTCCCTTTTTTTTTGTTTAATAAACAATTATTCAAGTAAGCCATTTCACATTGTTGTTTTTCTTGGACTCGGATGTCACGCAGGTAGCTATAATCTCCGACGTGGTAAGTCAATTGCTCCTGTAACCACAATTGGAAGGCTGACTTCTCTTGTTGATTTCATTTTCTTGGACTCGTGTGTCACACAGCTTGACACAAGTGTCAAAGGAAACAGTTTTGGTATAAGGGACTGTTTTCATTCCCTTTTTTTTTGTTTAATAAACAATTATTCAAGTAAGCCATTTCACATTGTTGTTTTTCTTGGACTCGGATGTCACGCAGGTAGCTATAATCTCCGACGTGGTAAGGTCAATTGCTCCTGTAACCACAATTGGAAGGCTGACTTCTCTTGTTGATTTCATTTGTTTGTTATTTCCTTCAATGATTCTCATTCTCACACTTTTCATCGTATTGCTGAGGACGAAAGCTTGACACACGTGTCCAAGGAAACCGCTCTGCTTTGGGGGACTGAGCTTATTTCTTTTTTCTTTGTTCAATGAACAATTATCCACATTGTTTTCTTGGACTCGGATGTCACGCAGGTAGCTATAACCTACCACGTGGTAAAGTCAATTGCTGCTGTTACCACAAATGGACGGCTGACTTCTGTTGTGGATGAACAATTCCACATTGTTGATTTTCTTGGACTCGGATGTCACGCAGGTAGCTATAATCTCCCACGTGGTAAAATCAATTGCTGCTGTAACAACAATTGAACGGCTGACTTCTGTTGTTGATTTCATTTGTTTGTTATTTCCTTCAATGTTTCTCATTCTTACACTTTTCATCGTAATGCACAGGGACGAAAGCTTGACACACGTGTCTAAGGAAACCTCATTGGTATAAGGGACTGTTTTTATTTCCTTCTTTCTGTATAATGAAGAATTATCCAAGTAAGCCTTTCCACATTGTTGATTTTCTTGGACTCGGATAACACGCGGGTAGCTATAATCTCCCACGTGGTAAGGTCAATTGCTGCTGTAACCACAATTGGACGGCTGACTTCTGTTGTTGATTTCATTTGTTTGTTATTTCCTTCTAACACTCCTCATCGTATTGCACAGGGACGAAAGCTTGACACACGTGTCTATGGAAACCACATTGGTATAAGGGACTGTTCTTATTCCCTTCTTTCTGTATAATGTTCGTAATGCACAGGGACGAAAGCTTGACACACGTGTCTAAGGAAACCTCATTGGTATAAGGGACTGTTTTTATTTCCTTCTTTCTGTATAATGAACAATTATCCAAGTAAGCCATTCCACATTGTTGATTTTCTTGGACTCGGATGTCACGCAGGTAGCTATAATCTTCCACGAGGTAAAGTCAATTGCTGCTGTAACCACAAATGCACGACTGACATCTGTTGATGATTTCATTTGTTTGTTATTTTCTTCAATGTTTCTCATTCTAACACTTTTCATCGTATTGCTCAGGGACGAAAACTTGACACACGAGTCTAAGGAAACCACATTGGTATAAGGGACTGTTCTTATTTCCTTTTTCCTTTTTGATGAACAATTATCCAAATAAGCCATTCCACATTGTTGATTTTCTTGGACTCGGATGTCACGCAGGTAGCTATAATCTCCCACGTGGTAAGGTCAATTGCTGCTGTAACCACAATTGCACGACTGACTTCTGTTGTTGATTTCATTTGTTTGTTATTTCCTTCAATGTTTCTCATTCTAACTCTTTTCATCGTATTACACAGGGACGAAAACTTGACACACGTGTCTAAGGAAACCACTTTGGTATAAGGGACTGTTCTTATTTCCTTCTTTTTGTTTAATGAACAATTATCCAAGTAAGCCATTCCACATTGTTGATTTTCTTGGACTCGGATGTCACGCAGGTAGCTATAATCTCCGACGTGGTAAGGTCAATTGCTCCTGTAACCACAATTGGAAGGCTGACTTCTGTTGTTGATTTCATTTGTTTGTTATTTCCTTCAATGATTCTCATTCTCACACTTTCCATCGTATTGCTGAGGTTGAAAGCTTGACACACGTGTCCAAGGAAACCGCTCTGCTTTGGGGGACTGAGCTTATTTCTTTTTTCTTTGTTCAATGAACAATTATCCAAGTAAGCAATTCCACATTGTTTTCTTGGACTCGGATGTCACGCAGGTAGCTCTAATCTCCCACGTGGTAAGGTCAATTGCTGCTGTAACCACAAATGCACGACTGACTTCTATTGTTGATTTCATTTGTTTGTTATTTCCTTCTATGTTTCTCATTCTAACTCTTTTCATCGTATTGCACAGGGACGAAAGCTTGACACAAGTGTCTAAGGAAACCATTTTGGTATAAGGGACTGTTCTCATTCCCTTCTTTTTGTTTAATGAACAATTATCCAAGTAAGCCATTCCACATTGTTGATTTTCTTGGACTCGGATGTCACGCAGGTAGCTATAATCTTCCACGAGGTAAGGTCAATTGCTGCTGTAACCACAAATGCACGACTGACATCTGTTGATGATTTCATTTGTTTGTTATTTTCTTCAATGTTTCTCATTCTAACACTTTTCATCGTATTGCACAGGGACGAAAACTTGACACACGTGTCTAAGGAAACCACATTGTTATAAGGGACTGTTCTTATTCCCTTTTTCTTTTTGATGAACAATTATCCAAGTAAGCCATTCCACATTTCTGATTTTCTTGGACTCGTATGTCACGCAGGAAGCTATAATCTCCTACGTGGTAAGGTCAATTGCTGCTGTAACCACAAATGCACGACTGACTTCTGTTGTTGATTTCATTCGTTTGTTATTTTCTTCAATGTTTCTCATTCTAACACTTTTCATCGTATTGCACAGGGACGAAAGCTTGACACAAGTGTCAAAGGAAACCACTTTGGTATAAGGGACTGTTCTTATTCCCTTCTTTTTGTTTAATGAACAATTATCCAAGTAAGCCATTCCACATTGTTGATTTTCTTGGACTCGGATGTCACGCAGGTAGCTCTAATCTCCCACGTGGTAAGGTCAATTGCTGCTGTAACCACAAATGCACGACTGACTTCTATTGTTGATTTCATTTGTTTGTTATTTCCTTCTATGTTTCTCATTCTAACACTTCTCATCGTATCGCACAGGGACGAAAGCTTGACACACGTGTCTAAGGAAACCACATTGGTATAAGGGACTGTTCTTATTCCCTTTTTCTTTTTGATGAACAATTATCCAAGTAAGCCATTCCACATTTTTGATTTTCTTGGACTCGTGTGTCACGCAGGAAGCTATAATCTCCCACGTGGTAAGGTCAATTGCTGCTGTAACCACAAATGCACGACTGACTTCTGTTGTTGATTTCATTCGTTCGTTATTTTCTTCAATGTTTCTCATTCTAACACTTTTCATCGTATTGCACAGGGACGAAAGCTTGACACAAGTGTCAAAGGAAACAGTTTTGGTATAAGGGACTGTTTTCATTCCCTTTTTTTTTGTTTAATAAACAATTATTCAAGTAAGCCATTTCACATTGTTGTTTTTCTTGGACTCGGATGTCACGCAGGTAGCTATAATCTCCGACGTGGTAAGGTCAATTGCTCCTGTAACCACAATTGGAAGGCTGACTTCTGTTGTTGATTTCATTTGTTTGTTATTTCCTTCAATGATTCTCATTCTCACACTTTTCATCGTATTGCTGAGGACGAAAGCTTGACACACGTGTCCAAGGAAACCGCTCTGCTTTGGGGGACTGAGCTTATTTCTTTTTTCTTTGTTCAATGAACAATTATCCAAGTAAGCAATTCCACATTGTTTTCTTGGACTCGGATGTCACGCAGGTAGCTATAACCTACCACGTGGTAAAGTCAATTGCTGCTGTTACCACAAATGGACGGCTGACTTCTGTTGTGGATGAACAATTCCACATTGTTGATTTTCTTGGACTCGGATGTCACGCAGGTAGCTATAATCTCCCACGTGGTAAAATCAATTGCTGCTGTAACAACAATTGAAAGGCTGACTTCTGTTGTTGATTTCATTTGTTTGTTATTTCCTTCAATGTTTCTCATTCTTACACTTTTCATCGTAATGCACAGGGACGAAAGCTTGACACACGTGTCTAAGGAAACCTCATTGGTATAAGGAACTGTTTTTATTTCCTTCTTTCTGTATAATGAAGAATTATCCAAGTAAGCCTTTCCACATTGTTGATTTTCTTGGACTCGGATAACACGCGGGTAGCTATAATCTCCCACGTGGTAAGGTCAATTGCTGCTGTAACCACAATTGGACGGCTGACTTCTGTTGTTGATTTCATTTGTTTGTTATTTCCTTCAATGTTTCTCATTCTAACACTCCTCATCGTATTGCACAGGGACGAAAGCTTGACACACGTGTCTATGGAAACCACATTGGTATAAGGGACTGTTCTTATTCCCTTCTTTCTTTATAATGTTCGTAATGCACAGGGACGAAAGCTTGACACACGTGTCTAAGGAAACCTCATTGGTATAAGGGACTGTTTTTATTTCCTTCTTTCTGTATAATGAAGAATTATCCAAGTAAGCCTTTCCACATTGTTGATTTTCTTGGACTCGGATGACACGCGGGTAGCTATAATCTCCCACGTGGTAAGGTCAATTGCTGCTGTAACCACAATTGGACGGCTGACTTCTGTTGTTGATTTCATTTGTTTGTTATTTCCTTCAATGTTTCTCATTCTTACACTTTTCATCGTAATGCACAGGGACGAAAGCTTGACACACGTGTCTAAGGAAACCTCATTGGTATAAGGGACTGTTTTTATTTCCTTCTTTCTGTATAATGAAGAATTATCCACGTAAGCCTTTCCACATTGTTGATTTTCTTGGACTCGGATAACACGCGGGTAGCTATAATCTCCCACGTGGTAAGGTCAATTGCTGCTGTAACCACAATTGGACGGCTGACTTCTGTTGTTGATTTCATTTGTTTGTTATTTCCTTCTAACACTCCTCATCGTATTGCACAGGGACGAAAGCTTGACACACGTGTCTATGGAAACCACATTGGTATAAGGGACTGTTCTTATTCCCTTCTTTCTGTATAATGTTCGTAATGCACAGGGACGAAAGCTTGACACACGTGTCTAAGGAAACCTCATTGGTATAAGGGACTGTTTTTATTTCCTTCTTTCTGTATAATGAAGAATTATCCAAGTAAGCCTTTCCACATTGTTGATTTTCTTGGACTCGGAAGACACGCGGGTAGCTATAATCTCCCACGTGGTAAGGTCAATTGCTGCTGTAACCACAATTGGACGGCTGACTTCTGTTGTTGATTTCATTTGTTTGTTATTTCCTTCAATGTTTCTCATTCCAACACTTCTCATCGTATTGCACAGGGACGAAAGCTTGACACACGTGTCTATGGAAACCTTATTGGTATAAGGGACTGTTCTCATTCCCTTCTTTCTGTATAATGATCAATTATCCAGGTAAGCCATTCCACATTGTTGATTATCTTGGACTCGGATGACACGCGGGTAGCTATAATCTCCCACGTGGTAAGGTCAATTGCTGCTGTAACCACAATTGGACGGCTGACTTCTGTTGTTGATTTCATTTGTTTGTTATTTCCTTCAATGTTTCTCATTCTAACACTTCTCATCGTATTTCACAGGGACGAAAGCTTGACACACGTGTCGAAGGAAACCGCTTTGGTATAAGGGACTGTTCTTATTCCCTTTTTTTTTCGTTTAATGATCAATTATCCAAGTAAGCCTTCCACATTCTTGTTTTTTTTGGACACGGATGTCACGCAGGAAGCTATAATTTTCCACGTGGTAAGGTCAATTGCTGCTGTAACCTCAAATGAACGGCTGACTTCTGTTGTTGATTTCATTCGTTTGTTATTTCCTTCAATGTTTCTCATTCTAACACTTTTCATCGTATTGCACAGGGACGAAAGCTTGACACACGTGTCTAAGGAAACCACATTGGTATAAGGGACTGTTCTTATTCCCTTTTTGCTTTTTGATGAACAATTATCCAAGTAAGCCATTCCACATTGTTGATTTTCTTGGACTCGGATGTCACGCAGGTAGCTATAATCTCCCACGTGGTAAGGTCAATTGCTGCTGTAACCACAAATGCACGACTGACTTCTGTTGTTGATTTCATTTGTTTGTTATTTCCTTCTATGTTTCTCATTCTAACACTTTTCACCGTATTGCACAGGGACGAAAGCTTGACACACGTGTCTAAGGAAACCACTTTGGTATAAGGGACTGTTCTTATTCCCTTCTTTTTGTTTAATGAACAATTATCCAAGTAAGCCATTCCACATTGTTGATTTTCTTGGACTCGGATGTCACGCAGGTAGCTCTAATCTCCCACGTGGTAAGGTCAATTGCTGCTGTAAACACAAATGCACGACTGACTTCTATTGTTGATTTCATTCGTTTGTTATTTCCTTCAATGTTTCTCATTCTAACACTTTTCATGGTATTGCACAGGGACGAAAGCTTGACACACTAAGGAAACCATTTTGGTATAAGGGACTGTTCTCATTCCCTTCTTTTTGTTTAATGAACAATTATCCAAGTAAGCCATTCCACATTGTTGATTTTCTTGGACTCGGATGTCACGCAGGTAGCTATAATCTTCCACGAGGTAAGGTCAATTGCTGCTGTAACCACAAATGCACGACTGACATCTGTTGATGATTTCATTTGTTTGTTATTTTCTTCAATGTTTCTCATTCTAACACTTTTCATCGTATTGCTCAGGGACGAAAACTTGACACACGAGTCTAAGGAAACCACATTGGTATAAGGGACTGTTCTTATTTCCTTTTTCCTTTTTGATGAACAATTATCCAAATAAGCCATTCCACATTGTTGATTTTCTTGGACTCGGATGTCACGCAGGTAGCTATAATCTCCCACGTGGTAAGGTCAATTGCTGCTGTAACCACAATTGCACGACTGACTTCTGTTGTTGATTTCATTTGTTTGTTATTTCCTTCAATGTTTCTCATTCTAACTCTTTTCATCGTATTACACAGGGACGAAAACTTGACACACGTGTCTAAGGAAACCACTTTGGTATAAGGGACTGTTCTTATTTCCTTCTTTTTGTTTAATGAACAATTATCCAAGTAAGCCATTCCACATTGTTGATTTTCTTGGACTCGGATGTCACGCAGGTAGCTATAATCTCCGACGTGGTAAGGTCAATTGCTCCTGTAACCACAATTGGAAGGCTGACTTCTGTTGTTGATTTCATTTGTTTGTTATTTCCTTCAATGATTCTCATTCTCACACTTTTCATCGTATTGCTGAGGACGAAAGCTTGACACACGTGTCCAAGGAAACCGCTCTGCTTTGGGGGACTGAGCTTATTTCTTTTTTCTTTGTTCAATGAACAATTATCCAAGTAAGCAATTCCACATTGTTTTCTTGGACTCGGATGTCACGCAGGTAGCTCTAATCTCCCACGTGGTAAGGTCAATTGCTCCTGTAACCACAAATGCACGACTGACTTCTATTGTTGATTTCATTTGTTTGTTATTTCCTTCTATGTTTCTCATTCTAACTCTTTTCATCGTATTGCACAGGGACGAAAGCTTGACACAAGTGTCTAAGGAAACCATTTTGGTATAAGGGACTGTTCTCATTCCCTTCTTTTTGTTTAATGAACAATTATCCAAGTAAGCCATTCCACATTGTTGATTTTCTTGGACTCGGATGTCACGCAGGTAGCTATAATCTTCCACGAGGTAAGGTCAATTGCTGCTGTAACCACAAATGCACGACTGACATCTGTTGATGATTTCATTTGTTTGTTATTTTCTTCAATGTTTCTCATTCTAACACTTTTCATCGTATTGCACAGGGACGAAAACTTGACACACGTGTCTAAGGAAACCACATTGTTATAAGGGACTGTTCTTATTCCCTTTTTCTTTTTGATGAACAATTATCCAAGTAAGCCATTCCACATTTCTGATTTTCTTGGACTCGTATGTCACGCAGGAAGCTATAATCTCCTACGTGGTAAGGTCAATTGCTGCTGTAACCACAAATGCACGACTGACTTCTGTTGTTGATTTCATTCGTTTGTTATTTTCTTCAATGTTTCTCATTCTAACACTTTTCATCGTATTGCACAGGGACGAAAGCTTGACACAAGTGTCAAAGGAAACCACTTTGGTATAAGGGACTGTTCTTATTCCCTTCTTTTTGTTTAATGAACAATTATCCAAGTAAGCCTTTCCACATTGTTGATTTTCTTGGACTCGGATGTCACGCAGGTAGCTCTAATCTCCCACGTGGTAAGGTCAATTGCTGCTGTAACCACAAATGCACGACTGACTTCTATTGTTGATTTCATTTGTTTGTTATTTCCTTCTATGTTTCTCATTCTAACACTTCTCATCGTATCGCACAGGAACGAAAGCTTGACACACGTGTCTAAGGAAACCACATTGGTATAAGGGACTGTTCTTATTCCCTTTTTCTTTTTGATGAACAATTATCCAAGTAAGCCATTCCACATTTTTGATTTTCTTGGACTCGTGTGTCACGCAGGAAGCTATAATCTCCCACGTGGTAAGGTCAATTGCTGCTGTAACCACAAATGCACGACTGACTTCTGTTGTTGATTTCATTCGTTCGTTATTTTCTTCAATGTTTCTCATTCTAACACTTTTCATCGTATTGCACAGGGACGAAAGCTTGACACAAGTGTCAAAGGAAACAGTTTTGGTATAAGGGACTGTTTTCATTCCCTTTTTTTTTGTTTAATAAACAATTATTCAAGTAAGCCATTTCACATTGTTGTTTTTCTTGGACTCGGATGTCACGCAGGTAGCTATAATCTCCGACGTGGTAAGGTCAATTGCTCCTGTAACCACAATTGGAAGGCTGACTTCTGTTGTTGATTTCATTTGTTTGTTATTTCCTTCAATGATTCTCATTCTCACACTTTTCATCGTATTGCTGAGGACGAAAGCTTGACACACGTGTCCAAGGAAACCGCTCTGCTTTGGGGGACTGAGCTTATTTCTTTTTTCTTTGTTCAATGAACAATTATCCAAGTAAGCAATTCCACATTGTTTTCTTGGACTCGGATGTCACGCAGGTAGCTATAACCTACCACGTGGTAAAGTCAATTGCTGCTGTTACCACAAATGGACGGCTGACTTCTGTTGTGGATGAACAATTCCACATTGTTGATTTTCTTGGACTCGGATGTCACGCAGGTAGCTATAATCTCCCACGTGGTAAAATCAATTGCTGCTGTAACCACAATTGAAAGTCTGACTTCTGTTGTTGATTTCATTTGTTTGTTATTTCCTTCAATGTTTCTCATTCTTACACTTTTCATCGTAATGCACAGGGACGAAAGCTTGACACACGTGTCTAAGGAAACCACATTGGTATAAGGGACTGTTTTTATTTCCTTCTTTCTGTATAATGAAGAATTATCCAAGTAAGCCTTTCCACATTGTTGATTTTCTTGGACTCGGATAACACGCGGGTAGCTATAATCTCCCACGTGGTAAGGTCAATTGCTGCTGTAACCACAATTGGACGGCTGACTTCTGTTGTTGATTTCATTTGTTTGTTATTTCCTTCAATGTTTCTCATTCTAACACTCCTCATCGTATTGCACAGGGACGAAAGCTTGACACACGTGTCTATGGAAACCACATTGGTATAAGGGACTGTTCTTATTCCCTTCTTTCTGTATAATGTTCGTAATGCACAGGGACGAAAGCTTGACACACGTGTCTAAGGAAACCACATTGGTATAAGGGACTGTTTTTATTTCCTTCTTTCTGTATAATGAAGAATTATCCAAGTAAGCCTTTCCACATTGTTGATTTTCTTGGACTCGGATGACACGCGGGTAGCTATAATCTCCCACGTGGTAAGGTCAATTGCTGCTGTAACCACAATTGGACGGCTGACTTCTGTTGTTGATTTCATTTGTTTGTTATTTCCTTCAATGTTTCTCATTCCAACACTTCTCATCGTATTGCACAGGGACGAAAGCTTGACACACGTGTCTATGGAAACCACATTGGTATAAGGGACTGTTCTTATTCCCTTCTTTCTGTATAATGATCAATTATCCAGGTAAGCCATTCCACATTGTTGATTATCTTGGACTCGGATGACACGCGGGTAGCTATAATCTCCCACGTGGTAAGGTCAATTGCTGCTGTAACCACAATTGGACGGCTGACTTCTGTTGTTGATTTCATTTGTTTGTTATTTCCTTCAATGTTTCTCATTCTAACACTTCTCATCGTATTTCACAGGGACGAAAGCTTGACACACGTGTCGAAGGAAACCGCTTTGGTATAAGGGACTGTTCTTATTCCCTTTTTTTTTCGTTTAATGATCAATTATCCAAGTAAGCCTTCCACATTCTTGTTTTTCTTGGACACGGATGTCACGCAGGAAGCTATAATTTTCCACGTGGTAAGGTCAATTGCTGCTGTAACCTCAAATGAACGGCTGACTTCTGTTGTTGATTTCATTCGTTTGTTATTTCCTTCAATGTTTCTCATTCTCACACTTTTCATCGTATTGCACAGGGACGAAAGCTTGACACACGTGTCTAAGGAAACCACATTGGTATAAGGGACTGTTCTTATTCCCTTTTTGCTTTTTGATGAACAATTATCCAAGTAAGCCATTCCACATTGTTGATTTTCTTGGACTCAGATTTCACGCAGGTAGCTATAATCTCCCACGTGGTAAGGTCAATTGCTGCTGTAACCACAAATGCACGACTGACTTCTGTTGTTGATTTCATTTGTTTGTTATTTCCTTCTATGTTTCTCATTCTAACACTTTTCACCGTATTGCACAGGGACGAAAGCTTGACACACGTGTCTAAGGAAACCACTTTGGTATAAGGGACTGTTATTATTCTTTTTTTTTTGTTTAATCAACAATTATCCAAGTAGGCCATTCCACATTGTTGATTTTCTTGGACTCGGATGTCACGCAGGTAGTATAATCTCCCACGTGGTAAGGTCAATTGCTGCTGTAACCATAAATGCACGACTGACTGCTGTTGTTGATTTCATTCGTTTGTAATTTCCTTCTATGTTTCTCATTCTAACACTTTTCATCGTATTCCACAGGGACGAAAGCTTGACACACGTGTCTAAAGAAACCACTTTGGTATAAGGGACTGTTCTTATTCCCTTTTTTTTGTTTAATCAACAATTATCCAAGTAGGCCATTCCACATTGTTGCTTTACTTGGACTCGGATGACACGCGGGTAGCTATGATCTCCCACGTGGTAAGGTCAATTGCTGCTGTAACCACAATTGGACGGCTGACTTCTGTTGTTGATTTCATTTGTTTGTTATTTCCTTCAATGTTTCTCATTCTAACACTTTTCATCTTATTGCACAGGGACGAAAGCTTGACACACGTGTCTATGGAAACCACATTGGTATAAGGGACTGTTCTTATTCCCTTCTTTCTGTATAATGATCAATTATCCAAGTAAGACATTCCACATTGTTGATTTTCATGGACTCGGATGTCACGCAGGTAGCTATAATCTCCCACGTGGTAAGGTCAATTGCTGCTTAACCACAAATGCTCGACTGACTTCTGTTGTTGATTTCATTCGTTTGTTATTTTCTTCAATGTTTCTCATTCTAACACTTTTCATCTTATTGCACAGGGACGAAAGCTTGACACACGTGTCCAAGGAAACCACTTTGGTATAAGGGACTGTTCTTATTCCCTTCTTTTTGTTTAATGAACAATTATCCAAGTAAGCCATTCCACATTGTTGATTTTCTTGGACTCGGATGTCACGCAGGTAGCTATAATCTCCCACGTGGTAAGGTCAATTGCTGCTTAACCACAAATGCTCGACTGACTTCTGTTGTTGATTTCATTCGTTTGTTATTTTCTTCAATGTTTCTCATTCTAACACTTTTCATCTTATTGCACAGGGACGAAAGCTTGACACACGTGTCCAAGGAAACCACTTTGGTATAAGGGACTGTTCTTATTCCCTTCTTTTTGTTTAATGAACAATTATCCAAGTAAGCCATTCCACATTGTTGATTTTCTTGGACTCGGATGTCACGCAGGGAGCTATAATCTCCCACGTGGTAAGGTCAATTGCTGCTGTAACCACAAATGCACGATTGACTTATGTTGTTGATTTCATTCGTTTGTTATTTTCTTCGATGTTTCACATTCTAACACTTTTCATCGTATTGCACAGGGACGAAAGCTTGACACACGTGTCTAAGGAAACCACAAGGGTTTGTTCTCATTCCCTTTTTTCTTATTGATGAACAATTATCCAAGTAAGCCATTCCACATTGTTGATTTTCTTGGACTCGGATGTCACGCAGGTAGCTATAATCTCCCACGTGGTGAGGTCAATTGCTGCTGTAACCACAAATGCTCGACTGACTTTTGTTGTTGATTTCATTCGTTTGTTATTTTCTTCAATGTTTCTCATTCTAACACTTTTCATCGTATTGCACAGAGACGAAAGCTTGACACACGTGTCCAAGGAAACCACTTTGGTATAAGGGACTGTTCTTATTCCCTTCTTTTTGTTTAATGAACAATTATCCAAGTAAGCCATTCCACATTGTTGATTTTCTTGGACTCGGATGTCACGCAGGTAGCTATAATCTCCCACGTGGTAAGGTCCATTGCTGCTGTAAGCAAGAAAGCACGATTGACTTCTGTTGTTGATTTCATTCGTTTGTTATTTTCTTCAATGTTTCTCATTCTAACACTTTTCATCGTATTGCACAGAGACGAAAGCTTGACACACGTGTCCAAGGAAACCACTTTGGTATAAGGGACTGTTCTCATTCCCTTCTTTTTGTTCAATGAACAATTATCCAAGTAAGCCATTCCACATTGTTGATTTTCTTGGACTCGGATGTAACGCAGGTAGCTATAATCTTCCACGTGGTAAGGTCCATTGCTGCTGTAACCACGAATGCACGATTGACCTCTGTTGTTGATTCTATTTGTTTGTTATTTCCTTCTATGTTTCTCATTCTAACAATTTTCATCGTATTGCACAAGAACGAAAGCCTGACACACGTGTCTAAAGAAACCACATTGGTATAAGGGACTGTTTTTATTCCCTTTTTTCATTTTGATGAACAATTATCCAAGTAAGCCATTCCACATTGTTGATTTTCTTGGACTACGATGTCACGCAAGTAGCTATAATCTCCCACGTGTTAAGGTCAATTGCTGCTGTAACCACAAATGCACGACTGACTTCTGTTGTTGATTTCATTCGTTTGTTATTTTCTTCAATGTTTCTCATTCTAACACTTTTCATCGTATTGCACAGGCACGAAAGCTTGACACACGTGTCTAAGGAAATCACATTGGTATGAGGGACTGTTCTTATTCCCTTCTTTTTGTTTAATTAACAATTATCCAAGTAAGCCATTCCACATTGTTTATTTTTTTAGACCCGGATGTCACGCAGGTAGCTATAATCTCCCACGTGGTAAGGTCAATTGCTGCTGTAACCACAAATGCACGACTGACTTCTGTTGTTGATTTCATTTGTTTGTTATTTCCATAAATGTTTCTCATTGTAACACTTCTCATCGTATTGCACATGGACGAAAGCTTGACACACGTGTCTATGGAAACCACATTGGTATAAGGGACTGTGCTTATTCCCTTCTTTTTGTTTAATGAACAATTATCAAAGTAAGCCATTCCACATTATTGGTTTTCTTAGACTCGGATGTCACGCAGGTAGCTATAATCTTCCACGAGGTAAGGTCAATTGCTGCTGTAACCACAAATGCACGACTGACATCTGTTGATGATTTCATTTGTTTGTTATTTTCTTCAATGTTTCTCATTCTAACACTTTTCATCGTATTGCTCAGGGACGAAAACTTGACACACGAGTCTAAGGAAACCACATTGGTATAAGGGACTGTTCTTATTCCCTTTTTCCTTTTTGATGAACAATTATCCAAATAAGCCATTCCACATTGTTGATTTTCTTGTACTCGGATGTCAAGCAGGTAGCTATAATCTCCCACGTGGTAAGGTCAATTGTTGCTGTAACCACAATTGCACGACTGACTTCTGTTGTTGATTTCATTTGTTTGTTATTTCCTTCTATGTTTCTCATTCTAACACTTCTCATCGTATCGCACAGGGACGAAAGCTTGACACACGTGTCTAAGGAAACCACATTGGTATAAGGGACTGTTCTTATTTCCTTCTTTTTGTTTAATGAACAATTATCCAAGTAAGCCATTCCACATTGTTGATTTTCTTGGACTCGGATGTCACGCAGGTACCTCTAATCTCCCACGTGGTAAGGTCAATTGCTGCTGTAACCACAATTGCACGACTGACTTCTGTTGTTGATTTCATTTGTTTGTTATTTCCTTCTATGTTTCTCATTCTAACACTTCTCATCGTATCGCACAGGGACGAAAGCTTGACACACGTGTCTAAGGAAACCACATTGGTATAAGGGACTGTTTTCATTCCCTTTTTTTTTGTTTAATAAACAATTATTCAAGTAAGCCATTTCACATTGTTGTTTTTCTTGGACTCGGATGTCACGCAGGTAGCTATAATCTCCGACGTGGTAAGGTCAATTGCTCCTGTAACCACAATTGGAAGGCTGACTTCTGTTGTTGATTTCATTTGTTTGTTATTTCCTTCAATGATTCTCATTCTCACACTTTTCATCGTATTGCTGAGGACGAAAGCTTGACACACGTGTCCAAGGAAACCGCTCTGCTTTGGGGGACTGAGCTTATTTCTTTTTTCTTTGTTCAATGAACAATTATCCAAGTAAGCAATTCCACATTGTTTTCTTGGACTCGGATGTCACGCAGGTAGCTATAACCTACCACGTGGTAAAGTCAATTGCTGCTGTTACCACAAATGGACGGCTGACTTCTGTTGTGGATGAACAATTCCACATTGTTGATTTTCTTGGACTCGGATGTCACGCAGGTAGCTATAATCTCCCACGTGGTAAAATCAATTGCTGCTGTAACAACAATTGAACGGCTGACTTCTGTTGTTGATTTCATTTGTTTGTTATTTCCTTCAATGTTTCTCATTCTTACATTTTTCATCGTAATGCACAGGGACGAAAGCTTGACACACGTGTCTAAGGAAACCTCATTGGTATAAGGGACTGTTTTTATTTCCTTCTTTCTGTATAATGAAGAATTATCCAAGTAAGCCTTTCCACATTTTTGATTTTCTTGGACTCGGATAACACGCGGGTAGCTATAATCTCCCACGTGGTAAGGTCAATTGCTGCTGTAACCACAATTGGACGGCTGACTTCTGTTGTTGATTTCATTTGTTTGTTATTTCCTTCAATGTTTCTCATTCTAACACTCCTCATCGTATTGCACAGGGACGAAAGCTTGACACACGTGTCTATGGAAACCACATTGGTATAAGGGACTGTTCTTATTCCCTTCTTTCTGTATAATGTTCGTAATGCACAGGGACGAAAGCTTGACACACGTGTCTAAGGAAACCTCATTGGTATAAGGGACTGTTTTTATTTCCTTCTTTCTGTATAATGAAGAATTATCCAAGTAAGCCTTTCCACATTGTTGATTTTCTTGGACTCGGATGACACGCGGGTAGCTATATTCTCCCACGTGGTCAATTGCTGCTGTAACCACAATTGGACGGCTGACTTCTGTTGTTGATTTCATTTGTTTGTTATTTCCTTCAATGTTTCTCATTCCAACACTTCTCATCGTATTGCACAGGGACGAAAGCTTGACACACGTGTCTATGGAAACCACATTGGTATAAGGGACTGTTCTTATTCCCTTCTTTCTGTATAATGATCAATTATCCAGGTAAGCCATTCCAAATTGTTGATTATCTTGGACTCGAATGTCACGCAGGTAGCTATAATCTCCGACGTGGTAAGGTCAATTGCTCCTGTAACCACAATTGGAAGGCTGACTTCTGTTGTTGATTTCATTTGTTTGTTATTTCCTTCAATGATTCTCATTCTCACACTTTTCATCGTATTGCTGAGGACGAAAGCTTGACACACGTGTCCAAGGAAACCGCTCTGCTTTGGGGGGACTGAGCTTATTTCTTTTTTCTTTGTTCAATGAACAATTATCCAAGTAAGCAATTCCACATTGTTTTCTTGGACTCGGATGTCACGCAGGTAGCTCTAATCTCCCACGTGGTAAGGTCAATTGCTGCTGTAACCACAAATGCACGACTGACTTCTGTTGTTGATTTCATTCGTTTGTTATTTTCTTCAATGTTTCTCATTCTAACACTTTTCATCGTATTGCACAGGGACGAAAGCTTGACACAAGTGTCAAAGGAAACCACTTTGGTATAAGGGACTGTTCTTATTCCCTTCTTTTTGTTTAATGAACAATTATCCAAGTAAGCCATTCCACATTGTTGATTTTCTTGGACTCGGATGTCACGCAGGTAGCTCTAATCTCCCACGTGGTAAGGTCAATTGCTGCTGTAACCACAAATGCACGACTGACTTCTGTTGTTGATTTCATTCGTTCGTTATTTTCTTCAATGTTTCTCATTCTAACACTTTTCATCGTATTGCACAGGGACGAAAGCTTGACACAAGTGTCAAAGGAAACAGTTTTGGTATAAGGGACTGTTTTCATTCCCTTTTTTTTTGTTTAATAAACAATTATTCAAGTAAGCCATTTCACATTGTTGTTTTTCTTGGACTCGGATGTCACGCAGGTAGCTATAATCTCCGACGTGGTAAGGTCAATTGCTCCTGTAACCACAATTGGAAGGCTGACTTCTGTTGTTGATTTCATTTGTTTGTTATTTCCTTCAATGATTCTCATTCTCACACTTTTCATCGTATTGCTGAGGACGAAAGCTTGACACACGTGTCCAAGGAAACCGCTCTGCTTTGGGGGACTGAGCTTATTTCTTTTTTCTTTGTTCAATGAACAATTATCCAAGTAAGCAATTCCACATTGTTTTCTTGGACTCGGATGTCACGCAGGTAGCTATAACCTACCACGTGGTAAAGTCAATTGCTGCTGTTACCACAAATGGACGGCTGACTTCTGTTGTGGATGAACAATTCCACATTGTTGATTTTCTTGGACTCGGATGTCACGCAGGTAGCTATAATCTCCCACGTGGTAAAATCAATTGCTGCTGTAACAACAATTGAAAGGCTGACTTCTGTTGTTGATTTCATTTGTTTGTTATTTCCTTCAATGTTTCTCATTCTTACACTTTTCATCGTAATGCACAGGGACGAAAGCTTGACACACGTGTCTAAGGAAACCTCATTGGTATAAGGGACTGTTTTTATTTCCTTCTTTCTGTATAATGAAGAATTATCCAAGTAAGCCTTTCCACATTTTTGATTTTCTTGGACTCGGATAACACGCGGGTAGCTATAATCTCCCACGTGGTAAGGTCAATTGCTGCTGTAACCACAATTGGACGGCTGACTTCTGTTGTTGATTTCATTTGTTTGTTATTTCCTTCAATGTTTCTCATTCTAACACTCCTCATCGTATTGCACAGGGACGAAAGCTTGACACACGTGTCTATGGAAACCACATTGGTATAAGGGACTGTTCTTATTCCCTTCTTTCTGTATAATGTTCGTAATGCACAGGGACGAAAGCTTGACACACGTGTCTAAGGAAACCTCATTGGTATAAGGGACTGTTTTTATTTCCTTCTTTCTGTATAATGAAGAATTATCCAAGTAAGCCTTTCCACATTGTTGATTTTCTTGGACTCGGATGACACGCGGGTAGCTATAATCTCCCACGTGGTCAATTGCTGCTGTAACCACAATTGGACGGCTGACTTCTGTTGTTGATTTCATTTGTTTGTTATTTCCTTCAATGTTTCTCATTCCAACACTTCTCATCGTATTGCACAGGGACGAAAGCTTGACACACGTGTCTATGGAAACCACATTGGTATAAGGGACTGTTCTTATTCCCTTCTTTCTGTATAATGATCAATTATCCAGGTAAGCCATTCCACATTGTTGATTATCTTGGACTCGGATGACATGCGGGTAGCTATAATCTCCCACGTGGTAAGGTCAATTGCTGCTGTAACCACAATTGGACGGCTGACTTCTGTTGTTGATTTCATTTGTTTGTTATTTCCTTCAATGTTTCTCATTCTAACACTTCTCATCGTATTTCACAGGGACGAAAGCTTGACACACGTGTCGAAGGAAACCGCTTTGGTATAAGGGACTGTTCTTATTCCCTTTTTTTTTCGTTTAATGATCAATTATCCAAGTAAGCCTTCCACATTCTTGTTTTTCTTGGACACGGATGTCACGCAGGAAGCTATAATTTTCCACGTGGTAAGGTCAATTGCTGCTGTAACCTCAAATGAACGGCTGACTTCTGTTGTTGATTTCATTCGTTTGTTATTTCCTTCAATGTTTCTCATTCTCACACTTTTCATCGTATTGCACAGGGACGAAAGCTTGACACACGTGTCTAAGGAAACCACATTGGTATAAGGGACTGTTCTTATTCCCTTTTTGCTTTTTGATGAACAATTATCCAAGTAAGCCATTCCACATTGTTGATTTTCTTGGACTCAGATTTCACGCAGGTAGCTATAATCTCCCACGTGGTAAGGTCAATTGCTGCTGTAACCATAAATGCACGACTGACTGCTGTTGTTGATTTCATTCGTTTGTAATTTCCTTCTATGTTTCTCATTCTAACACTTTTCATCGTATTCCACAGGGACGAAAGCTTGACACACGTGTCTAAAGAAACCACTTTGGTATAAGGGACTGTTCTTATTCCCTTTTTTTTGTTTAATCAACAATTATCCAAGTAGGCCATTCCACATTGTTGATTTACTTGGACTCGGATGACACGCGGGTAGCTATGATCTCCCACGTGGTAAGGTCAATTGCTGCTGTAACCACAATTGGACGGCTGACTTCTGTTGTTGATTTCATTTGTTTGTTATTTCCTTCAATGTTTCTCATTCTAACACTTTTCATCTTATTGCACAGGGACGAAAGCTTGACACACGTGTCTATGGAAACCACATTGGTATAAGGGACTGTTCTTATTCCCTTCTTTCTGTATAATGATCAATTATCCAAGTAAGACATTCCACATTGTTGATTTTCATGGACTCGGATGTCACGCAGGTAGCTATAATCTCCCACGTGGTAAGGTCAATTGCTGCTTAACCACAAATGCTCGACTGACTTCTGTTGTTGATTTCATTCGTTTGTTATTTTCTTCAATGTTTCTCATTCTAACACTTTTCATCTTATTGCACAGGGACGAAAGCTTGACACACGTGTCCAAGGAAACCACTTTGGTATAAGGGACTGTTCTTATTCCCTTCTTTTTGTTTAATGAACAATTATCCAAGTAAGCCATTCCACATTGTTGATTTTCTTGGACTCGGATGTCACGCAGGTAGCTATAATCTCCCACGTGGTAAGGTCAATTGCTGCTTAACCACATATGCTCGACTGACTTCTGTTGTTGATTTCATTCGTTTGTTATTTTCTTCAATGTTTCTCATTCTAACACTTTTCATCTTATTGCACAGGGACGAAAGCTTGACACACGTGTCCAAGGAAACCACTTTGGTATAAGGGACTGTTCTTATTCCCTTCTTTTTGTTTAATGAACAATTATCCAAGTAAGCCATTCCACATTGTTGATTTTCTTGGACTCGGATGTCACGCAGGGAGCTATAATCTCCCACGTGGTAAGGTCAATTGCTGCTGTAACCACAAATGCACGATTGACTTATGTTGTTGATTTCATTCGTTTGTTATTTTCTTCGATGTTTCACATTCTAACACTTTTCATCGTATTGCACAGGGACGAAAGCTTGACACACGTGTCTAAGGAAACCACAAGGGTTTGTTCTCATTCCCTTTTTTCTTATTGATGAACAATTATCCAAGTAAGCCATTCCACATTGTTGATTTTCTTGGACTCGGATGTCACGCAGGTAGCTATAATCTCCCACGTGGTGAGGTCAATTGCTGCTGTAACCACAAATGCTCGACTGACTTTTGTTGTTGATTTCATTCGTTTGTTATTTTCTTCAATGTTTCTCATTCTAACACTTTTCATCGTATTGCACAGAGACGAAAGCTTGACACACGTGTCCAAGGAAACCACTTTGGTATAAGGGACTGTTCTTATTCCCTTCTTTTTGTTTAATGAACAATTATCCAAGTAAGCCATTCCACATTGTTGATTTTCTTGGACTCGGATGTCACGCAGGTAGCTATAATCTCCCACGTGGTAAGGTCCATTGCTGCTGTAAGCAAGAAAGCACGATTGACTTCTGTTGTTGATTTCATTCGTTTGTTATTTTCTTCAATGTTTCTCATTCTAACACTTTTCATCGTATTGCACAGAGACGAAAGCTTGACACACGTGTCCAAGGAAACCACTTTGGTATAAGGGACTGTTCTCATTCCCTTCTTTTTGTTCAATGAACAATTATCCAAGTAAGCCATTCCACATTGTTGATTTTCTTGGACTCGGATGTAACGCAGGTAGCTATAATCTTCCACGTGGTAAGGTCCATTGCTGCTGTAACCACGAATGCACGATTGACCTCTGTTGTTGATTTCATTTGTTTGTTATTTCCTTCTATGTTTCTCATTCTAACAATTTTCATCGTATTGCACAAGAACGAAAGCCTGACACACGTGTCTAAAGAAACCACATTGGTATAAGGGACTGTTTTTATTCCCTTTTTTCATTTTGATGAACAATTATCCAAGTAAGCCATTCCACATTGTTGATTTTCTTGGACTACGATGTCACGCAAGTAGCTATAATCTCCCACGTGTTAAGGTCAATTGCTGCTGTAACCACAAATGCACGACTGACTTCTGTTGTTGATTTCATTCGTTTGTTATTTTCTTCAATGTTTCTCATTCTAACACTTTTCATCGTATTGCACAGGCACGAAACCTTGACACACGTGTCTAAGGAAATCACATTGGTATGAGGGACTGTTCTTATTCCCTTCTTTTTGTTTAATTAACAATTATCCAAGTAAGCCATTCCACATTGTTTATTTTCTTAGACCCGGATGTCACGCAGGTAGCTATAATCTCCCACGTGGTAAGGTCAATTGCTGCTGTAACCACAAATGCACGACTGACTTCTGTTGTTGATTTCATTTGTTTGTTATTTCCATAAATGTTTCTCATTGTAACACTTCTCATCGTATTGCACATGGACGAAAGCTTGACACACGTGTCTATGGAAACCACATTGGTATAAGGGACTGTGCTTATTCCCTTCTTTTTGTTTAATGAACAATTATCAAAGTAAGCCATTCCACATTATTGATTTTCTTAGACTCGGATGTCACGCAGGTAGCTATAATCTCCCACGTGGTAAGGTCAATTGCTGCTGTAACCACAAATGCACGACTGACTTCTGTTGTTGATTTCATTTATTTGTTATTTCCTTCAATGTTTCTCATTCTAACACTTCTCATCGTATTGCACAGGCACGAAAGCTTGACACACGTGTCTAAGGAAATCACATTGGTATGAGGGACTGTTCTTATTCCCTTCTTTTTGTTTAATTAACAATTATCCAAGTAAGCCATTCCACATTGTTTATTTTCTTAGACCCGGATGTCACGCAGGTAGCTATAATCTCCCACGTGGTAAGGTCAATTGCTGCTGTAACCACAAATGCACGACTGACTTCTGTTGTTGATTTCATTTGTTTGTTATTTCCATAAATGTTTCTCATTGTAACACTTCTCATCGTATTGCACATGGACGAAAGCTTGACACACGTGTCTATGGAAACCACATTGGTATAAGGGACTGTTCTTATTCCCTTCTTTCTGTATAATGATCAATTATCCAAGTAAGACATTCCACATTGTTGATTTTCATGGACTCGGATGTCACGCAGGTAGCTATAATCTCCCACGTGGTAAGGTCAATTGCTGCTTAACCACAAATGCTCGACTGACTTCTGTTGTTGATTTCATTCGTTTGTTATTTTCTTCAATGTTTCTCATTCTAACACTTTTCATCTTATTGCACAGGGACGAAAGCTTGACACACGTGTCCAAGGAAACCACTTTGGTATAAGGGACTGTTCTTATTCCCTTCTTTTTGTTTAATGAACAATTATCCAAGTAAGCCATTCCACATTGTTGATTTTCTTGGACTCGGATGTCACGCAGGTAGCTATAATCTCCCACGTGGTAAGGTCCATTGCTGCTGTAACCACGAATGCACGATTGACTTCTGTTGTTGATTTCATTTGTTTATTATTTCCTTCTATGTTTCTCATTCGTTAGAATGACGAAAGCTTGACACACGTGTCTAAGGAAACCACTTTGGTATGAGGGACTGTTCTTATTCCCTTCTTTTTGTTTAATGAACAATTATCCAAGTAAGCCATTCCACATTGTTGATTTTCTTGGACTCGGATGTCACGCAGGGAGCTATAATCTCCCACGTGGTAAGGTCAATTGCTGCTGTAACCACAAATGCACGATTGACTTATGTTGTTGATTTCATTCGTTTGTTATTTTCTTCAATGTTTCACATTCTAACACTTTTCATCGTATTGCACAGGGACGAAAGCTTGACACACGTGTCTAAGGAAACCACTTTGGTATAAGGGACTGTTCTTATTCCCTTCTTTTTGTTTAATGAACAATTATCCAAGTAAGCCATTCCACATTGTTGATTTTCTTGGACTCGAATGTAACGCAGGTAGCTATAATCTCCCACGTGGTAAGGTCAATTGCTGCTGTAACCACAAATGCACGACTGACTTCTGTTGTTGATTTCATTCGTTTGTTATTTTCTTCAATGTTTCTCATTCTAACACTTTTCATCGTATTGCACAGGAACGAAAGCCTGACACACGTGTCTAAGGAAACCACATTGGTATAAGGGACTGTTTTTATTCCCTTTTTTCATTTTGATGAACAATTATCCAAGTAAGCCATTCCACATTGTTGATTTTCTTGGACTACGATGTCACGCAAGTAGCTATAATCTCCCACGTGTTAAGGTCAATTGCTGCTGTAACCACAAATGCACGACTGACTTCTGTTGTTGATTTCATTCGTTTGTTATTTTCTTCAATGTTTCTCATTCTAACACTTTTCATCGTATTGCACAGGGACGAAAGCTTGACACACGTGTCTAAGGAAACCAATTTGGTTTAAGGGACTGTGCTTATTGCCTTCTTTTTGTTTAATGAACAATTATCAAAGTAAGCCATTCCACATTATTGATTTTCTTAGACTCGGATGTCACGCAGGTAGCTATAATCTCCCACGTGGTAAGGTCAATTGCTGCTGTAACCACAAATGCACGACTGACTTCTGTTGTTGATTTCATTTATTTGTTATTTCCTTCAATGTTTCTCATTCTAACACTTCTCATCGTATTGCACAGGCACGAAAGCTTGACACACGTGTCTAAGGAAATCACATTGGTATGAGGGACTGTTCTTATTCCCTTCTTTTTGTTTAATTAACAATTATCCAAGTAAGCCATTCCACATTGTTTATTTTCTTAGACCCGGATGTCACGCAGGTAGCTATAATCTCCCACGTGGTAAGGTCAATTGCTGCTGTAACCACAAATGCACGACTGACTTCTGTTGTTGATTTCATTTGTTTGTTATTTCCATAAATGTTTCTCATTGTAACACTTCTCATCGTATTGCACATGGACGAAAGCTTGACACACGTGTCTATGGAAACCACATTGGTATAAGGTACTGTTCTTATTCCCTTCTTTCTGTATAATGATCAATTATCCAAGTAAGACATTCCACATTGTTGATTTTCATGGACTCGGATGTCACGCAGGTAGCTATAATCTCCCACGTGGTAAGGTCAATTGCTGCTGTAACCACGAATGCACGACTGACTTCTGTTGTTGATTTCATTTGTTCGTTATTTCCATAAATGTTTCTCATTGTAACACTTCTCATCGTATTGCACATGGACGAAAGCTTGACACACGTGTCTATGGAAACCACATTGGTATAAGGTACTGTTCTTATTCCCTTCTTTTTGTTTAATGAACAATTATCCAAGTAAGCCATTCCACATTGTTGATTTTCTTGGACTCGGATGTCACGCAGGGAGCTATAATCTCCCACGTGGTAAGGTCAATTGCTGCTGTAACCACAAATGCACGATTGACTTATGTTGTTGATTTCATTCGTTTGTTATTTTCTTCAATGTTTCACATTCTAACACTTTTCATCGTATTGCACAGGGACGAAAGCTTGACACACGTGTCTAAGGAAACCACTTTGGTATAAGGGACTGTTCTTATTCCCTTCTTTTTGTTTAATGAACAATTATCCAAGTAAGCCATTCCACATTGTTGATTTTCTTGGACTCGAATGTAACGCAGGTAGCTATAATCTCCCACGTGGTAAGGTCAATTGCTGCTGTAACCACAAATGCACGACTGACTTCTGTTGTTGATTTCATTCGTTTGTTATTTTCTTCAATGTTTCTCATTCTAACACTTTTCATCGTATTGCACAGGGACGAAAGCTTGACACACGTGTCTAAGGAAACAACTTTGGTATAAGGAATGTTCTTATTTCCTTCTTTTTGTTTAATGAACAATTATCCAAGTAAGCCATTGCACATTGTTGATTTTCTTGGACTCGGATGTCACGCAGGTAGCTATAATCTCCCACGTGGTAAGGTCAATTGCTGCTGTAACCACAAATGCACGACTGACTTCTGTTGTTGATTTCATTTGTTTGTTTTTTCCTTCTATGTTTCTCATTCTAACACTTTTTATCATATTGCACAGGGACGAAAGCTTGACACACGTGTCTAAGAAAACCACATCGGTATAAGGGACTCTTCTTATTCCCTTTTCTTCTTTTTGATGAACAATTATCCAAATAAGCCATTGCACCTTGTTGATTTTCTTGGACTCGGATGTCACGCAGGTAGCTATAATCTCCCACGTGGTAAGGTCAATTGCTGCTGTAACCACGAATGCACGACTGACTTCTGTTGTTGATTTCATTTGTTCGTTATTTCCAGAAATGTTTCTCATTGTAACACTTCTCATCGTATTGCACATGGACGAAAGCTTGACACACGTGTCTATGGAAACCACATTGGTATAAGGTACTGTTCTTATTCCCTTCTTTTTGTTTAATGAACAATTATCCAAGTAAGCCATTCCACATTGTTGATTTTCTTGGACTCGGATGTCACGCAGGTAGCTATAATCTCCCACGTGGTAAGGTCAATTGCTGCTGTAACCACGAATGCACGACTGACTTCTGTTGTTGATTTCATTTGTTCGTTATTTCCATAAATGTTTCTCATTGTAACACTTCTCATCGTATTGCACATGGACGAAAGCTTGACACACGTGTCTATGGAAACCACATTGGTATAAGGTACTGTTCTTATTCCCTTCTTTTTGTTTAATGAACAATTATCCAAGTAAGCCATTCCACATTGTTGATTTTCTTGGACTCGGATGTCACGCAGGTAGCTATAATCTCCCACGTGGTAAGGTCAATTGCTGCTGTAACCACAAATGCACGACTGACTTCTGTTGTTGATTTCATTCGTTTGTTATTTTCTTCAATGTTTCTCATTCTAACACTTTTCATCGTATTCCACAGGGACGAAAGCTTGACACACGTGTCTATGGAAACCACATCGGTATAAGGGACTGTTCTTATTCCATTATTTCTGTATAATGAACAATTATCCAAGTAAGCCATTCCACATTGTTGATTTCCTTGGACTAGGATGTCACGCAGCTAGCTATAATCTCCCACGTGGTAAGGTCAATTGCTGCTGTAACCACAAATGCACGACTGACTTCTGTTGTTGATTTCATTCGTTTGTTATTTTCTTCAATGTTTCTCATTCTAACACTTTTCATCGTATTCCACAGGGACGAAAGCTTGACACACGTGTCTAAGGAAACCACTTTGGTATAAGGGACTGTTCTTATTCCCTTCTTTTTGTTTAATGAACAATTATCCAAGTAAGCCATTCCATATTGTTGATTTTCTTGGACTCGGATGTCACGCAGGTAGCTATAATCTCCCACGTGGTAAGGTCCATTGCTGCTGTCACCATGAATGCACGATTGACTTCTGTTGTTGATTTCATTTGTTTGTTATTTCCTTCTATGTTTCTCATTCTAACACTTTTCATCGTATTGCACAGGGACGAAAGCTTGACACACGTGTCTAAGGAAACCACTTTGGTATAAGGGACTGTTCTTATTCCCTTCTTTTTATTTAATGAACAATTATCCAAGTAAGCCATTCCACATTGTTGATTGCTGCTGTAACCACAAATGCACGACTGACTTCTGTTTTTGATTTCATTCGTTTGTTATTTTCTTCAATGTTTCACATTCTAATACTTTTCATCGTATTGCACATGGACGAAAGCTTGACACAAGTGTCTAAGGAAACCACTTTGGTATAAGGGACTGTTCTTATTCCCTTCTTTTTATTTAATGAACAATTATCCAAGTAAGCCTTTCCACATTGTTGATTTTCTTGGACTCGGATGTAACGCAGGTAGCTATAATCTCCCACGTGGTAAGGTCCATTGCTGCTGTAACCACGAATGCACGATTGACTTCTGTTGTTGATTTCATTCGGTTGTTATTTCCTTCTATGTTTCTCATTCTAACACTTTTCATCGTATTGCTCTGGGACGAAAGCTTGACACACGTGTCTAAGGAAATCACATTGGTATAAGGGACTGTTCTTATTCCCTTCTTTTTGTTTAATTAACAATTATCCAAGTAGGCCATTCCACATTTTTTATTTTCTTGGACTCGGATGACACACGGGTAGCTATAATCTCCCACGTGGTAAGGTCATTTGCTGCTGTAACCACAATTGGACGGCTGACTTCTGTTGTTGATTTCATTTGTTTGTTATTTCCATCAATGTTTCTCATTCTAACACTTCTCATCGTATTGCACAGGGACGAAAGCTTGACACACGTGTCTATGGAAACCACATTGGTATAAGGGACTGTTCTTATTCCCTTTTGTCATTTTGATGAACAATTATCCAAGTAAGCCATTCCACATTGTTGATTTTGTTGGACTGCGATGTCACGCAGGTAGCTATAATCTCCCACGTGTTAAGGTCAATTGCTGCTGTAACCACAAATGCACTACTGACTTCTGTTGTTGACTTCATTCGTTTGTTATTTTCTTCAATGTTTCTCATTCTAACACTTTTCATCGTATTGCACAGGGACGAAAGCTGAACACACGTGTCTAAGGAAACCAATTTGGTATAAGGGACTGTGCTTATTCCCTTCTTTTTGTTTCATGAACAATTATCAAAGTAAGCCATTCCACATTGTTGATTTTCTTAGACTCGGATGTCACGCAGGTAGCTATAATCTCCCACGTGGTAAGATCAATTGCTGCTGTAACCACAAATGCACGACTGACTTCTGTTGTTGATTTCATTTGTTTGTTATTTCCTTCAATGTTTCTCATTCTAACACTTCTCATCGTATTGCACAGGGACGAAAGCTTGACACACGTGTCTAAGGAAATCACATTGGTATAAGGGACTGTTCTCATTCCCTTCTTTTTGTTCAATTAACAATTATCCAAGTAGGCCATTCCACATTGTTTATTTTTTTGGACTCGGATGACACACTGGTAGCTATAATCTCCCACGTGGTAAGGTCATTTGCTGCTGTAACCACAATTGGACGGCTGACTTCTGTTGTTGATTTCATTTGTTTGTTATTTCCTTCAATGTTTCTCATTCTAACACTTCTCATCGTATTGCAGAGGGACGAAAGCTTGACACACGTGTCTATGGAAACCACATTGGTATGAGGGACTGTTCTTATTCCCTTCTTTCTGAATAATGATCAATTATCCAAGTAAGCCATTCCACAGTGTTGATTTTCTTGGACTCGGATGACACGCAGGTAGCTATAATCTCCAACGTGGTAAGGTCAATTTGGTAAAAGGGACTGTTCTTATTCCCTTCTTTTTGTTTAATGAACAATTATCCAAGTAAGCCATTCCACATTGTTGATTTTCTTGGACTCGGATGTCACGCAGGTAGCTATAATCTCCCACGTGGTAAGGTCCATTGCTGCTGTAATCACGAATGCACGACTGACTTCTGTTGTTGATTTCATTTGTTTGTTATTTCCTTCTATGTTTCTCATTCTAACACTTTTCATCGTATTGCACAGGGACGAAAGCTTGACACACGTGTCTAAGGAAACCACATTGGTATAAGGGACTGTTCTCATTCCCTTTTTTCTTTTTGATGAACAATTATCCAACTAAGCCATTCCACATTGTTGATTTTCTTGGACTCGTATGTCACGCAGGAAGCTATAATCTCCTACGTGGTAAGGTCAATTGCTGCTGTAACCACAAATGCACGACTGACTTCTGTTGTTGATTTCATTTGTTTGTTATTTCCTTCAATGTTTCTCATTCTAACACTTCTCATCGTATTGCACAGGGACGAAAGCTTGACACAAGTGTCAAAGGAAACCACTTTGGTATAAGGGACTGTTCTTATTCCCTTCTTTCTGTATAATGATCAATTATCCAAGTAAGCCATTCCACATTGTTGATTTTCATGGACTCGGATGACACGCGGGTAGCTATAATCTCCCACGTGGTAAGGTCAATTGCTGCTGTAACCACAAATGCACGACTGACTTCTATTGTTGATTTCATTTGTTTGTTATTTCCTTCTATGTTTCTCATTCTAACACTTCTCATCGTATTGCACAGGGACGAAAGCTTGACACACGTGTCTAAGGAAACCACATTGTTATAAGGGACTGTTCTTATTCCCTTTTTCTTTTAGATGAACAATTATCCAAGTAAGCCATTCCACATTTCTGATTTTCTTGGACTCGTATGTCACGCAGGAAGCTATAATCTCCTACGTGGTAAGGTCAATTGCTGCTGTAACCACAAATGCACGACTGACTTCTGTTGTTGATTTCATTCGTTTGTTATTTTCTTCAATGTTTCTCATTCTAACACTTTTCATCGTATTGCACAGGGACGAAAGCTTGACACAAGTGTCAAAGGAAACCACTTTGGTATAAGGGACTGTTCTTATTCCCTTCTTTTTGTTTAATGAACAATTATCCAAATAAGCTATTCCACATTGTTGATTTTCTTGGACTCGGATGTCACGCAGGTAGCTCTAATCTCCCACGTGGTAAGGTCAATTGCTGCTGTAACCACAAATGCACGACTGACTTCTATTGTTGATTTCATTTGTTTGTTATTTCCTTCTATGTTTCTCATTCTAACACTTCTCATCGTATCGCACAGGGACGAAAGCTTGACACACGTGTCTAAGGAAACCACATTGGTATAAGGGACTGTTCTTATTCCCTTTTTCTTTTTGATGGACAATTATCCAAGTAAGCCATTCCACATTTTTGATTTTCTTGGACTCGTGTGTCACGCAGGAAGCTATAATCTCCCACGTGGTAAGGTCAATTGCTGCTGTAACCACAAATGCACGACTGACTTCTGTTGTTGATTTCATTCGTTTGTTATTTTCTTCAATGTTTCTCATTCTAACACTTTTCATCGTATTGCACAGGGACGAAAGCTTGACACAAGTGTCAAAGGAAACAGTTTTGGTATAAGGGACTGTTTTCATTCCCTTTTTTTTTGTTTAATAAACAATTATTCAAGTAAGCCATTTCACATTGTTGTTTTTCTTGGACTCGGATGTCACGCAGGTAGCTATAATCTCCGACGTGGTAAGGTCAATTGCTCCTGTAACCACAATTGGAAGGCTGACTTCTGTTGTTGATTTCATTTGTTTGTTATTTCCTTCAATGATTCTCATTCTCACACTTTTCATCGTATTGCTGAGGACGAAAGCTTGACACACGTGTCCAAGGAAACCGCTCTGCTTTGGGGGACTGAGCTTATTTCTTTTTTCTTTGTTCAATGAACAATTATCCAAGTAAGCAATTCCACATTGTTTTCTTGGACTCGGATGTCACGCAGGTAGCTATAACCTACCACGTGGTAAAGTCAATTGCTGCTGTTACCACAAATGGACGGCTGACTTCTGTTGTGGATGAACAATTCCACATTGTTGATTTTCTTGGACTCGGATGTCACGCAGGTAGCTATAATCTCCCACGTGGTAAAATCAATTGCTGCTGTAACAACAATTGAACGGCTGACTTCTGTTGTTGATTTCATTTGTTTGTTATTTCCTTCAATGTTTCTCATTCTTACACTTTTCATCGTAATGCACAGGGACGAAAGCTTGACACATGTGTCTAAGGAAACCACATTGGTATAAGGGAATGTTTTTATTTCCTTCTTTCTGTATAATGAAGAATTATCCAAGTAAGCCTTTCCACATTGTTGATTTTCTTGGACTCGGATAACACGCGGGTAGCTATAATCTCCCACGTGGTAAAGTCAATTGCTGCTGTAACCACAATTGGACGGCTGACTTCTGTTGTTGATTTCATTTGTTTGTTATTTCCTTCAATGTATCTCATTCTAACACTCCTCATCGTATTGCACAGGGACGAAAGCTTGACACACGTGTCTATGGAAACCACATTGGTATAAGGGACTGTTCTTATTCCCTTCTTTCTGTATAATGTTCGTAATGTACAGGGACGAAAGCTTGACACACGTGTCTAAGGAAACCTCATTGGTATAAGGGACTGTTTTTATTTCCTTCTTTCTGTATAATGAAGAATTATCCAAGTAAGCCTTTCCACATTGTTGATTTTCTTGGACTCGGATGACACGCGGGTAGCTATAATCTCCCACGTGGTAAGGTCAATTGCTGCTGTAACCACAATTGGACGGCTGACTTCTGTTGTTGATTTCATTTGTTTGTTATTTCCTTCAATGTTTCTCATTCCAACACTTCTCATCGTATTGCACAGGGACGAAAGCTTGACACACGTGTCTATGGAAACCTTATTGGTATAAGGGACTGTTCTCGTTCCCTTCTTTCTGTATAATGATCAATTATCCAGGTAAGCCATTCCACATTGTTGATTATCTTGGACTCGGATGACACGCGGGTAGCTATAATCTAACACGTGGTAAGGTCAATTGCTGCTGTAACCACAATTGGACGGCTGACTTCTGTTGTTGATTTCTTTTGTTTGTTATTTCCTTCAATGTTTCTCATTCTAACACTTCTCATCGTATTTCACAGGGACGAAAGCTTGACGCACGTGTCGAAGGAAACCGCTTTGGTATAAGGGACTGTTCTTATTCCCTTTTTTTTTCGTTTAATGATCAATTATCCAAGTAAGCCTTCCACATTCTTGTTTTTTTTGGACACGGATGTCACGCAGGAAGCTATAATTTTCCACGTGGTAAGGTCAATTGCTGCTGTAACCTCAAATGAACGGCTGACTTCTGTTGTTGATTTCATTCGTTTGTTATTTCCTTCAATGTTTCTCATTCTAACACTTTTCATCGTATTGCACAGGGACGAAAGCTTGACACACGTGTCTAAGGAAACCACATTGGTATAAGGGACTGTTCTTATTCCCTTTTTGCTTTTTGATGAACAATTATCCAAGTAAGCCATTCCACATTGTTGATTTTCTTGGACTCAGATGTCACGCAGGTAGCTATAATCTCCCACGTGGTAAGGTCAATTGCTGCTGTAACCACAAATGCACGACTGACTTCTGTTGTTGATTTCATTTGTTTGTTATTTCCTTCTATGTTTCTCATTCTAACACTTTTCACCGTATTGCACAGGGACGAAAGCTTGACACACGTGTCTAAGGAAACCACTTTGGTATAAGGGACTGTTCTTATTCCCTTCTTTTTGTTTAATGAACAATTATCCAAGTAAGCCATTCCACATTGTTGATTTTCTTGGACTCGGATGTCACGCAGGTAGCTCTAATCTCCCACGTGGTAAGGTCAATTGCTGCTATAAACACAAATGCACGACTGACTTCTATTGTTGATTTCATTCGTTTGTTATTTCCTTCAATGTTTCTCATTCTAACACTTTTCATGGTATTGCACAGGGACGAAAGCTTGACACACGTGTCTAAGGAAACCATTTTGGTATAAGGGACTGTTCTCATTCCCTTCTTTTTGTTTAATGAACAATTATCCAAGTAAGCCATTCCACATTGTTGATTTTCTTGGACTCGGATGTCACGCAGGTAGCTATAATCTTCCACGAGGTAAGGTCCATTGCTGCTGTAATCACGAATGCACGACTGACTTCTGTTGTTGATTTCATTTGTTTGTTATTTCCTTCTATGTTTCTCATTCTAACACTTTTCATCGTATTGCACAGGGACGAAAGCTTGACACACGTGTCTAAGGAAACCACATTGGTATAAGGGACTGTTCTCATTCCCTTTTTTCTTTTTGATGAACAATTATCCAAGTAAGCCATTCCACATTGTTGATTTTCTTGGACTCGTATGTCACGCAGGAAGCTATAATCTCCTACGTGGTAAGGTCAATTGCTGCTGTAACCACAAATGCACGACTGACTTCTGTTGTTGATTTCATTTGTTTGTTATTTCCTTCAATGTTTCTCATTCTAACACTTCTCATCGTATTGCACAGGGACGAAAGCTTGACACACCTGTCTATGGAAACCACATTGGTATAAGGGACTGTTCTTTTTCCCTTCTTTCTGTATAATGATCAATTATCCAAGTAAGCCATTCCACATTGTTGATTTTCATGGACTCGGATGACACGCGGGTAGCTATAATCTCCCACGTGGTAAGGTCAATTGCTGCTGTAACCACAAATGCACGACTGACTTCTATTGTTGATTTCATTTGTTTGTTATTTCCTTCTATGTTTCTCATTCTAACACTTCTCATCGTATTGCACAGGGACGAAAGCTTGACACACGTGTCTAAGGAAACCACATTGTTATAAGGGACTGTTCTTATTCCCTTTTTCTTTTAGATGAACAATTATCCAAGTAAGCCATTCCACATTTCTGATTTTCTTGGACTCGTATGTCACGCAGGAAGCTATAATCTCCTACGTGGTAAGGTCAATTGCTGCTGTAACCACAAATGCACGACTGACTTCTGTTGTTGATTTCATTCGTTTGTTATTTTCTTCAATGTTTCTCATTCTAACACTTTTCATCGTATTGCACAGGGACGAAAGCTTGACACAAGTGTCAAAGGAAACCACTTTGGTATAAGGGACTGTTCTTATTCCCTTCTTTTTGTTTAATGAACAATTATCCAAATAAGCTATTCCACATTGTTGATTTTCTTGGACTCGGATGTCACGCAGGTAGCTCTAATCTCCCACGTGGTAAGGTCAATTGCTGCTGTAACCACAAATGCACGACTGACTTCTATTGTTGATTTCATTTGTTTGTTATTTCCTTCTATGTTTCTCATTCTAACACTTCTCATCGTATCGCACAGGGACGAAAGCTTGACACACGTGTCTAAGGAAACCACATTGGTATAAGGGACTGTTCTTATTCCCTTTTTCTTTTTGATGGACAATTATCCAAGTAAGCCATTCCACATTTTTGATTTTCTTGGACTCGTGTGTCACGCAGGAAGCTATAATCTCCCACGTGGTAAGGTCAATTGCTGCTGTAACCACAAATGCACGACTGACTTCTGTTGTTGATTTCATTCGTTTGTTATTTTCTTCAATGTTTCTCATTCTAACACTTTTCATCGTATTGCACAGGGACGAAAGCTTGACACAAGTGTCAAAGGAAACAGTTTTGGTATAAGGGACTGTTTTCATTCCCTTTTTTTTTGTTTAATAAACAATTATTCAAGTAAGCCATTTCACATTGTTGTTTTTCTTGGACTCGGATGTCACGCAGGTAGCTATAATCTCCGACGTGGTAAGGTCAATTGCTCCTGTAACCACAATTGGAAGGCTGACTTCTGTTGTTGATTTCATTTGTTTGTTATTTCCTTCAATGATTCTCATTCTCACACTTTTCATCGTATTGCTGAGGACGAAAGCTTGACACACGTGTCCAAGGAAACCGCTCTGCTTTGGGGGACTGAGCTTATTTCTTTTTTCTTTGTTCAATGAACAATTATCCAAGTAAGCAATTCCACATTGTTTTCTTGGACTCGGATGTCACGCAGGTAGCTATAACCTACCACGTGGTAAAGTCAATTGCTGCTGTTACCACAAATGGACGGCTGACTTCTGTTGTGGATGAACAATTCCACATTGTTGATTTTCTTGGACTCGGATGTCACGCAGGTAGCTATAATCTCCCACGTGGTAAAATCAATTGCTGCTGTAACAACAATTGAACGGCTGACTTCTGTTGTTGATTTCATTTGTTTGTTATTTCCTTCAATGTTTCACATTCTTACACTTTTCATCGTAATGCACAGGGACGAAAGCTTGACACACGTGTCTAAGGAAACCACATTGGTATAAGGGAATGTTTTTATTTCCTTCTTTCTGTATTATGAAGAATTATCCAAGTAAGCCTTTCCACATTGTTGATTTTCTTGGACTCGGATAACACGCGGGTAGCTATAATCTCCCACGTGGTAAAGTCAATTGCTGCTGTAACCACAATTGGACGGCTGACTTCTGTTGTTGATTTCATTTGTTTGTTATTTCCTTCAATGTATCTCATTCTAACACTCCTCATCGTATTGCACAGGGACGAAAGCTTGACACACGTGTCTATGGAAACCACATTGGTATAAGGGACTGTTCTTATTCCCTTCTTTCTGTATAATGTTCGTAATGTACAGGGACGAAAGCTTGACACACGTGTCTAAGGAAACCTCATTGGTATAAGGGACTGTTTTTATTTCCTTCTTTCTGTATAATGAAGAATTATCCAAGTAAGCCTTTCCACATTGTTGATTTTCTTGGACTCGGATGACACGCGGGTAGCTATAATCTCCCACGTGGTAAGGTCAATTGCTGCTGTAACCACAATTGGACGGCTGACTTCTGTTGTTGATTTCATTTGTTTGTTATTTCCTTCAATGTTTCTCATTCCAACACTTCTCATCGTATTGCACAGGGACGAAAGCTTGACACACGTGTCTATGGAAACCTTATTGGTATAAGGGACTGTTCTCGTTCCCTTCTTTCTGTATAATGATCAATTATCCAGGTAAGCCATTCCACATTGTTGATTATCTTGGACTCGGATGACACGCGGGTAGCTATAATCTAACACGTGGTAAGGTCAATTGCTGCTGTAACCACAATTGGACGGCTGACTTCTGTTGTTGATTTCTTTTGTTTGTTATTTCCTTCAATGTTTCTCATTCTAACACTTCTCATCGTATTTCACAGGGACGAAAGCTTGACGCACGTGTCGAAGGAAACCGCTTTGGTATAAGGGACTGTTCTTATTCCCTTTTTTTTTCGTTTAATGATCAATTATCCAAGTAAGCCTTCCACATTCTTGTTTTTTTTGGACACGGATGTCACGCAGGAAGCTATAATTTTCCACGTGGTAAGGTCAATTGCTGCTGTAACCTCAAATGAACGGCTGACTTCTGTTGTTGATTTCATTCGTTTGTTATTTCCTTCAATGTTTCTCATTCTAACACTTTTCATCGTATTGCACAGGGACGAAAGCTTGACACACGTGTCTAAGGAAACCACATTGGTATAAGGGACTGTTCTTATTCCCTTTTTGCTTTTTGATGAACAATTATCCAAGTAAGCCATTCCACATTGTTGATTTTCTTGGACTCAGATGTCACGCAGGTAGCTATAATCTCCCACGTGGTAAGGTCAATTGCTGCTGTAACCACAAATGCACGACTGACTTCTGTTGTTGATTTCATTTGTTTGTTATTTCCTTCTATGTTTCTCATTCTAACACTTTTCACCGTATTGCACAGGGACGAAAGCTTGACACACGTGTCTAAGGAAACCACTTTGGTATAAGGGACTGTTCTTATTCCCTTCTTTTTGTTTAATGAACAATTATCCAAGTAAGCCATTCCACATTGTTGATTTTCTTGGACTCGGATGTCACGCAGGTAGCTCTAATCTCCCACGTGGTAAGGTCAATTGCTGCTATAAACACAAATGCACGACTGACTTCTATTGTTGATTTCATTCGTTTGTTATTTCCTTCAATGTTTCTCATTCTAACACTTTTCATGGTATTGCACAGGGACGAAAGCTTGACACACGTGTCTAAGGAAACCATTTTGGTATAAGGGACTGTTCTCATTCCCTTCTTTTTGTTTAATGAACAATTATCCAAGTAAGCCATTCCACATTGTTGATTTTCTTGGACTCGGATGTCACGCAGGTAGCTATAATCTTCCACGAGGTAAGGTCAATTGCTGCTGTAACCACAAATGCACGACTGACATCTGTTGATGATTTCATTTGTTTGTTATTTTCTTCAATGTTTCTCATTCTAACACTTTTCATCGTATTGCTCAGGGACGAAAACTTGACACACGAGTCTAAGGACATTGGTATAAGGGACTGTTCTTATTCCCTTTTTCCTTTTTGATGAACAATTATCCAAATAAGCCATTCCACATTGTTGATTTTCTTGGACTCGGATGTCACGCAGGTAGCTATAATCTCCCACGTGGTAAGGTCAATTGCTGCTGTAACCACAATTGCACGACTGACTTCTGTTGTTGATTTCATTTGTTTGTTATTTCCTTCAATGTTTCTCATTCTAACTCTTTTCATCGTATTTTACACAGGGACGAAAACTTGACACACGTGTCTAAGGAAACCACTTTGGTATAAGGGACTGTTCTTATTTCCTTCTTTTTGTTTAATGAACAATTATCCAAGTAAGCCATTCCACATTGTTGATTTTCTTGGACTCGGATGTCACGCAGGTAGCTATAATCTCCGACGTGGTAGGGTCAATTGCTCCTGTAACCACAATTGGAAGGCTGACTTCTGTTGTTGATTTCATTTGTTTGTTATTTCCTTCAATGATTCTCATTCTCACACTTTTCATCGTATTGCTGAGGACGAAAGCTTGACACACGTGTCCAAGGAAACCGCTCTGCTTTGGGGGACTGAGCTTATTTCTTTTTTCTTTGTTCAATGAACAATTATCCAAGTAAGCAATTCCACATTGTTTTCTTGGACTCGGATGTCACGCAGGTAGCTCTAATCTCCCACGTGGTAAGGTCAATTGCTGCTGTAACCACAAATGCACGACTGACTTCTATTGTTGATTTCATTTGTTTGTTATTTCCTTCTATGTTTCTCATTCTAACACTTCTCATCTTATTGCACAGGGACGAAAGCTTGACACACGTGTCTAAGGAAACCACATTGTTATAAGGGACTGTTCTTATTCCCTTTTTCTTTTTGATGAACAATTATCCAAGTAAGCCATTCCACATTTCTGATTTTCTTGGACTCGTATGTCACGCAGGAAGCTATAATCTCCTACGTGGTAAGGTCAATTGCTGCTGTAACCACAAATGCACGACTGACTTCTGTTGTTGATTTCATTCGTTTGTTATTTTCTTCAATGTTTCTCATTCTAACACTTTTCATCGTATTGCACAGGGACGAAAGCTTGACACAAGTGTCAAAGGAAACCACTTTGGTATAAGGGACTGTTCTTATTCCCTTCTTTTTGTTTAATGAACAATTATCCAAGTAAGCCATTCCACATTGTTGATTTTCTTGGACTCGGATGTCACGCAGGTAGCTATAATCTCCCACGTGGTGAGGTCAATTGCTGCTGTAACCACAAATGCTCGACTGACTTTTGTTGTTGATTTCATTCGTTTGTTATTTTCTTCAATGTTTCTCATTCTAACACTTTTCATCGTATTGCACAGGGACGAAAGCTTGACACAAGTGTCAAAGGAAACCACTTTGGTATAAGGGACTGTTCTTATTTCCTTCTTTTTGTTTAATGAACAATTATCCAAGTAAGCCATTCCACATTGTTGATTTTCTTGGACTCGGATGTCACGCAGGTAGCTATAATCTCCGACGTGGTAAGGTCAATTGCTCCTGTAACCACAATTGGAAGGCTGACTTCTGTTGTTGATTTCATTTGTTTGTTATTTCCTTCAATGATTCTCATTCTCACACTTTTCATCGTATTGCTGAGGACGAAAGCTTGACACACGTGTCCAAGGAAACCGCTCTGCTTTGGGGGACTGAGCTTATTTCTTTTTTCTTTGTTCAATGAACAATTATCCAAGTAAGCAATTCCACATTGTTTTCTTGGACTCGGATGTCACGCAGGTAGCTCTAATCTCCCACGTGGTAAGGTCAATTGCTGCTGTAACCACAAATGCACGACTGACTTCTATTGTTGATTTCATTTGTTTGTTATTTCCTTCTATGTTTCTCATTCTAACACTTCTCATCGTATCGCACAGGGACGAAAGCTTGACACACGTGTCTAAGGAAACCACATTGGTATAAGGGACTGTTCTTATTCCCTTTTTCTTTTTGATGAACAATTATCCAAGTAAGCCATTCCACATTTTTGATTTTCTTGGACTCGTGTGTCACGCAGGAAGCTATAATCTCCCACGTGGTAAGGTCAATTGCTGCTGTAACCACAAATGCACGACTGACTTCTGTTGTTGATTTCATTCGTTCGTTATTTTCTTCAATGTTTCTCATTCTAACACTTTTCATCGTATTGCACAGGGACGAAAGCTTGACACACGTGTCTGAGGAAACCACATTGGTATAAGGGACTGTTCTTATTCCCTTTTTCTTTTTGATGAACAATTATTCAAGTAAGCCATTTCACATTGTTGTTTTTCTTGGACTCGGATGTCACGCAGGTAGCTATAATCTCCGACGTGGTAAGGTCAATTGCTCCTGTAACCACAATTGGAAGGCTGACTTCTGTTGTTGATTTCATTTGTTTGTTATTTCCTTCAATGATTCTCATTCTCACACTTTTCATCGTATTGCTGAGGACGAAAGCTTGACACAGGTGTCCAAGGAAACCGCTCTGCTTTGGGGGACTGAGCTTATTTCTTTTTTCTTTGTTCAATGAACAATTATCCAAGTAAGCAATTCCACATTGTTTTCATGGACTCGGATGTCACGCAGGTAGCTATAACCTACCACGTGGTAAAGTCAATTGCTGCTGTTACCACAAATGGACGGCTGACTTCTGTTGTGGATGAACAATTCCACATTGTTGATTTTCTTGGACTCGGATGTCACGCAGGTAGCTATAATCTCCCACGTGGTAAAATCAATTGCTGCTGTAACAACAATTGAAAGGCTGACTTCTGTTGTTGATTTCATTTGTTTGTTATTTCCTTCAATGTTTCTCATTCTTACACTTTTCATCGTAATGCACAGGGACGAAAGCTTGACACACGTGTCTAAGGAAACCTCATTGGTATAAGGGACTGTTTTTATTTCCTTCTTTCTGTATAATGAAGAATTATCCAAGTAAGCCTTTCCACATTGTTGATTTTCTTGGACTCGGATAACACGCGGGTAGCTATAATCTCCCACGTGGTAAGGTCAATTGCTGCTGTAACCACAATTGGACGGCTGACTTCTGTTGTTGATTTCATTTGTTTGTTATTTCCTTCAATGTTTCTCATTCTAACACTCCTCATCGTATTGCACAGGGACGAAAGCTTGACACACGTGTCTATGGAAACCACATTGGTATAAGGGACTGTTCTTATTCCCTTCTTTCTGTATAATGTTCGTAATGCACAGGGACGAAAGCTTGACACACGTGTCTAAGGAAACCTCATTGGTATAAGGGACTGTTTTTATTTCCTTCTTTCTGTATAATGAAGAATTATCCAAGTAAGCCTTTCCACATTGTTGATTTTCTTGGACTCGGATGACACGCGGGTAGCTATAATCTCCCACGTGGTAAGGTCAATTGCTGCTGTAACCACAATTGGACGGCTGACTTCTGTTGTTGATTTCATTTGTTTGTTATTTCCTTCAATGTTTCTCATTCCAACACTTCTCATCGTATTGCACAGGGACGAAAGCTTGACACACGTGTCTATGGAAACCACATTGGTATAAGGGACTGTTCTTATTCCCTTCTTTCTGTATAATGATCAATTATCCAGGTAAGCCATTCCACATTGTTGATTATCTTGGACTCGGATGACACGCGGGTAGCTATAATCTCCCACGTGGTAAGGTCAATTGCTGCTGTAACCACAATTGGACGGCTGACTTCTGTTGTTGATTTCATTTGTTTGTTATTTCCTTCAATGTTTCTCATTCTAACACTTCTCATCGTATTTCACAGGGACGAAAGCTTGACACACGTGTCTAAGGAAACCACTTTGGTATAAGGGACTGTTCTTATTCCCTTTTTTTTTCGTTTAATGATCAATTATCCAAGTAAGCCTTCCACATTCTTGTTTTTCTTGGACACGGATGTCACGCAGGAAGCTATAATTTTCCACGTGGTAAGGTCAATTGCTGCTGTAACCTCAAATGAACGGCTGACTTCTGTTGTTGATTTCATTCGTTTGTTATTTCCTTCAATGTTTCTCATTCTCACACTTTTCATCGTATTGCACAGGGACGAAAGCTTGACACACGTGTCTAAGGAAACCACATTGGTATAAGGGACTGTTCTTATTCCCTTTTTGCTTTTTGATGAACAATTATCCAAGTAAGCCATTCCACATTGTTGATTTTCTTGGACTCAGATTTCACGCAGGTAGCTATAATCTCCCACGTGGTAAGGTCAATTGCTGCTGTAACCACAAATGCACGACTGACTTCTGTTGTTGATTTCATTTGTTTGTTATTTCCTTCTATGTTTCTCATTCTAACACTTTTCACCGTATTGCACAGGGACGAAAGCTTGACACACGTGTCTAAGGAAACCACTTTTGTATAAGGGACTGTTATTATTCTTTTTTTTTTGTTTAATCAACAATTATCCAAGTAGGCCATTCCACATTGTTGATTTTCTTGGACTCGGATGTCACGCAGGTAGCTATAATCTCCCACGTGGTAAGGTCAATTGCTGCTGTAACCATAAATGCACGACTGACTGCTGTTGTTGATTTCATTCGTTTGTAATTTCCTTCTATGTTTCTCATTCTAACACTTTTCATCGTATTCCACAGGGACGAAAGCTTGACACACGTGTCTAAAGAAACCACTTTGGTATAAGGGACTGTTCTTATTCCCTTTTTTTTGTTTAATCAACAATTATCCAAGTAGGCCATTCCACATTGTTGATTTACTTGGACTCGGATGACACGCGGGTAGCTATGATCTCCCACGTGGTAAGGTCAATTGCTGCTGTAACCACAATTGGACGGCTGACTTCTGTTGTTGATTTCATTTGTTTGTTATTTCCTTCAATGTTTCTCATTCTAACACTTTTCATCTTATTGCACAGGGACGAAAGCTTGACACACGTGTCTATGGAAACCACATTGGTATAAGGGACTGTTCTTATTCCCTTCTTTCTGTATAATGATCAATTATCCAAGTAAGACATTCCACATTGTTGATTTTCATGGACTCGGATGTCACGCAGGTAGCTATAATCTCCCACGTGGTAAGGTCAATTGCTGCTTAACCACAAATGCTCGACTGACTTCTGTTGTTGATTTCATTCGTTTGTTATTTTCTTCAATGTTTCTCATTCTAACACTTTTCATCTTATTGCACAGGGACGAAAGCTTGACACACGTGTCCAAGGAAACCACTTTGGTATAAGGGACTGTTCTTATTCCCTTCTTTTTGTTTAATGAACAATTATCCAAGTAAGCCATTCCACATTGTTGATTTTCTTGGACTCGGATGTCACGCAGGTAGCTATAATCTCCCACGTGGTAAGGTCAATTGCTGCTTAACCACAAATGCTCGACTGACTTCTGTTGTTGATTTCATTCGTTTGTTATTTTCTTCAATGTTTCTCATTCTAACACTTTTCATCTTATTGCACAGGGACGAAAGCTTGACACACGTGTCCAAGGAAACCACTTTGGTATAAGGGACTGTTCTTATTCCCTTCTTTTTGTTTAATGAACAATTATCCAAGTAAGCCATTCCACATTGTTGATTTTCTTGGACTCGGATGTCACGCAGGGAGCTATAATCTCCCACGTGGTAAGGTCAATTGCTGCTGTAACCACAAATGCACGATTGACTTATGTTGTTGATTTCATTCGTTTGTTATTTTCTTCGATGTTTCACATTCTAACACTTTTCATCGTATTGCACAGGGACGAAAGCTTGACACACGTGTCTAAGGAAACCACAAGGGTTTGTTCTCATTCCCTTTTTTCTTATTGATGAACAATTATCCAAGTAAGCCATTCCACATTGTTGATTTTCTTGGACTCGGATGTCACGCAGGTAGCTATAATCTCCCACGTGGTGAGGTCAATTGCTGCTGTAACCACAAATGCTCGACTGACTTTTGTTGTAGATTTCATTCGTTTGTTATTTTCTTCAATGTTTCTCATTCTAACACTTTTCATCGTATTGCACAGAGACGAAAGCTTGACACACGTGTCCAAGGAAACCACTTTGGTATAAGGGACTGTTCTTATTCCCTTCTTTTTGTTTAATGAACAATTATCCAAGTAAGCCATTCCACATTGTTGATTTTCTTGGACTCGGATGTCACGCAGGTAGCTATAATCTCCCACGTGGTAAGGTCCATTGCTGCTGTAAGCAAGAAAGCACGATTGACTTCTGTTGTTGATTTCATTCGTTTGTTATTTTCTTCAATGTTTCTCATTCTAACACTTTTCATCGTATTGCACAGAGACGAAAGCTTGACACACGTGTCCAAGGAAACCACTTTGGTATAAGGGACTGTTCTCATTCCCTTCTTTTTGTTCAATGAACAATTATCCAAGTAAGCCATTCCACATTGTTGATTTTCTTGGACTCGGATGTAACGCAGGTAGCTATAATCTTCCACGTGGTAAGGTCCATTGCTGCTGTAACCACGAATGCACGATTGACCTCTGTTGTTGATTTCATTTGTTTGTTATTTCCTTCTATGTTTCTCATTCTAACAATTTTCATCGTATTGCACAAGAACGAAAGCCTGACACACGTGTCTAAAGAAACCACATTGGTATAAGGGACTGTTTTTATTCCCTTTTTTCATTTTGATGAACAATTATCCAAGTAAGCCATTCCACATTGTTGATTTTCTTGGACTACGATGTCACGCAAGTAGCTATAATCTCCCACGTGTTAAGGTCAATTGCTGCTGTAACCACAAATGCACTACTGACTTCTGTTGTTGATTTCATTCGTTTGTTATTTTCTTCAATGTTTCTCATTCTAACACTTTTCATCGTATTGCACAGGCACGAAAGCTTGACACACGTGTCTAAGGAAATCACATTGGTATGAGGGACTGTTCTCATTCCCTTCTTTCTGTATAATGATCAATTATCCAGGTAAGCCATTCCACATTGTTGATTATCTTGGACTCGGATGACACGCGGGTAGCTATAATCTCCCACGTGGTAAGGTCAATTGCTGCTGTAACCACAATTGGACGGCTGACTTCTGTTGTTGATTTCATTTGTTTGTTATTTCCTTCAATGTTTCTCATTCTAACACTTCTCATCGTATTTCACAGGGACGAAAGCTTGACACACGTGTCGAAGGAAACCGCTTTGGTATAAGGGACTGTTCTTATTCCCTTTTTTTTTCGTTTAATGATCAATTATCCAAGTAAGCCTTCCACATTCTTGTTTTTTTTGGACACGGATGTCACGCAGGAAGCTATAATTTTCCACGTGGTAAGGTCAATTGCTGCTGTAACCTCAAATGAACGGCTGACTTCTGTTGTTGATTTCATTCGTTTGTTATTTCCTTCAATGTTTCTCATTCTAACACTTTTCATCGTATTGCACATGGACGAAAGCTTGACACACGTGTCTATGGAAACCACATTGGTATAAGGGACTGTGCTTATTCCCTTCTTTTTGTTTAATGAACAATTATCAAAGTAAGCCATTCCACATTATTGATTTTCTTAGACTCGGATGTCACGCAGGTAGCTATAATCTTCCACGAGGTAAGGTCAATTGCTGCTGTAACCACAAATGCACGACTGACATCTGTTGATGATTTCATTTGTTTGTTATTTTCTTCAATGTTTCTCATTCTAACACTTTTCATCGTATTGCTCAGGGACGAAAACTTGACACACGAGTCTAAGGAAACCATATTGGTATAAGGGACTGTTCTTATTCCCTTTTTCCTTTTTGATGAACAATTATCCAAATAAGCCATTCCACATTGTTGATTTTCTTGGACTCGGATGTCACGCAGGTAGCTATAATCTCCCACGTGGTAAGGTCAATTGCTGCTGTAACCACAATTGCACGACTGACTTCTGTTGTTGATTTCATTTGTTTGTTATTTCCTTCAATGATTCTCATTCTCACACTTTTCATCGTATTGCTGAGGACGAAAGCTTGACACACGTGTCCAAGGAAACCGCTCTGCTTATTTCTTTTTTCTTTGTTCAATGAACAATTATCCAAGTAAGCAATTCCACATTGTTTTCTTGGACTCGGATGTCACGCAGGTAGCTCTAATCTCCCACGTGGTAAGGTCAATTGCTGCTGTAACCACAAATGCACGACTGACTTCTATTGTTGATTTCATTTGTTTGTTATTTCCTTCTATGTTTCTCATTCTAACACTTCTCATCGTATTGCACAGGGACGAAAGCTTGACACACGTGTCTAAGGAAACCACATTGTTATAAGGGACTGTTCTTATTCCCTTCTTTTTGTTTAATTAACAATTATCCAAGTAAGCCATTCCACATTGTTTATTTTCTTAGACCCGGATGTCACGCAGGTAGCTATAATCTCCCACGTGGTAAGGTCAATTGCTGCTGTAACCACAAATGCACGACTGACTTCTGTTGTTGATTTCATTTGTTTGTTATTTCCATAAATGTTTCTCATTGTAACACTTCTCATCGTATTGCACATGGACGAAAGCTTGACACACGTGTCTATGGAAACCACATTGGTATAAGGGACTGTGCTTATTCCCTTCTTTTTGTTTAATGAACAATTATCAAAGTAAGCCATTCCACATTATTGATTTTCTTAGACTCGGATGTCACGCAGGTAGCTATAATCTTCCACGAGGTAAGGTCAATTGCTGCTGTAACCACAAATGCACGACTGACATCTGTTGATGATTTCATTTGTTTGTTATTTTCTTCAATGTTTCTCATTCTAACACTTTTCATCGTATTGCTCAGGGACGAAAACTTGACACACGAGTCTAAGGAAACCATATTGGTATAAGGGACTGTTCTTATTCCCTTTTTCCTTTTTGATGAACAATTATCCAAATAAGCCATTCCACATTGTTGATTTTCTTGGACTCGGATGTCACGCAGGTAGCTATAATCTCCCACGTGGTAAGGTCAATTGCTGCTGTAACCACAATTGCACGACTGACTTCTGTTGTTGATTTCATTTGTTTGTTATTTCCTTCAATGATTCTCATTCTCACACTTTTCATCGTATTGCTGAGGACGAAAGCTTGACACACGTGTCCAAGGAAACCGCTCTGCTTATTTCTTTTTTCTTTGTTCAATGAACAATTATCCAAGTAAGCAATTCCACATTGTTTTCTTGGACTCGGATGTCACGCAGGTAGCTCTAATCTCCCACGTGGTAAGGTCAATTGCTGCTGTAACCACAAATGCACGACTGACTTCTATTGTTGATTTCATTTGTTTGTTATTTCCTTCTATGTTTCTCATTCTAACACTTCTCATCGTATTGCACAGGGACGAAAGCTTGACACACGTGTCTAAGGAAACCACATTGTTATAAGGGACTGTTCTTATTCCCTTCTTTTTGTTTAATGAACAATTATCCAAATAAGCCATTCCACATTGTTGATTTTCTTGGACTCGGATGTCACGCAGGTAGCTCTAATCTCCCACGTGGTAAGGTCAATTGCTGCTGTAACCACAAATGCACGACTGACTTCTGTTGTTGATTTCATTCGTTTGTTATTTTCTTCAATGTTTCTCATTCTAACACTTTTCATCGTATTGCACAGGGACGAAAGCTTGACACAAGTGTCAAAGGAAACAGTTTTGGTATAAGGGACTGTTTTTATTCCCTTTTTTTTTGTTTAATAAACAATTATTCAAGTAAGCCATTTCACATTGTTGTTTTTCTTGGACTCGGATGTCACGCAGGTAGCTATAATCTCCGACGTGGTAAGGTCAATTGCTCCTGTAACCACAATTGGAAGGCTGACTTCTGTTGTTGATTTCATTTGTTTGTTATTTCCTTCAATGATTCTCATTCTCACACTTTTCATCGTATTGCTGAGGACGAAAGCTTGACACACGTGTCCAAGGAAACCGCTCTGCTTTGGGGGACTGAGCTTATTTCTTTTTTCTTTGTTCAATGAACAATTATCCAAGTAAGCAATTCCACATTGTTTTCTTGGACTCGGATGTCACGCAGGTAGCTATAACCTACCACGTGGTAAAGTCAATTGCTGCTGTTACCACAAATGGACGGCTGACTTCTGTTGTGGATGAACAATTCCACATTGTTGATTTTCTTGGACTCGGATGTCACGCAGGTAGCTATAATCTCCCACGTGGTAAGGTCAATTGCTGCTGTAACCACAAATGCACGACTGACTTCTGTTGTTGATTTCATTCGTTTGTTATTTTCTTCAATGTTTCTCATTCTAACACTTCTCATCGTATTGCACAGGGACGAAAGCTTGACACACGTGTCTAAGGAAATCACATTGGTATAAGGGACTGTTCTCATTCCCTTCTTTTTGTTTAATTAACAATTATCCAAATAAGCCATTCCACATTGTTGATTTTCTTGGACTCGGATGTCACGCAGGTAGCTCTAATCTCCCACGTGGTAAGGTCAATTGCTGCTGTAACCACAAATGCACGACTGACTTCTGTTGTTGATTTCATTCGTTTGTTATTTTCTTCAATGTTTCTCATTCTAACACTTTTCATCGTATTGCACAGGGACGAAAGCTTGACACAAGTGTCAAAGGAAACAGTTTTGGTATAAGGGACTGTTTTCATTCCCTTTTTTTTTGTTTAATAAACAATTATTCAAGTAAGCCATTTCACATTGTTGTTTTTCTTGGACTCGGATGTCACGCAGGTAGCTATAATCTCCGACGTGGTAAGGTCAATTGCTCCTGTAACCACAATTGGAAGGCTGACTTCTGTTGTTGATTTCATTTGTTTGTTATTTCCTTCAATGATTCTCATTCTCACACTTTTCATCGTATTGCTGAGGACGAAAGCTTGACACACGTGTCCAAGGAAACCGCTCTGCTTTGGGGGACTGAGCTTATTTCTTTTTTCTTTGTTCAATGAACAATTATCCAAGTAAGCAATTCCACATTGTTTTCTTGGACTCGGATGTCACGCAGGTAGCTATAACCTACCACGTGGTAAAGTCAATTGCTGCTGTTACCACAAATGGACGGCTGACTTCTGTTGTGGATGAACAATTCCACATTGTTGATTTTCTTGGACTCGGATGTCACGCAGGTAGCTATAATCTCCCACGTGGTAAAATCAATTGCTGCTGTAACAACAATTGAACGGCTGACTTCTGTTGTTGATTTCATTTGTTTGTTATTTCCTTCAATGTTTCTCATTCTTACACTTTTCATCGTAATGCACAGGGACGAAAGCTTGACACACGTGTCTAAGGAAACCTCATTGGTATAAGGGACTGTTTTTATTTCCTTCTTTCTGTATTATGAAGAATTATCCAAGTAAGTCATTCCACATTGTTGATTTTCTTGGACTCGGATGACACGCGGGTAGCTATAATCTCCCACGTGGTAAGGTCAATTGCTGCTGTAACCACAATTGGACGGCTGACTTCTGTTGTTGATTTCATTTGTTTGTTATTTCCTTCAATGTATCTCATTCTAACACTCCTCATCGTATTGCACAGGGACGAAAGCTTGACACACGTGTCTATGGAAACCACATTGGTATAAGGGACTGTTCTTATTCCCTTCTTTCTGTATAATGTTCGTAATGCACAGGGACGAAAGCTTGACACACGTGTCTAAGGAAACCTCATTGGTATAAGGGACTGTTTTTATTTCCTTCTTTCTGTATAATGAAGAATTATCCAAGTAAGCCTTTCCACATTGTTGATTTTCTTGGACTCGGATGACACGCGGGTAGCTATAATCTCCCACGTGGTAAGGTCAATTGCTGCTGTAACCACAATTGGACGGCTGACTTCTGTTGTTGATTTCATTTGTTTGTTATTTCCTTCAATGTTTCTCATTCTAACACTTCTCATCGTATTTCACAGGGACGAAAGCTTGACACACGTGTCGAAGGAAACCGCTTTGGTATAAGGGACTGTTCTTCAATGTTTCTCATTCCAACACTTCTCATCGTATTGCACAGGGACGAAAGCTTGACACACGTGTCTATGGAAACCTTATTGGTATAAGGGACTGTTCTCATTCCCTTCTTTCTGTATAATGATCAATTATCCAGGTAAGCCATTCCACATTGTTGATTATCTTGGACTCGGATGACACGCGGGTAGCTATAATCTCCCACGTGGTAAGGTCAATTGCTGCTGTAACCACAATTGGACGGCTGACTTCTGTTGTTGATTTCATTTGTTTGTTATTTCCTTCAATGTTTCTCATTCTAACACTTCTCATCGTATTTCACAGGGACGAAAGCTTGACACACGTGTCGAAGGAAACCGCTTTGGTATAAGGGACTGTTCTTATTCCCTTTTTTTTTCGTTTAATGATCAATTATCCAAGTAAGCCTTCCACATTCTTGTTTTTTTTGGACACGGATGTCACGCAGGAAGCTATAATTTTCCACGTGGTAAGGTCAATTGCTGCTGTAACCTCAAATGAACGGCTGACTTCTGTTGTTGATTTCATTCGTTTGTTATTTCCTTCAATGTTTCTCATTCTAACACTTTTCATCGTATTGCACAGGGACGAAAGCTTGACACACGTGTCTAAGGAAACCACATTGCTATAAGGGACTGTTCTTATTCCCTTTTTGCTTTTTGATGAACAATTATCCAAGTTAGCCATTCCACATTTCTGATTTTCTTGGACTCGTATGTCACGCAGGAAGCTATAATCTCCTACGTGGTAAGGTCAATTGCTGCTGTAACCACAATTGCACGACTGACTTCTGTTGTTGATTTCATTCGTTTGTTATTTCCTTCAATGTTTCTCATTCTAACACTTTTCATCGTATTGCACAGGGACGAAAGCTTGACACACGTGTCTAAGGAAACCACATTGCTATAAGGGACTGTTCTTATTCCCTTTTTGCTTTTTGATGAACAATTATCCAAGTTAGCCATTCCACATTGTTGATTTTCTTGGACTCAGATGTCACGCAGGTAGCTATAATCTCCCACGTGGTAAGGTCAATTGCTGCTGTAACCACAAATGCACGACTGACTTCTGTTGTTGATTTCATTTGTTTGTTATTTCCTTCTATGTTTCTCATTCTAACACTTTTCACCGTATTGCACAGGGACGAAAGCTTGACACACGTGTCTATGGAAACCTTATTGGTATAAGGGACTGTTCTTATTCCCTTCTTTTTGTTTAATGAACAATTATCCAAGTAAGCCATTCCACATTGTTGATTTTCTTGGACTCGGATGTCACGCAGGTAGCTCTAATCTCCCACGTGGTAAGGTCAATTGCTGCTGTAAACACAAATGCACGACTGACTTCTATTGTTGATTTCATTCGTTTGTTATTTCCTTCAATGTTTCTCATTCTAACACTTTTCATGGTATTGCACAGGGACGAAAGCTTGACACACGTGTCTAAGGAAACCATTTTGGTATAAGGGACTGTTCTCATTCCCTTCTTTTTGTTTAATGAACAATTATCCAAGTAAGCCATTCCACATTGTTGATTTTCTTGGACTCGGATGTCACGCAGGTAGCTATAATCTTCCACGAGGTAAGGTCAATTGCTGCTGTAACCACAAATGCACGACTGACATCTGTTGATGATTTCATTTGTTTGTTATTTTCTTCAATGTTTCTCATTCTAACACTTTTCATCGTATTGCTCAGGGACGAAAACTTGACACACGAGTCTAAGGAAACCACATTGGTATAAGGGACTGTTCTTATTCCCTTTTTCCTTTTTGATGAACAATTATCCAAATAAGCCATTCCACATTGTTGATTTTCTTGGACTCGGATGTCACGCAGGTAGCTATAATCTCCCACGTGGTAAGGTCAATTGCTGCTGTAACCACAATTGCACGACTGACTTCTGTTGTTGATTTCATTTGTTTGTTATTTCCTTCAATGTTTCTCATTCTAACTCTTTTCATCGTATTACACAGGGACGAAAACTTGACACACGTGTCTAAGGAAACCACTTTGGTATAAGGGACTGTTCTTATTTCCTTCTTTTTGTTTAATGAACAATTATCCAAGTAAGCCATTCCACATTGTTGATTTTCTTGGACTCGGATGTCACGCAGGTAGCTATAATCTCCGACGTGGTAAGGTCAATTGCTCCTGTAACCACAATTGGAAGGTTGACTTCTGTTGTTGATTTCATTTGTTTGTTATTTCCTTCAATGATTCTCATTCTCACACTTTTCATCGTATTGCTGAGGACGAAAGCTTGACACACGTGTCCAAGGAAACCGCTCTGCTTTGGGGGACTGAGCTTATTTCTTTGTTCAATGAACAATTATCCAAGTAAGCAATTCCACATTGTTTTCTTGGACTCGGATGTCACGCAGGTAGCTCTAATCTCCCACGTGGTAAGGTCAATTGCTGCTGTAACCACAAATGCACGACTGACTTCTATTGTTGATTTCATTTGTTTGTTATTTCCTTCTATGTTTCTCATTCTAACACTTCTCATCGTATTGCACAGGGACGAAAGCTTGACACACGTGTCTAAGGAAACCACATTGTTATAAGGGACTGTTCTTATTCCCTTTTTCTTTTTGATGAACAATTATCCAAGTAAGCCATTCCACATTTCTGATTTTCTTGGACTCGTATGTCACGCAGGAAGCTATAATCTCCTACGTGGTAAGGTCAGTTGCTGCTGTAACCACAAATGCACGACTGACTTCTGTTGTTGATTTCATTCGTTTGTTATTTTCTTCAATGTTTCTCATTCTAACACTTCTCATCGTATTGCACAGGGACGAAAGCTTGACACAAGTGTCAAAGGAAACCACTTTGGTATAAGGGACTGTTCTTATTCCCTTCTTTTTGTTTAATGAACAATTATCCAAGTAAGCCATTCCACATTGTTGATTTTCTTGGACTCGGATGTCACGCAGGTAGCTCTAATCTCCCACGTGGTAAGGTCAATTGCTGCTGTAACCACAAATGCACGACTGACTTCTATTGTTGATTTCATTTGTTTGTTATTTCCTTCTATGTTTCTCATTCTAACACTTCTCATCGTATCGCACAGGGACGAAAGCTTGACACACGTGTCTAAGGAAACCACATTGGTATAAGGGACTGTTCTTATTCCCTTTTTCTTTTTGATGAACAATTATCCAAGTAAGCCATTCCACATTTTTGATTTTCTTGGACTCGTGTGTCACGCAGGAAGCTATAATCTCCCACGTGGTAAGGTCAATTGCTGCTGTAACCACAAATGCACGACTGACTTCTGTTGTTGATTTCATTCGTTCGTTATTTTCTTCAATGTTTCTCATTCTAACACTTTTCATCGTATTGCACAGGGACGAAAGCTTGACACAAGTGTCAAAGGAAACAGTTTTGGTATAAGGGACTGTTTTCATTCCCTTTTTTTTTGTTTAATAAACAAATATTCAAGTAAGCCATTTCACATTGTTGTTTTTCTTGGACTCGGATGTCACGCAGGTAGCTATAATCTCCGACGTGGTAAGGTCAATTGCTCCTGTAACCACAATTGGAAGGCTGACTTCTGTTGTTGATCATTTGTTTGTTATTTCCTTCAATGATTCTCATTCTCACACTTTTCATCGTATTGCTGAGGACGAAAGCTTGACACACGTGTCCAAGGAAACCGCTCTGCTTTGGGGGACTGAGCTTATTTCTTTTTTCTTTGTTCAATGAACAATTATCCAAGTGAGCAATTCCACATTGTTTTCTTGGACTCGGATGTCACGCAGGTAGCTCTAATCTCCCACGTGGTAAGGTCAATTGCTGCTGTAACCACAAATGCACGACTGACTTCTATTGTTGATTTCATTTGTTTGTTATTTCCTTCTATGTTTCTCATTCTAACACTTCATCGTATTGCACAGGGACGAAAGCTTGACACACGTGTCTAAGGAAACCACATTGTTATAAGGGACTGTTCTTATTCCCTTTTTCTTTTTGATGAACAATTATCCAAGTAAGCCATTCCACATTTCTGATTTTCTTGGACTCGTATGTCACGCAGGAAGCTATAATCTCCTACGTGGTAAGGTCAATTGCTGCTGTAACCACAAATGCACGACTGACTTCTGTTGTTGATTTCATTCGTTTGTTATTTTCTTCAATGTTTCTCATTCTAACACTTTTCATCGTATTGCACAGGGACGAAAGCTTGACACAAGTGTCAAAGGAAACCACTTTGGTATAAGGGACTGTTCTTATTCCCTTCTTTTTGTTTAATGAACAATTATCCAAGTAAGCCATTCCACATTGTTGATTTTCTTGGACTCGGATGTCACGCAGGTAGCTCTAATCTCCCACGTGGTAAGGTCAATTGCTGCTGTAACCACAAATGCACGACTGACTTCTATTGTTGATTTCATTTGTTTGTTATTTCCTTCTATGTTTCTCATTCTAACACTTCTCATCGTATCGCACAGGGACGAAAGCTTGACACACGTGTCTAAGGAAACCACATTGGTATAAGGGACTGTTCTTATTCCCTTTTTCTTTTTGATGAACAATTATCCAAGTAAGCCATTCCACATTGTTGATTTTCTTGGACTCGTGTGTCACGCAGGAAGCTATAATCTCCCACGTGGTAAGGTCAATTGCTGCTGTAACCACAAATGCACGACTGACTTCTGTTGTTGATTTCATTCGTTCGTTATTTTCTTCAATGTTTCTCATTCTAACACTTTTCATCGTATTGCACAGGGACGAAAGCTTGACACAAGTGTCAAAGGAAACAGTTTTGGTATAAGGGACTGTTTTCATTCCCTTTTTTTTTGTTTAATAAACAATTATTCAAGTAAGCCATTTCACATTGTTGTTTTTCTTGGACTCGGATGTCACGCAGGTAGCTATAATCTCCGACGTGGTAAGGTCAATTGCTCCTGTAACCACAATTGGAAGGCTGACTTCTGTTGTTGATTTCATTTGTTTGTTATTTCCTTCAATGATTCTCATTCTCACACTTTTCATCGTATTGCTGAGGACGAAAGCTTGACACACGTGTCCAAGGAAACCGCTCTGCTTTGGGGGACTGAGCTTATTTCTTTTTTCTTTGTTCAATGAACAATTATCCAAGTAAGCAATTCCACATTGTTTTCTTGGACTCGGATGTCACGCAGGTAGCTATAATCTCCCACGTGGTAAAATCAATTGCTGCTGTAACAACAATTGAAAGGCTGACTTCTGTTGTTGATTTCATTTGTTTGTTATTTCCTTCAATGTTTCTCATTCTTACACTTTTCATCGTAATGCACAGGGACGAAAGCTTGACACACGTGTCTAAGGAAACCTCATTGGTATAAGGGACTGTTTTTATTTCCTTCTTTCTGTATAATGAAGAATTATCCAAGTAAGCCTTTCCACATTGTTGATTTTCTTGAACTCGGATAACACGCGGGTAGCTATAATCTCCCACGTGGTAAGGTCAATTGCTGCTGTAACCACAATTGGACGGCTGACTTCTGTTGTTGATTTCATTTGTTTGTTATTTCCTTCAATGTTTCTCATTCTAACACTCCTCATCGTATTGCACAGGGACGAAAGCTTGACACACGTGTCTATGGAAACCACATTGGTATAAGGGACTGTTCTTATTCCCTTCTTTCTGTATAATGTTCGTAATGCACAGGGACGAAAGTTTGACACACGTGTCTAAGGAAACCTCATTGGTATAAGGGACTGTTTTTATTTCCTTCTTTCTGTATAATGAAGAATTATCCAAGTAAGCCTTTCCACATTGTTGATTTTCTTGGACTCGGATGACACGCGGGTAGCTATAATCTCCCACGTGGTAAGGTCAATTGCTGCTGTAACCACAATTGGACGGCTGACTTCTGTTGTTGATTTCATTTGTTTGTTATTTCCTTCAATGTTTCTCATTCCAACACTTCTCATCGTATTGCACAGGGACGAAAGCATGACACACGTGTCTATGGAAACCACATTGGTATAAGGGACTGTTCTTATTCCCTTCTTTCTGTATAATGATCAATTATCCAGGTAAGCCATTCCACATTGTTGATTATCTTGGACTCGGATGACACGCGGGTAGCTATAATCTCCCACGTGGTAAGGTCAATTGCTGCTGTAACCACAATTGGACGGCTGACTTCTGTTGTTGATTTCATTTGTTTGTTATTTCCTTCAATGTTTCTCATTCTAACACTTCTCATCGTATTTCACAGGGACGAAAGCTTGACACACGTGTCGAAGGAAACCGCTTTGGTATAAGGGACTGTTCTTATTCCCTTTTTTTTCGTTTAATGATCAATTATCCAAGTAAGCCTTCCACATTCTTGTTTTTCTTGGACACGGATGTCACGCAGGAAGCTATAATTTTCCACGTGGTAAGGTCAATTGCTGCTGTAACCTCAAATGAACGGCTGACTTCTGTTGTTGATTTCATTCGTTTGTTATTTCCTTCAATGTTTCTCATTCTCACACTTTTCATCGTATTGCACAGGGACGAAAGCTTGACACACGTGTCTAAGGAAACCACATTGGTATAAGGGACTGTTCTTATTCCCTTTTTGCTTTTTGATGAACAATTATCCAAGTAAGCCATTCCACATTGTTGATTTTCTTGGACTCAGATTTCACGCAGGTAGCTATAATCTCCCACGTGGTAAGGTCAATTGCTGCTGTAACCACAAATGCACGACTGACTTCTGTTGTTGATTTCATTTGTTTGTTATTTCCTTCTATGTTTCTCATTCTAACACTTTTCACCGTATTGCACAGGGACGAAAGCTTGACACACGTGTCTAAGGAAACCACTTTGGTATAAGGGACTGTTATTATTCTTTTTTTTTTGTTTAATCAACAATTATCCAAGTAGGCCATTCCACATTGTTGATTTTCTTGGACTCGGATGTCACGCAGGTAGCTATAATCTCCCACGTGGTAAGGTCAATTGCTGCTGTAACCATAAATGCACGACTGACTGCTGTTGTTGATTTCATTCGTTTGTAATTTCCTTCTATGTTTCTCATTCTAACACTTTTCATCGTATTCCACAGGGACGAAAGCTTGACACACGTGTCTAAAGAAACCACTTTGGTATAAGGGACTGTTCTTATTCCCTTTTTTTTGTTTAATCAACAATTATCCAAGTAGGCCATTCCACATTGTTGATTTACTTGGACTCGGATGACACGCGGGTAGCTATGATCTCCCACGTGGTAAGGTCAATTGCTGCTGTAACCACAATTGGACGGCTGACTTCTGTTGTTGATTTCATTTGTTTGTTATTTCCTTCAATGTTTCTCATTCTAACACTTTTCATCTTATTGCACAGGGACGAAAGCTTGACACACGTGTCTATGGAAACCACATTGGTATAAGGGACTGTTCTTATTCCCTTCTTTCTGTATAATGATCAATTATCCAAGTAAGACATTCCACATTGTTGATTTTCATGGACTCGGATGTCACGCAGGTAGCTATAATCTCCCACGTGGTAAGGTCAATTGCTGCTTAACCACAAATGCTCGACTGACTTCTGTTGTTGATTTCATTCGTTTGTTATTTTCTTCGATGTTTCACATTCTAACACTTTTCATCGTATTGCACAGGGACGAAAGCTTGACACACGTGTCCAAGGAAACCACTTTGGTATAAGGGACTGTTCTTATTCCCTTCTTTTTGTTTAATGAACAATTATCCAAGTAAGCCATTCCACATTGTTGATTTTCTTGGACTCGGATGTCACGCAGGGAGCTATAATCTCCCACGTGGTAAGGTCAATTGCTGCTGTAACCACAAATGCACGATTGACTTATGTTGTTGATTTCATTCGTTTGTTATTTTCTTCGATGTTTCACATTCTAACACTTTTCATCGTATTGCACAGGGACGAAAGCTTGACACACGTGTCTAAGGAAACCACAAGGGTTTGTTCTCATTCCCTTTTTTCTTATTGATGAACAATTATCCAAGTAAGCCATTCCACATTGTTGATTTTCTTGGACTCGGATGTCACGCAGGTAGCTATAATCTCCCACGTGGTAAGGTCCATTGCTGCTGTAAGCAAGAAAGCACGATTGACTTCTGTTGTTGATTTCATTCGTTTGTTATTTTCTTCAATGTTTCTCATTCTAACACTTTTCATCGTATTGCACAGAGACGAAAGCTTGACACACGTGTCCAAGGAAACCACTTTGGTATAAGGGACTGTTCTCATTCCCTTCTTTTTGTTCAATGAACAATTATCCAAGTAAGCCATTCCACATTGTTGATTTTCTTGGACTCGGATGTAACGCAGGTAGCTATAATCTTCCACGTGGTAAGGTCCATTGCTGCTGTAACCACGAATGCACGATTGACCTCTGTTGTTGATTTCATTTGTTTGTTATTTCCTTCTATGTTTCTCATTCTAACAATTTTCATCGTATTGCACAGGCACGAAAGCTTGACACACGTGTCTAAGGAAATCACATTGGTATGAGGGACTGTTCTTATTCCCTTCTTTTTGTTTAATTAACAATTATCCAAGTAAGCCATTCCACATTGTTTATTTTCTTAGACCCGGATGTCACGCAGGTAGCTTTAATCTCCCACGTGGTAAGGTCAATTGCTGCTGTAACCACAAATGCACGACTGACTTCTGTTGTTGATTTCATTTGTTTGTTATTTCCATAAATGTTTCTCATTGTAACACTTCTCATCGTATTGCACATGGACGAAAGCTTGACACACGTGTCTATGGAAACCACATTGGTATAAGGGACTGTGCTTATTCCCTTCTTTTTGTTTAATGAACAATTATCAAAGTAAGCCATTCCACATTATTGATTTTCTTAGACTCGGATGTCACGCAGGTAGCTATAATCTCCCACGTGGTAAGGTCAATTGCTGCTGTAACCACAAATGCACGACTGACTTCTGTTGTTGATTTCATTTATTTGTTATTTCCTTCAATGTTTCTCATTCTAACACTTCTCATCGTATTGCACAGGCACGAAAGCTTGACACACGTGTCTAAGGAAATCACATTGGTATGAGGGACTGTTCTTATTCCCTTCTTTTTGTTTAATTAACAATTATCCAAGTAAGCCATTCCACATTGTTTATTTTTTTAGACCCGGATGTCACGCAGGTAGCTATAATCTCCCACGTGGTAAGGTCAATTGCTGCTTAACCACAAATGCTCGACTGACTTCTGTTGTTGATTTCATTCGTTTGTTATTTTCTTCAATGTTTCTCATTCTAACACTTTTCATCTTATTGCACAGGGACGAAAGCTTGACACACGTGTCCAAGGAAACCACTTTGGTATAAGGGACTGTTCTTATTCCCTTCTTTTTGTTTAATGAACAATTATCCAAGTAAGCCATTCCACATTGTTGATTTTCTTGGACTCGGATGTCACGCAGGTAGCTATAATCTCCCACGTGGTAAGGTCCATTGCTGCTGTAACCACGAATGCACGATTGACTTCTGTTGTTGATTTCATTTGTTTGTTATTTCCTTCTATGTTTCTCATTCTAACACTTCTCATCGTATTGCACAGGGACGAAAGCTTGACACACGTGTCTAAGGAAACCACTTTGGTATGAGGGACTGTTCTTATTCCCTTCTTTTTGTTTAATGAACAATTATCCAAGTAAGCCATTCCACATTGTTGATTTTCTTGGACTCGGATGTCACGCAGGTAGCTATAATCTCCCACGTGGTAAGGTCCATTGCTGCTGTAACCACGAATGCACGATTGACTTCTGTTGTTGATTTCATTTGTTTGTTATTTCCTTCTATGTTTCTCATTCTAACACTTCTCATCGTATTGCACAGGGACGAAAGCTTGACACACGTGTCTAAGGAAACCACTTTGTTATGAGGGACTGTTCTTATTCCCTTCTTTTTGTTTAATGAACAATTATCCAAGTAAGCCATTCCACATTGTTGATTTTCTTGGACTCGGATGTCACGCAGGTAGCTATAATCTCCCACGTGGTAAGGTCCATTGCTGCTGTAACCACGAATGCACGATTGACCTCTGTTGTTGATTTCATTTGTTTGTTATTTCCTTCTATGTTTCTCATTCTAACAATTTTCATCGTATTGCACAGGCACGAAAGCTTGACACACGTGTCTAAGGAAATCACATTGGTATGAGGGACTGTTCTTATTCCCTTCTTTTTGTTTAATTAACAATTATCCAAGTAAGCCATTCCACATTGTTTATTTTCTTAGACCCGGATGTCACGCAGGTAGCTTTAATCTCCCACGTGGTAAGGTCAATTGCTGCTGTAACCAAAAATGCACGACTGACTTCTGTTGTTGATTTCATTTGTTTGTTATTTCCATAAATGTTTCTCATTGTAACACTTCTCATCGTATTGCACATGGACGAAAGCTTGACACACGTGTCTATGGAAACCACATTGGTATAAGGGACTGTGCTTATTCCCTTCTTTTTGTTTAATGAACAATTATCAAAGTAAGCCATTCCACATTATTGATTTTCTTAGACTCGGATGTCACGCAGGTAGCTATAATCTCCCACGTGGTAAGGTCAATTGCTGCTGTAACCACAAATGCACGACTGACTTCTGTTGTTGATTTCATTTATTTGTTATTTCCTTCAATGTTTCTCATTCTAACACTTCTCATCGTATTGCACAGGCACGAAAGCTTGACACACGTGTCTAAGGAAATCACATTGGTATGAGGGACTGTTCTTATTCCCTTCTTTTTGTTTAATTAACAATTATCCAAGTAAGCCATTCCACATTGTTTATTTTTTTAGACCCGGATGTCACGCAGGTAGCTATAATCTCCCACGTGGTAAGGTCAATTGCTGCTTAACCACAAATGCTCGACTGACTTCTGTTGTTGATTTCATTCGTTTGTTATTTTCTTCAATGTTTCTCATTCTAACACTTTTCATCTTATTGCACAGGGACGAAAGCTTGACACACGTGTCCAAGGAAACCACTTTGGTATAAGGGACTGTTCTTATTCCCTTCTTTTTGTTTAATGAACAATTATCCAAGTAAGCCATTCCACATTGTTGATTTTCTTGGACTCGGATGTCACGCAGGTAGCTATAATCTCCCACGTGGTAAGGTCCATTGCTGCTGTAACCACGAATGCACGATTGACTTCTGTTGTTGATTTCATTTGTTTGTTATTTCCTTCTATGTTTCTCATTCTAACACTTCTCATCGTATTGCACAGGGACGAAAGCTTGACACACGTGTCTAAGGAAACCACTTTGGTATGAGGGACTGTTCTTATTCCCTTCTTTTTGTTTAATGAACAATTATCCAAGTAAGCCATTCCACATTGTTGATTTTCTTGGACTCGGATGTCACGCAGGTAGCTATAATCTCCCACGTGGTAAGGTCCATTGCTGCTGTAACCACGAATGCACGATTGACTTCTGTTGTTGATTTCATTTGTTTGTTATTTCCTTCTATGTTTCTCATTCTAACACTTCTCATCGTATTGCACAAGCACGAAAGCTTGACACACGTGTCTAAGGAAATCACATTGGTATGAGGGACTGTTCTTATTCCCTTCTTTTTGTTTAATTAACAATTATCCAAGTAAGCCATTCCACATTGTTGATTTTCTTGGACTCGAATGTAACGCAGGTAGCTATAATCTCCCACGTGGTAAGGTCAATTGCTGCTGTAACCACAAATGCACGACTGACTTCTGTTGTTGATTTCATTCGTTTGTTATTTTCTTCAATGTTTCTCATTCTAACACTTTTCATCGTATTGCACAGGAACGAAAGCCTGACACACGTGTCTAAGGAAACCACATTGGTATAAGGGACTGTTTTTATTCCCTTTTTTCATTTTGATGAACAATTATCCAAGTAAGCCATTCCACATTGTTGATTTTCTTGGACTACGATGTCACGCAAGTAGCTATAATCTCCCACGTGTTAAGGTCAATTGCTGCTGTAACCACAAATGCACGACTGACTTCTGTTGTTGATTTCATTCGTTTGTTATTTTCTTCAATGTTTCTCATTCTAACACTTTTCATCGTATTGCACAGGGACGAAAGCTTGACACACGTGTCTAAGGAAACCAATTTGGTTTAAGGGACTGTGCTTATTGCCGTCTTTTTGTTTAATGAACAATTATCAAAGTAAGCCATTCCACATTTTTGATTTTCTTAGACTCGGATGTCACGCAGGTAGCTATAATCTCCCACGTGGTAAGGTCAATTGCTGCTGTAACCACAAATGCACGACTGACTTCTGTTGTTGATTTCATTTATTTGTTATTTCCTTCAATGTTTCTCATTCTAACACTTCTCATCGTATTGCACAGGCACGAAAGCTTGACACACGTGTCTAAGGAAATCACATTGGTATGAGGGACTGTTCTTATTCCCTTCTTTTTGTTTAATTAACAATTATCCAAGTAAGCCATTCCACATTGTTTATTTTCTTAGACCCGGATGTCACGCAGGTAGCTATAATCTCCCACGTGGTAAGGTCAATTGCTGCTGTAACCACAAATGCACGACTGACTTCTGTTGTTGATTTCATTTGTTTGTTATTTCCATAAATGTTTCTCATTGTTACACTTCTCATCGTATTGCACATGGACGAAAGCTTGACACACGTGTCTATGGAAAACACATTGGTATAAGGTACTGTTCTTATTCCCATCTTTCTGTATAATGATCAATTATCCAAGTAAGACATTCCACATTGTTGATTTTCATGGACTCGGATGTCACGCAGGTAGCTATAATCTCCCACGTGGTAAGGTCAATTGCTGCTGTAACCAGAAATGCACGACTGACTTCTGTTGTTGATTTCATTTGTTCGTTATTTCCATAAATGTTTCTCATTGTAACACTTCTCATCGTATTGCACATGGACGAAAGCTTGACACACGTGTCTATGGAAACCACATTGGTATAAGGTACTGTTCTTATTCCCTTCTTTTTGTTTAATGAACAATTATCCAAGTAAGCCATTCCACATTGTTGATTTTCTTGGACTCGGATGTCACGCAGGGAGCTATAATCTCCCACGTGGTAAGGTCAATTGCTGCTGTAACCACAAATGCACGACTGACTTCTGTTGTTGATTTCATTTATTTGTTATTTCCTTCAATGTTTCTCATTCTAACACTTCTCATCGTATTGCACAGGCACGAAAGCTTGACACACGTGTCTAAGGAAATCACATTGGTATGAGGGACTGTTCTTATTCCCTTCTTTTTGTTTAATTAACAATTATCCAAGTAAGCCATTCCACATTGTTTATTTTCTTAGACCCGGATGTCACGCAGGTAGCTATAATCTCCCACGTGGTAAGGTCAATTGCTGCTGTAACCACAAATGCACGACTGACTTCTGTTGTTGATTTCATTTGTTTGTTATTTCCATAAATGTTTCTCATTGTAACACTTCTCATCGTATTGCACATGGACGAAAGCTTGACACACGTGTCTATGGACACCACATTGGTATAAGGGACTGTTCTTATTCCCTTCTTTCTGTATAATGATCAATTATCCAAGTAAGACATTCCACATTGTTGATTTTCATGGACTCGGATGTCACGCAGGTAGCTATAATCTCCCACGTGGTAAGGTCAATTGCTGCTTAACCACAAATGCTCGACTGACTTCTGTTGTTGATTTCATTCGTTTGTTATTTTCTTCAATGTTTCTCATTCTAACACTTTTCATCGTATTGCACAGAGACGAAAGCTTGACACACGTGTCCAAGGAAACCACTTTGGTATAAGGGACTGTTCTCATTCCCTTCTTTTTGTTCAATGAACAATTATCCAAGTAAGCCATTCCACATTGTTGATTTTCTTGGACTCGGATGTAACGCAGGTAGCTATAATCTTCCACGTGGTAAGGTCCATTGCTGCTGTAACCACGAATGCACGATTGACCTCTGTTGTTGATTTCATTTGTTTGTTATTTCCTTCTATGTTTCTCATTCTAACAATTTTCATCGTATTGCACAAGAACGAAAGCCTGACACACGTGTCTAAAGAAACCACATTGGTATAAGGGACTGTTTTTATTCCCTTTTTTCATTTTGATGAACAATTATCCAAGTAAGCCATTCCACATTGTTGATTTTCTTGGACTACGATGTCACGCAAGTAGCTATAATCTCCCACGTGTTAAGGTCAATTGCTGCTGTAACCACAAATGCACGACTGACTTCTGTTGTTGATTTCATTCGTTTGTTATTTTCTTCAATGTTTCTCATTCTAACACTTTTCATCGTATTGCACAGGCACGAAAGCTTGACACACGTGTCTAAGGAAATCACATTGGTATGAGGGACTGTTCTTATTCCCTTCTTTTTGTTTAATTAACAATTATCCAAGTAAGCCATTCCACATTGTTTATTTTCTTAGACCCGGATGTCACGCAGGTAGCTATAATCTCCCACGTGGTAAGGTCAATTGCTGCTGTAACCACAAATGCACGACTGACTTCTGTTGTTGATTTCATTTGTTTGTTATTTCCATCAATGTTTCTCATTCTAACACTTCTCATCGTATTGCACAGGGACGAAAGCTTGACACACGTGTCTATGGAAACCACATTGGTATAAGGGACTGTGCTTATTCCCTTCTTTTTGTTTAATGAACAATTATCAAAGTAAGCCATTCCACATTGTTGATTTTCTTAGACTCGGATGTCACGCAGGTAGCTATAATCTCCCACGTGGTAAGGTCAATTGCTGCTGTAACCACAAATGCACGACTGACTTCTGTTGTTGATTTCATTTATTTGTTATTTCCTTCAATGTTTCTCATTCTAACACTTCTCATCGTATTGCACAGGCACGAAAGCTTGACACACGTGTCTAAGGAAATCACATTGGTATGAGGGACTGTTCTTATTCCCTTCTTTTTGTTTAATTAACAATTATCCAAGTAAGCCATTCCACATTGTTTATTTTCTTAGACCCGGATGTCACGCAGGTAGCTATAATCTCCCACGTGGTAAGGTCAATTGCTGCTGTAACCACAAATGCACGACTGACTTCTGTTGTTGATTTCATTTGTTTGTTATTTCCATAAATGTTTCTCATTGTAACACTTCTCATCGTATTGCACATGGACGAAAGCTTGACACACGTGTCTATGGAAACCACATTGGTATAAGGGACTGTTCTTATTCCCTTCTTTCTGTATAATGATCAATTATCCAAGTAAGACATTCCACATTGTTGATTTTCATGGACTCGGATGTCACGCAGGTAGCTATAATCTCCCACGTGGTAAGGTCAATTGCTGCTTAACCACAAATGCTCGACTGACTTCTGTTGTTGATTTCATTCGTTTGTTATTTTCTTCAATGTTTCTCATTCTAACACTTTTCATCTTATTGCACAGGGACGAAAGCTTGACACACGTGTCCAAGGAAACCACTTTGGTATAAGGGACTGTTCTTATTCCCTTCTTTTTGTTTAATGAACAATTATCCAAGTAAGCCATTCCACATTGTTGATTTTCTTGGACTCGGATGTCACGCAGGTAGCTATAATCTCCCACGTGGTAAGGTCCATTGCTGCTGTAACCACGAATGCACGATTGACTTCTGTTGTTGATTTCATTTGTTTGTTATTTCCTTCTATGTTTCTCATTCTAACACTTCTCATCGTATTGCACAGGGACGAAAGCTTGACACACGTGTCTAAGGAAACCACTTTGGTATGAGGGACTGTTCTTATTCCCTTCTTTTTGTTTAATGAACAATTATCCAAGTAAGCCATTCCACATTGTTGATTTTCTTGGACTCGGATGTCACGCAGGTAGCTATAATCTCCCACGTGGTAAGGTCCATTGCTGCTGTAACCACGAATGCACGATTGACTTCTGTTGTTGATTTCATTTGTTTGTTATTTCCTTCTATGTTTCTCATTCTAACACTTCTCATCGTATTGCACAGGCACGAAAGCTTGACACACGTGTCTAAGGAAATCACATTGGTATGAGGGACTGTTCTTATTCCCTTCTTTTTGTTTAATTAACAATTATCCAAGTAAGCCATTCCACATTGTTGATTTTCTTGGACTCGAATGTAACGCAGGTAGCTATAATCTCCCACGTGGTAAGGTCAATTGCTGCTGTAACCACAAATGCACGACTGACTTCTGTTGTTGATTTCATTCGTTTGTTATTTTCTTCAATGTTTCTCATTCTAACACTTTTCATCGTATTGCACAGGAACGAAAGCCTGACACACGTGTCTAAGGAAACCACATTGGTATAAGGGACTGTTTTTATTCCCTTTTTTCATTTTGATGAACAATTATCCAAGTAAGCCATTCCACATTGTTGATTTTCTTGGACTACGATGTCACGCAAGTAGCTATAATCTCCCACGTGTTAAGGTCAATTGCTGCTGTAACCACAAATGCACGACTGACTTCTGTTGTTGATTTCATTCGTTTGTTATTTTCTTCAATGTTTCTCATTCTAACACTTTTCATCGTATTGCACAGGGACGAAAGCTTGACACACGTGTCTAAGGAAACCAATTTGGTTTAAGGGACTGTGCTTATTGCCGTCTTTTTGTTTAATGAACAATTATCAAAGTAAGCCATTCCACATTTTTGATTTTCTTAGACTCGGATGTCACGCAGGTAGCTATAATCTCCCACGTGGTAAGGTCAATTGCTGCTGTAACCACAAATGCACGACTGACTTCTGTTGTTGATTTCATTTATTTGTTATTTCCTTCAATGTTTCTCATTCTAACACTTCTCATCGTATTGCACAGGCACGAAAGCTTGACACACGTGTCTAAGGAAATCACATTGGTATGAGGGACTGTTCTTATTCCCTTCTTTTTGTTTAATTAACAATTATCCAAGTAAGCCATTCCACATTGTTTATTTTCTTAGACCCGGATGTCACGCAGGTAGCTATAATCTCCCACGTGGTAAGGTCAATTGCTGCTGTAACCACAAATGCACGACTGACTTCTGTTGTTGATTTCATTTGTTTGTTATTTCCATAAATGTTTCTCATTGTAACACTTCTCATCGTATTGCACATGGACGAAAGCTTGACACACGTGTCTATGGAAAACACATTGGTATAAGGTACTGTTCTTATTCCCTTCTTTCTGTATAATGATCAATTATCCAAGTAAGACATTCCACATTGTTGATTTTCATGGACTCGGATGTCACGCAGGTAGCTATAATCTCCCACGTGGTAAGGTCAATTGCTGCTGTAACCACGAATGCACGACTGACTTCTGTTGTTGATTTCATTTGTTCGTTATTTCCATAAATGTTTCTCATTGTAACACTTCTCATCGTATTGCACATGGACGAAAGCTTGACACACGTGTCTATGGAAACCACATTGGTATAAGGTACTGTTCTTATTCCCTTCTTTTTGTTTAATGAACAATTATCCAAGTAAGCCATTCCACATTGTTGATTTTCTTGGACTCGGATGTCACGCAGGGAGCTATAATCTCCCACGTGGTAAGGTCAATTGCTGCTGTAACCACAAATGCACGACTGACTTCTGTTGTTGATTTCATTTATTTGTTATTTCCTTCAATGTTTCTCATTCTAACACTTCTCATCGTATTGCACAGGCACGAAAGCTTGACACACGTGTCTAAGGAAATCACATTGGTATGAGGGACTGTTCTTATTCCCTTCTTTTTGTTTAATTAACAATTATCCAAGTAAGCCATTCCACATTGTTTATTTTCTTAGACCCGGATGTCACGCAGGTAGCTATAATCTCCCACGTGGTAAGGTCAATTGCTGCTGTAACCACAAATGCACGACTGACTTCTGTTGTTGATTTCATTTGTTTGTTATTTCCATAAATGTTTCTCATTGTAACACTTCTCATCGTATTGCACATGGACGAAAGCTTGACACACGTGTCTATGGAAACCACATTGGTATAAGGGACTGTTCTTATTCCCTTCTTTCTGTATAATGATCAATTATCCAAGTAAGACATTCCACATTGTTGATTTTCATGGACTCGGATGTCACGCAGGTAGCTATAATCTCCCACGTGGTAAGGTCAATTGCTGCTTAACCACAAATGCTCGACTGACTTCTGTTGTTGATTTCATTTGTTTGTTATTTCCTTCAATGTTTCTCATTCTAACACTTTTCATCGTATTGCACAGGGACGAAAGCTTGACACACGTGTCCAAGGAAACCACTTTGGTATAAGGGACTGTTCTTATTCCCTTCTTTTTGTTTAATGAACAATTATCCAAGTAAGCCATTCCACATTGTTGATTTTCTTGGACTCGGATGTCACGCAGGTAGCTATAATCTCCCACGTGGTAAGGTCCATTGCTGCTGTAACCACGAATGCACGATTGACTTCTGTTGTTGATTTCATTTGTTTGTTATTTCCTTCTATGTTTCTCATTCTAACACTTCTCATCGTATTGCACAGGGACGAAAGCTTGACACACGTGTCTAAGGAAACCACTTTGGTATGAGGGACTGTTCTTATTCCCTTCTTTTTGTTTAATGAACAATTATCCAAGTAAGCCATTCCACATTGTTGATTTTCTTGGACTCGGATGTCACGCAGGGAGCTATAATCTCCCACGTGGTAAGGTCAATTGCTGCTGTAACCACAAATGCACGATTGACTTATGTTGTTGATTTCATTCGTTTGTTATTTTCTTCAATGTTTCACATTCTAACACTTTTCATCGTATTGCACAGGGACGAAAGCTTGACACACGTGTCTAAGGAAACCACTTTGGTATAAGGGACTGTTCTTATTCCCTTCTTTTTGTTTAATGAACAATTATCCAAGTAAGCCATTCCACATTGTTGATTTTCTTGGACTCGAATGTAACGCAGGTAGCTATAATCTCCCACGTGGTAAGGTCAATTGCTGCTGTAACCACAAATGCACGACTGACTTCTGTTGTTGATTTCATTCGTTTGTTATTTTCTTCAATGTTTCTCATTCTAACACTTTTCATCGTATTGCACAGGAACGAAAGCCTGACACACGTGTCTAAGGAAACCACATTGGTATAAGGGACTGTTTTTATTCCCTTTTTTCATTTTGATGAACAATTATCCAAGTAAGCCATTCCACATTGTTGATTTTCTTGGACTACGATGTCACGCAAGTAGCTATAATCTCCCACGTGTTAAGGTCAATTGCTGCTGTAACCACAAATGCACGACTGACTTCTGTTGTTGATTTCATTCGTTTGTTATTTTCTTCAATGTTTCTCATTCTAACACTTTTCGTCGTATTGCACAGGGACGAAAGCTTGACACACGTGTCTAAGGAAACCAATTTGGTTTAAGGGACTGTGCTTATTGCCTTCTTTTTGTTTAATGAACAATTATCAAAGTAAGCCATTCCACATTATTGATTTTCTTAGACTCGGATGTCACGCAGGTAGCTATAATCTCCCACGTGGTAAGGTCAATTGCTGCTGTAACCACAAATGCACGACTGACTTCTGTTGTTGATTTCATTTATTTGTTATTTCCTTCAATGTTTCTCATTCTAACACTTCTCATCGTATTGCACAGGCACGAAAGCTTGACACACGTGTCTAAGGAAATCACATTGGTATGAGGGACTGTTCTTATTCCCTTCTTTTTGTTTAATTAACAATTATCCAAGTAAGCCATTCCACATTGTTTATTTTCTTAGACCCGGATGTCACGCAGGTAGCTATAATCTCCCACGTGGTAAGGTCAATTGCTGCTGTAACCACAAATGCACGACTGACTTCTGTTGTTGATTTCATTCGTTTGTTATTTTCTTCAATGTTTCTCATTCTAACACTTTTCATTGTATTCCACAGGGACGAAAGCTTGACACACGTGTCTATGGAAACCACATTGGTATAAGGTACTGTTCTTATTCCCTTCTTTCTGTATAATGATCAATTATCCAAGTAAGACATTCCACATTGTTGATTTTCATGGACTCGGATGTCACGCAGGTAGCTATAATCTCCCACGTGGTAAGGTCAATTGCTGCTGTAACCACGAATGCACGACTGACTTCTGTTGTTGATTTCATTTGTTCGTTATTTCCATAAATGTTTCACATTCTAACACTTTTCATCGTATTGCACAGGGACGAAAGCTTGACACACGTGTCTAAGGAAACCACTTTGGTATAAGGGACTGTTCTTATTTCCTTCTTTTTGTTTAATGAACAATTATCCAAGTAAGCCATTGCACATTGTTGATTTTCTTGGACTCGGATGTCACGCAGGTAGCTATAATCTCCCACGTGGTAAGGTCAATTGCTGCTGTAACCACAAATGCACGAATGACTTCTGTTGTTGATTTCATTTGTTTGTTTTTTCCTTCTATGTTTCTCATTCTAACACTTTTCATCGTATTGCACAGGGACGAAAGCTTGACACACGTGTCTAAGGAAACAACTTAGGTATAAGGAATGTTCTTATTTCCTTCTTTTTGTTTAATGAACAATTATCCAAGTAAGCCATTGCACATTGTTGATTTTCTTGGACTCGGATGTCACGCAGGTAGCTATAATCTCCCACGTGGTAAGGTCAATTGCTGCTGTAACCACAAATGCACGAATGACTTCTGTTGTTGATTTCATTTGTTTGTTTTTTCCTTCTATGTTTCTCATTCTAACACTTTTTATCATATTGCACAGGGACGAAAGCTTGACACACGTGTCTAAGAAAACCACATTGGTATAAGGGACTCTTCTTATTCCCTTTTCTTCTTTTTGATGAACAATTATCCAAATAAGCCATTCCACATTGTTGATTTTCTTGGACTCGGATGTCACGCAGGTAGCTATAATCTCCCACGTGGTAAGGTCAATTGCTGCTGTAACCACAAATGCACGACTGACTTCTGTTGTTGATTTCATTCGTTTGTTATTTTCTTCAATGTTTCTCATTCTAACACTTTTCATTGTATTCCACAGGGACGAAAGCTTGACACACGTGTCTATGGAAACCACATCGGTATAAGGGACTGTTCTTATTCCATTATTTCTGTATAATGAACAATTATCCAAGTAAGCCATTCCACATTGTTGATTTTCTTGGACTAGGATGTCACGCAGCTAGCTATAATCTCCCACGTGGTAAGGTCAATTGCTGCTGTAACCACAAATGCACGACTGACTTCTGTTGTTGATTTCATTCGTTTGTTATTTTCTTCAATGTTTCTCATTCTAACACTTTTCATCGTATTCCACAGGGACGAAAGCTTGACACACGTGTCTAAGGAAACCATTGGTATAAGGGACTGTTCTTATTCCCTTCTTTTTGTTTAATGAACAATTATCCAAGTAAGCCATTCCATATTGTTGATTTTCTTGGACTCGGATGTCACGCAGGTAGCTATAATCTCCCACGTGGTAAGGTCCATTGCTGCTGTCACCATGAATGCACGATTGACTTCTGTTGTTGATTTCATTTGTTTGTTATTTCCTTCTATGTTTCTCATTGTAACACTTTTCATCGTATTGCACAGGGACGAAAGCTTGACACACGTGTCTAAGGAAACCACTTTGGTATGAGGGACTGTTGTTATTCCCTTCTTTTTGTTTAATGAACAATTATCCAAGTAAGCCATTCCACATTGTTGATTGCTGCTGTAACCACCAATGCACGACTGACTTCTGTTTTTGATTTCATTCGTTTGTTATTTTCTTCAATGTTTCACATTCTAATACTTTTCATCGTATTGCACAGGGACGAAAGCTTGACACAAGTGTCTAAGGAAACCACTTTGGTATAAGGGACTGTTCTTATTCCCTTCTTTTTATTTAATGAACAATTATCCAAGTAAGCCATTCCACATTGTTGATTGCTGCTGTAACCACAAATGCACGACTGACTTCTGTTTTTGATTTCATTCGTTTGTTATTTTCTTCAATGTTTCACATTCTAATACTTTTCATCGTATTGCACATGGACGAAAGCTTGACACAAGTGTCTAAGGAAACCACTTTGGTATAAGGGACTGTTCTTATTCCCTTCTTTTTATTTAATGAACAATTATCCAAGTAAGCCTTTCCACATTGTTGATTTTCTTGGACTCGGATGTAACGCAGGTAGCTATTATCTCCCACGTGGTAAGGTCCATTGCTGCTGTAACCACGAATGCACGATTGACTTCTGTTGTTGATTTCATTCGGTTGTTATTTCCTTCTATGTTTCTCATTCTAACACTTTTCATCGTATTGCTCTGGGACGAAAGCTTGACACACGTGTCTAAGGAAATCACATTGGTATAAGGGACTGTTCTTATTCCCTTCTTTTTGTTTAATTAACAATTATCCAAGTAGGCCATTCCACATTTTTTATTTTCTTGGACTCGGATGACACACGGGTAGCTATAATCTCCCACGTGGTAAGGTCATTTGCTGCTGTAACCACAATTGGACGGCTGACTTCTGTTGTTGATTTCATTTGTTTGTTATTTCCATCAATGTTTCTCATTCTAACACTTCTCATCGTATTGCACAGGGACGAAAGCTTGACACACGTGTCTATGGAAACCACATTGGTATAAGGGACTGTTCTTATTCCCTTTTGTCATTTTGATGAACAATTATCCAAGTAAGCCATTCCACATTGTTGATTTTGTTGGACTGCGATGTCACGCAGGTAGCTATAATCTCCCACGTGTTAAGGTCAATTGCTGCTGTAACCACAAATGCACGACTGACTTCTGTTGTTGACTTCATTCGTTTGTTATTTTCTTCAATGTTTCTCATTCTAACACTTTTCATCGTATTGCACAGGGACGAAAGCTGAACACACGTGTCTAAGGAAACCAGGGACTGTGCTTATTCCCTTCTTTTTGTTTCATGAACAATTATCAAAGTAAGCCATTCCACATTGTTGATTTTCTTAGACTCGGATGTCACGCAGGTAGCTATAATCTCCCACGTGGTAAGATCAATTGCTGCTGTAACCACAAATGCACGACTGACTTCTGTTGTTGATTTCATTTGTTTGTTATTTCCTTCAATGTTTCTCATTCTAACACTTCTCATCGTATTGCACAGGGACGAAAGCTTGACACACGTGTCTAAGGAAATCACATTGGTATAAGGGACTGTTCTCATTCCCTTCTTTTTGTTTAATTAACAATTATCCAAGTAGGCCATTCCACATTGTTTATTTTTTTGGACTCGGATGACACACTGGTAGCTATAATCTACCACGTGGTAAGGTCATTTGCTGCTGTAAACACAATTGGACGGCTGACTTCTGTTGTTGATTTCATTTGTTTGTTATTTCCTTCAATGTTTCTCATTCTAACACTTCTCATCGTATTGCAGAGGGACGAAAGCTTGACACACGTGTCTATGGAAACCACATTGGTATGAGGGACTGTTCTTATTCCCTTCTTTCTGAATAATGATCAATTATCCAAGTAAGCCATTCCACAGTGTTGATTTTCTTGGACTCGGATGACACGCAGGTAGCTATAATCTCCAACGTGGTAAGGTCAATTTGGTAAAAGGGACTGTTCTTATTCCCTTCTTTTTGTTTAATGAACAATTATCCAAGTAAGCCATTCCACATTGTTGATTTTCTTGGACTCGGATGTCACGCAGGTAGCTATAATCTCCCACGTGGTAAGGTCCATTGCTGCTGTAATCACGAATGCACGACTGACTTCTGTTGTTGATTTCATTTGTTTGTTATTTCCTTCTATGTTTCTCATTCTAACACTTTTCATCGTATTGCACAGGGACGAAAGCTTGACACACGTGTCTAAGGAAACCACTTTGGTATGAGGGACTGTTGTTATTCCCTTCTTTTTGTTTAATGAACAATTATCCAAGTAAGCCATTCCACATTGTTGATTGCTGCTGTAACCACCAATGCACGACTGACTTCTGTTTTTGATTTCATTCGTTTGTTATTTTCTTCAATGTTTCACATTCTAATACTTTTCATCGTATTGCACAGGGACGAAAGCTTGACACAAGTGTCTAAGGAAACCACTTTGGTATAAGGGACTGTTCTTATTCCCTTCTTTTTATTTAATGAACAATTATCCAAGTAAGCCATTCCACATTGTTGATTGCTGCTGTAACCACAAATGCACGACTGACTTCTGTTTTTGATTTCATTCGTTTGTTATTTTCTTCAATGTTTCACATTCTAATACTTTTCATCGTATTGCACATGGACGAAAGCTTGACACAAGTGTCTAAGGAAACCACTTTGGTATAAGGGACTGTTCTTATTCCCTTCTTTTTATTTAATGAACAATTATCCAAGTAAGCCTTTCCACATTGTTGATTTTCTTGGACTCGGATGTAACGCAGGTAGCTATAATCTCCCACGTGGTAAGGTCCATTGCTGCTGTAACCACGAATGCACGATTGACTTCTGTTGTTGATTTCATTCGGTTGTTATTTCCTTCTATGTTTCTCATTCTAACACTTTTCATCGTATTGCTCTGGGACGAAAGCTTGACACACGTGTCTAAGGAAATCACATTGGTATAAGGGACTGTTCTTATTCCCTTCTTTTTGTTTAATTAACAATTATCCAAGTAGGCCATTCCACATTTTTTATTTTCTTGGACTCGGATGACACACGGGTAGCTATAATCTCCCACGTGGTAAGGTCATTTGCTGCTGTAACCACAATTGGACGGCTGACTTCTGTTGTTGATTTCATTTGTTTGTTATTTCCATCAATGTTTCTCATTCTAACACTTCTCATCGTATTGCACAGGGACGAAAGCTTGACACACGTGTCTATGGAAACCACATTGGTATAAGGGACTGTTCTTATTCCCTTTTGTCATTTTGATGAACAATTATCCAAGTAAGCCATTCCACATTGTTGATTTTGTTGGACTGCGATGTCACGCAGGTAGCTATAATCTCCCACGTGTTAAGGTCAATTGCTGCTGTAACCACAAATGCACGACTGACTTCTGTTGTTGACTTCATTCGTTTGTTATTTTCTTCAATGTTTCTCATTCTAACACTTTTCATCGTATTGCACAGGGACGAAAGCTGAACACACGTGTCTAAGGAAACCAGGGACTGTGCTTATTCCCTTCTTTTTGTTTCATGAACAATTATCAAAGTAAGCCATTCCACATTGTTGATTTTCTTAGACTCGGATGTCACGCAGGTAGCTATAATCTCCCACGTGGTGAGATCAATTGCTGCTGTAACCACAAATGCACGACTGACTTCTGTTGTTGATTTCATTTGTTTGTTATTTCCTTCAATGTTTCTCATTCTAACACTTCTCATCGTATTGCACAGGGACGAAAGCTTGACACACGTGTCTAAGGAAATCACATTGGTATAAGGGACTGTTCTCATTCCCTTCTTTTTGTTTAATTAACAATTATCCAAGTAGGCCATTCCACATTGTTTATTTTTTTGGACTCGGATGACACACTGGTAGCTATAATCTACCACGTGGTAAGGTCATTTGCTGCTGTAAACACAATTGGACGGCTGACTTCTGTTGTTGATTTCATTTGTTTGTTATTTCCTTCAATGTTTCTCATTCTAACACTTCTCATCGTATTGCAGAGGGACGAAAGCTTGACACACGTGTCTATGGAAACCACATTGGTATGAGGGACTGTTCTTATTCCCTTCTTTCTGAATAATGATCAATTATCCAAGTAAGCCATTCCACAGTGTTGATTTTCTTGGACTCGGATGACACGCAGGTAGCTATAATCTCCAACGTGGTAAGGTCAATTTGGTAAAAGGGACTGTTCTTATTCCCTTCTTTTTGTTTAATGAACAATTATCCAAGTAAGCCATTCCACATTGTTGATTTTCTTGGACTCGGATGTCACGCAGGTAGCTATAATCTCCCACGTGGTAAGGTCCATTGCTGCTGTAATCACGAATGCACGACTGACTTCTGTTGTTGATTTCATTTGTTTGTTATTTCCTTCTATGTTTCTCATTCTAACACTTTTCATCGTATTGCACAGGGACGAAAGCTTGACACACGTGTCTAAGGAAACCACATTGGTATAAGGCACTGTTCTCATTCCCTTTTTTCTTTTTGATGAACAATTATCCAAGTAAGCCATTCCACATTGTTGATTTTCTTGGACTCGGATGTCACGCAGGTAGCTATAATCTCCCATGTGGTGAGGTCAAATGCTGCTGTAACCACAAATGCACGACTGACTTCTGTTGTTGATTTCATTTGTTTGTTATTTCCTTCAATGTTTCTCATTCTAACACTTCTCATCGTATTGCACAGGGACGAAAGCTTGACACACCTGTCTATGGAAACCACATTGGTATAAGGGACTGTTCTTTTTCCCTTCTTTCTGTATAATGATCAATTATCCAAGTAAGCCATTCCACATTGTTGATTTTCATGGACTCGGATGACACGCGGGTAGCTATAATCTCCCACGTGGTAAGGTCAATTGCTGCTGTAACCACAAATGCACGACTGACTTCTGTTGTTGATTTCATTCGTTTGTTATTTCCTTCAATGTTTCTCATTCTAACACTTTTCACCGTATTGCACAGGGACGAAAGCTTGACACACGTGTCTAAGGAAACCACTTTTGTATAAGGGACTGTTCTTATTCCCTTCTTCTTGTTTAATGAACAATAATCCAAGTAGGCCATTCCACATTGTTTATTTTCTTGGACTCGGCTGTCACGCGGGTAGCTATAATCTCCCACGTGGTAAGGTCAATTGCTGCTGTAACCACAAATACACGACTTACTTCTGTTGTTGATTTCATTTGTTTGTTATTTCCTTCTATGTTTGTCATTCTAACACTTTTCATCGTATTGCACAGGGACGAAAGCTTGACACACGTGTCTAAGGAAATCACATTGGTATAAGGGACTGTTCTTATTCCCTTCTTTTTGTTTAATTAACAATTATCCAAGTAGGCCATTCCACATTGTTTATTTTCTTGGACTCGGATGACACACGGGTAGCTATAATCTCCCACGTGGTAAGGTCATTTGCTGCTGTAACCACAATTGGACGGCTGACTTCTGTTGTTGATTTCATTTGTTTGTTATTTCCATCAATGTTTCTCATTCTAACACTTCTCATCGTATTGCACAGGGACGAAAGCTTGACACAAGTGTCTAAGGAAACCACTTTGGTATAAGGGACTGTTCTTATTCCCTTCTTTTTATTTAATGAACAATTATCCAAGTAAGCCATTCCACATTGTTGATTGCTGCTGTAACCACCAATGCACGACTGACTTCTGTTTTTGATTTCATTCGTTTGTTATTTTCTTCAATGTTTCACATTCTAATACTTTTCATCGTATTGCACAGGGACGAAAGCTTGACACAAGTGTCTAAGGAAACCACTTTGGTATAAGGGACTGTTCTTATTCCCTTCTTTTTATTTAATGAACAATTATCCAAGTAAGCCATTCCACATTGTTGATTTTGTTGGACTGCGATGTCACGCAGGTAGCTATAATCTCCCACGTGTTAAGGTCAATTGCTGCTGTAACCACAAATGCACGACTGACTTCTGTTGTTGACTTCATTCGTTTGTTATTTTCTTCAATGTTTCTCATTCTAACACTTTTCATCGTATTGCACAGGGACGAAAGCTGAACACACGTGTCTAAGGAAACCAATTTGGTATAAGGGACTGTGCTTATTCCCTTCTTTTTGTTTCATGAACAATTATCAAAGTAAGCCATTCCACATTGTTGATTTTCTTAGACTCGGATGTCACGCAGGTAGCTATAATCTCCCACGTGGTAAGATCAATTGCTGCTGTAACCACAAATGCACGACTGACTTCTGTTGTTGATTTCATTTGTTTGTTATTTCCTTCAATGTTTCTCATTCTAACACTTCTCATCGTATTGCACAGGGACGAAAGCTTGACACACGTGTCTAAGGAAATCACATTGGTATAAGGGACTGTTCTCATTCCCTTCTTTTTGTTTAATTAACAATTATCCAAGTAGACCATTCCACATTGTTTATTTTTTTGGACTCGGATGACACACTGGTAGCTATAATCTCCCACGTGGTAAGGTCATTTGCTGCTGTAACCACAATTGGACGGCTGACTTCTGTTGTTGATTTCATTTGTTTGTTATTTCCTTCAATGTTTCTCATTCTAACACTTTTCTCATCGTATTGCAGAGGGACGAAAGCTTGACACACGTGTCTATGGAAACCACATTGGTATGAGGGACTGTTCTTATTCCCTTCTTTCTGAATAATGATCAATTATCCAAGTAAGCCATTCCACAGTGTTGATTTTCTTGGACTCGGATGACACGCAGGTAGCTATAATCTCCAACGTGGTAAGGTCAATTTGGTAAAAGGGACTGTTCTTATTCCCTTCTTTTTGTTTAATGAACAATTATCCAAGTAACCCATTCCACATTGTTGATTTTCTTGGACTCGGATGTCTCGCAGGTAGCTATAATCTCCCACGTGGTAAGGTCCATTGCTGCTGTAATCACGAATGCACGACTGACTTCTGTTGTTGATTTCATTTGTTTGTTATTTCCTTCTATGTTTCTCATTCTAACACTTTTCATCGTATTGCACAGGGACGAAAGCTTGACACACGTGTCTAAGGAAACCACATTGGTATAAGGGACTGTTCTCATTCCCTTTTTTCTTTTTGATGAACAATTCTCCAAGTAAGCCATTCCACATTGTTGATTTTCTTGGACTCGGATGTCACATAGGTAGCTATAATCTCCCATGTGGTGAGGTCAAATGCTGCTGTAACCACAAATGCACGACTGACTTCTGTTGTTGATTTCATTTGTTTGTTATTTCCTTCAATGTTTCTCATTCTAACACTTCTCATCGTATTGCACAGGGACGAAAGCTTGACACACCTATCTATGGAAACCACATTGGTATAAGGGACTGTTCTTTTTCCCTTCTTTCTGTATAATGATCAATTATCCAAGTGAGCCATTCCACATTGTTGATTTTCATGGACTCGGATGACACGCGGGTAGCTATAATCTCCCATGTGGTAAGGTCAATTGCTGCTGTAACCACAAATGCACGACTGACTTCTGTTGTTGATTTCATTCGTTTGTTATTTCCTTCAATGTTTCTCATTCTAACACTTTTCATCGTATTGCACAGGGACGAAAGCTTGACACACGTGTCTAAGGAAACCACTTTTGTATAAGGGACTGTTCTTATTCCCTTCTTCTTGTTTAATGAACAATAATCCAAGTAAGCCATTCCACATTGTTGATTTTCTTAGACTCGGATGTCACGCAGGTAGCTATAATCTCCCACGTTGTAAGGTCAATTGCTGCTGTAACCACAAATACACGACTTACTTCTGTTGTTGATTTCATTTGTTTGTTATTTCCTTCTATGTTTCTCATTCTAACACTTTTCATCGTATTGCACAGGGACGAAAGCTTGACACACGTGTCTAAGGAAATCACATTGGTAAATGGGACTGTTCTTATTCCCTTCTTTTTGTTTAATTAACAATTATCCAAGTAAGCCATTCCACAGTGTTGATTTTCTTGGACTCGGATGACACGCAGGTAGCTATAATCTCCCACGTGGTAAGGTCAATTGCTGCTGTAACCACAAATGCACGACTGACTTCTGTTGTTGATTTCATTTGTTTGTTATATCCTTCGATGTTTTTCATTCTAACTCTTTTCATCGTATTACACAGGGACGAAAGCTTGAAACACGTGTCTAAGGAAACCACTTTTGTATAAGGGACTGTTCTTATTCCCTTCTTTTTGTTTAATGAACAATTATCCAAGTAAGCCATTCCACATTGTTGATTTTCTTGGACTCGGATGTCACGCAGGTAGCTTTAATCTCCCACGTGGTAAGGTCAATTACTGCTGTAACCACAAATGCACGACTGACTTCTGTTGTTGATTTCATTTGTTTGTTATTTCCTTCTATGTTTCTCATTCTAACACTTTTCATCGTATCGCACAGGGACGAAAGATTGACACACGTGTCTAAGGAAACCACTTTGGTATAAGGGACTGTTCCTATTCCCTTTTTTTTGTTTAATCAACAATTATCCAAGTAGGCCATTCCACATTGTTGATTTTCTTGGACTCGGATGTCACGCAGGTAGCTATAATCTCCCACGTGATAAGGTCAATTGCTGCTGTAACCACAAATGCACGACTGACTTCTGTTGTTGATTTCATTCGTTTGTTATTTCCTTCAATGTTTCTCATTCTAACACTTTTCATCGTATTGCACAGGGACGAAAGCTTGACACACGTGTCTGAGGAAACCACTTCGGTATAAGAGACTGTTCTTATTCCCTTCTTTTTGTTCAATGAACAATTATCCAAGCAAGCCATTCCACATTGTTCATTTTCTTGGACTCGGATGTCACGCAGGTAGCTATAATCTCCCACGTGGTAAGGTAAATTGCTGCTGTAACCACAAATACACGACTGACTTCTGTTGTTGATTTCATTTGTTTGTTATTTCATTCTATGTTTCTCATTCTAACACTTTTCATCGTATTGCACAGGGACGAAAGCTTGACACACGTGTCTAAGGAAACCACTTTGGTATAAGGGACTGTTCTTATTCCCTTTTTTCTTTTTGATGAACAATTATCCAAATAAGCCATTCCACATTGTTGATTTTCTTGGACTCGGATGTCACGCAGGTAGCTATAATCTTCCACTTGGTAAGGTCAATTGCTGCTGTAACCACAAATGCACGACTGACTTCTGTTGTTGATTTCATTCGTTTGTTATTTTCTTCAATGTTTCTCATTCTGACACTTTTCATCGTATTGCACAGGGACGAAAGCTTGACACACGTGTCTAAGGAAACCACTTTGGTATAAGGGACTGTTCTTATTCCCTCCTTTTTGTTTAATGAACAATTATCCAAGTAAGCCATTCCACATTGTTGATTTTCTTGGATTCGGATGTCTCGCAGGAAGCTATAATCTTTCACGTGGTAAGGTCAATTGCTGCTGTAACCACAAATGCACGACTGACTTCTGTTGTTGATTTCATTTGTTTGTTCTTTCTTTCTATGTTTCTCATTCTAACACTTTTCATCGTATTGCACAGGGACGAAAGCTTGACACACGTGTCTATGGAAACCACATCGGTATAAGGGACTGTTCGTATTCCATTCTTTCTGTATAATGATCAATTATCCAAGTAAGCCATTCCACATTGTTGATTTTTTTGGACTCGGATGTCACGCCGGTAGCTATTATTTCCCACGTGGTAAGGTCAATTGCTGCTGTAACCACAAATGCACGACTGACTTCTGTTGTTGATTTCATTTGTTTGTTATTTCCTTCAATGTTTCTCATTCTAACTCTTTTCATCGTATTACACAGGGACGAAAGCTTGACTTACGTGTCTAAGGAAGCCACATTGGTATGAGGGATTGTTCTCATTCCCTTTTTTATTTTGATGAACAATTATCCAAGTAAGCCATTCCACATTGTTGATTTTCTTGGACAATGATGTCACGCAGCTAGCTATAATCTCCCACGTGGTAAGGTCAATTGCTGCTGTAACCACAAATGCACGACTGACTTCTGTTGTTAATTTCATTTGTTTGTTATTTCCTTGTTTGTTTCTCATTCTAACATTTTTTATCGTATTCCACAGGGACGAAAGCTTGACACACGTGTCTAAGGAAACCACATTGGTATAAGGGACTCTTCTTATTCCCTTTTTTCTTTTTGATTAACAATTATCCAAATAAGCCATTCCACATTGTTGATTTTCTTGGACTTGGATGTCACGCAGGTAGCTATAATCTCCCACGTGGTAAGGTCAATTGCTGCTGTAACCACAAATGCACGACTGACTTCTGTTGTTAATTTCATTTGTTTGTTTTTTCCTTCTATGTTTCTCATTCTAACACTTTTCATCGTATTGCACAGGGACGAAAGCTTGACACACGTGTCTAAGGAAACCACAAGGGTTTGTTCTCATTCCCTTCTTTTTTTTTGATGAACAATTATCCAAGTAAGCCATTCCACATTGTTCATTTTCTTGGACTCGGATGTCACGCAGGTAGCTATAATCTCCCACGTGGTAAGGTAAATTGCTGCTGTAACCACAAATACACGACTGACTTCTGTTGTTGATTTCATTTGTTTGTTATTTCATTCTATGTTTCTCATTCTAACACTTTTCATCGTATTGCACAGGGACGAAAGCTTGACACACGTGTCTAAGGAAACCACTTTGGTATAAGGGACTGTTCTTATTCCCTTTTTTCTTTTTGATGAACAATTATCCAAATAAGCCATTCCACATTGTTGATTTTCTTGGACTTGGATGTCACGCAGGTAGCTATAATCTCCCACGTGGTAAGGTCAATTGCTGCTGTAACCACAAATGCACGACTGACTTCTGTTGTTAATTTCATTTGTTTGTTTTTTCCTTCAATGTTTCTCATTCTAACACTTTTCATCGTATTGCACAGGGACGAAAGCTTGACACACATGTCTGAGGAAACCACTTTGGTATAAGGGACTGTTCTTATTCTCTTTTTTTTGTTTAATCAACAATTATCCAAGTAGGCCATTCCACATTGTTGATTTTCTTGGACTCGGATGTCACGCAGGTAGCTATAATCTCCCACGTGTAAGGTCAATTGCTGTTGTAACCACAAATGCACGACTGACTTCTGCTGTTGATTTCATTCGTTTGTTTTTTCCTTCTATGTTTCTCATTCTAACATTTTTTATCGTATTCCACAGGGACGAAAGCTTGACACACGTGTCTAAGGAAACCACATTGGTATAAGGGACTCTTCTTATTCCCTTTTTTCTTTTTGATTAACAATTATCCAAATAAGCCATTCCACATTGTTGATTTTCTTGGACTTGGATGTCACGCAGGTAGCTATAATCTCCCACGTGGTAAGGTCAATTGCTGCTGTAACCACAAATGCACGACTGACTTCTGTTGTTGATTTCATTCGTTTGTTATTTTCTTCAATGTTTCTCATTCTAACACTTTTCATCGTATTGCACTGGGACGAAAGCTTGACACACGTGTCTAAGGAAACCACTTTGGTATAAGGGACTGTTCTTATTCCCTTTTTTCTTTTTGATGAACAATTATCCAAGTAAGCCATTCCACATTGTTGATTTTCTTGGACTCGGATGTAACGCAGGTAGCTATAATCTCCCACGTGGTGAGGTCAATTGCTGCTGTAACCACAAATGCACGACTGACCTCTGTTGTTGATTTCATTCGTTTATTATTTTCTTCAATGTTTCTCATTCTAACACTTTTCATCGTATTGCACAGGGACGAAAGCTTGACACACGTGTCTATGGAAACCACATCGGTATAAGGGACTGTTCGTATTCCATTATTTCTGTATAATGATCAATTATCCAAGTGAGCCATTCCACATTGTTGATTTTCTTGGACTCGGATGTCACGCAGGTAGCTATAATCTCCCACGTGGTAAGGTCAATTGCTGCTGTAACCACAAATGCACGACTGACTTCTGTTGTTGATTTCATTTGTTTGTTATTTCCTTCAATGTTTCTCATTCTAACTCTTTTCATCGTATTACACAGGGACGAAAGCTTGACTTACGTGTCTAAGGAAGCCACATTGGTATGAGGGACTGTTCTTATTCCCTCTTTTCTTTTTGATGAACAATTATCCAAGTAAGCCATTCCACATTGTTGATTTTCTTGGACTAGGATGTCACGCAGCTAGCTATAATATCCCACGTGGTAAGGTCAATTGCTGCTGTAACCACAAATGCACGACTGACTTCTGTTGTTAATTTCATTTGTTTGTTTTTTCCTTCTATGTTTCTCATTCTAACACTTTTCATCGTATTGCACAGGGACGAAAGCTTGACACACGTGTCTAAGGAAACCACAAGGGTTTGTTCTCATTCCCTTCTTTTTTTTTGATGAACAATTATCCAAGTAAGCCATTCCACATTGTTGATTTTCTTGGACTCGGATGTCACGCAGGTAGCTATAATCTCCTACGTGGTAAGGTCAATTGCTGCTGTAACCACAAATGCTCGACTGACTTCTGTTGTTGATTTCATTCGTTTGTTATTTTCTTCAATGTTTCTCATTCTTACACTTTTCATCGTATTGCACAGGGACGAAAGCTTGACACACGTGTCTAAGGAAATCACTTTGGTATAAGGGACTGTTCTTATTCCCTTCTTTTTGTTTAATGAACAATTATCCAAGTAAGCCATTCCACATTGTTGATTTTCTTGGACTCGGATGTCACGCAGGTAGCTATAATCTCCCACGTGGTAAGGTCCATTGCTGCTGTAACCACGAACGCACGATTGACTTCTGTTGTTGATTTCATTTGTTTGTTATTTCCTTCTATGTTTCTCATTCTAACTCTTTTCATCGTATTACACAGGGACGAAAGTTTGACTCACGTGACTAAGGAAGCCACATTGGTATGAGGGACTGTTCTTATTCCCCTTTTTCTTTTTGATGAACAATTATCCAAGTAAGCCATTCCACATTGTTGATTTTCTTAGACTCGGATGTCACGCAGGTAGCTATAATCTCCCACGTGGTAAGGTCAATTGCTGCTGTAACCACAAATGGACGACTGACTTCTGTTGTTGATTTCATTTGTTTGTTATTTTCTTCAATGTTTCTCATTCTAACACTTTTCATCGTATTGCACAGGGACGAAAGCTTGACACACGTGTCTAAGGAAACCACATTGGTATAAGGGACTGTTCTCATTCCCTTTTTTCTTTTTGATGAACAATTATCCAAGTAAGCCATTCCACATTGTTGATTTTCTTGGACTCGGATGTCACGCAGGTAGCTATAATCTCCCATGTGGTGAGGTCAAATGCTGCTGTAACCACAAATGCACGACTGACTTCTGTTGTTGATTTCATTTGTTTGTTATTTCCTTCAATGTTTCTCATTCTAACACTTCTCATCGTATTGCACAGGGACGAAAGCTTGACACACCTGTCTATGGAAACCACATTGGTATAAGGGACTGTTCTTTTTCCCTTCTTTCTGTATAATGATCAATTATCCAAGTAAGCCATTCCACATTGTTGATTTTCATGGACTCGGATGACACGCGGGTAGCTATAATCTCCCACGTGGTAAGGTCAATTGCTGCTGTAACCACAAATGCACGACTGACTTCTGTTGTTGATTTCATTTGTTTGTTATTTCCTTCAATGTTTCTCATTCTAACTCTTTTCATCGTATTACACAGGGACGAAAGTTTGACTTACGTGACTAAGGAAGCCACATTGGTATGAGGGACTGTTCTTATTCCCCTTTTTCTTTTTGATGAACAATTATCCAAGTAAGCCATTCCACATTGTTGATTTTCTTGGACTCGGATGTAACGCAGGTAGCTATAATCTCCCACGTGGTAAGGTCCATTGCTGCTGTAACCACGAATGCACGATTGACTTCTGTTGTTGATTTCATTCGGTTGTTATTTCCTCCTATGTTTCTCATTCTAACACTTTTCATCGTATTGCTCAGGGACGAAAGCTTGACACACGTGTCTAAGGAAACCAATTTGGTATTAGGGACTGTGCTTATTCCCTTCTTTTTGTTTAATGAACAATTATCAAAGTAAGCCATTCCACATTGTTGATTTTCTTAGACTCGGATGTCACGCAGGTAGCTATAATCTCCCACGTGGTAAGGTCAATTGCTGCTGTAACCACAAATGGACGACTGACTTCTGTTGTTGATTTCATTTGTTTGTTATTTTCTTCAATGTTTCTCATTCTAACACTTTTCATCGTATTGCTCAGGGACGAAAGCTTGACACACGTGTCTAAGGAAACCAATTTGGGATAAGGGACTGTGCTTATTCCCTTCTTTTTGTTTAATGAACAATTATCAAAGTAAGCCATTCCACATTGTTGATTTTCTTAGACTCGGATGTCACGCAGGTAGCTATAATCTCCCATGTGGTGAGGTCAAATGCTGCTGTAACCACAAATGCACGACTGACTTCTGTTGTTGATTTCATTTGTTTGTTATTTCCTTCAATGTTTCTCATTCTAACACTTCTCATCGTATTGCACAGGGACGAAAGCTTGACACACCTGTCTATGGAAACCACATTGGTATAAGGGACTGTTCTTTTTCCCTTCTTTCTGTAAAATGATCAATTATCCAAGTAAGCCATTCCACATTGTTGATTTTCATGGACTCGGATGACACGCGGGTAGCTATAATCTCCCACGTGGTAAGGTCCATTGCTGCTGTAACCACGAATGCACGATTGACTTCTGTTGTTGATTTCATTTGGTTGTTATTTCCTTCTATGTTTCTCATTCTAACACTTTTCATCGTATTGCTCAGGGACGAAAGCTTGACACACGTGTCTAAGGAAACCGATTTGGTATAAGGGACTGTGCTTATTCCCTTCTTTTTGTTTAATGAACAATTATCAAAGTAAGCCATTCCACATTGTTGATTTTCTTAGACTCGGATGTCACGCAGGTAGCTATAATCTCCCACGTGGTAAGGTCAATTGCTGCTGTAACCACAATTGGACGGCTGACTTCTGTTGTTGATTTCATTCGTAAGTTTTTTCTTTCTATGTTTCTCATTCTAACTCTTTTCATCGTATTACACAGTACGTATTATTCCATTTTTTCTTTTTGATGAACAATTATCCAATAAAGCCATTCCACATTGTTGATTTTCTTGGACTCGGATGTAATGCAGGTAGCTATAATCTCCCACGTGGTGAGGTCAATTGCTGCTATAACCACAAATGCACGACTGACTTCTGTTGTTGATTTCATTTGTTTGTTATTTTCTTCAATGTTTCTCATTCTAAAACATTTCATCGTATTGCAATGGGACGAAAGCTTGACACACGTGTCTAAGGAAACCAATTTTGTATAAGGGACTGTGCTTATTCCCTTTTTTTTGTTTAATGAACAATTATCAAAGTAAGCCATTCCACATTGTTGATTTTCTTAGACTCGGATGTCACGCAGGTAGCTATAATCTCCCACGTGGTAAGGTCATTTGCTGCTGTAACCACAATTGGACGGCTGACTTCTGTTGTTGATTTCATTTGTTTGTTATTTCCTTCAATGTTTCTCATTCTAACACTTCTCATCGTATTGCACAGGGACGAAAGCTTGACACACCTGTCTATGGAAACCACATTGGTATAAGGGACTGTTCTTTTTCCCTTCTTTCTGTATAATGATCAATTATCCAAGTAAGCCATTCCACATTGTTGATTTTCATGGACTCGGATGACACGCGGGTAGCTATAATCTCCCACGTGGTAAGGTGAATTGCTGCTGTAACCACAAATGCACGACTGACTTCTGTTGTTGATTTCATTTGATTGTTATTTCCTTCAATGTTTCTCATTCTAACTCTTTTCATCGTATTACACAGGGACGAAAGTTTGACTTACGTGTCTAAGGAAGCCACATTGGTATGAGGGACTGTTCTTATTCCCTTTTTTCTTTTTGATGAACAATTATCCAAGTAAGCCATTCCACATTGTTGATTTTCTTGGACAATGATGTCACGCAGCTAGCTATAATCTCCCACGTGGTAAGGTCAATTGCTGCTGTAACCACAAATGCACGACTGACTTCTGTTGTTAATTTCATTTGTTTGTTATTTCCTTCTTTGTTTCTCATTCTAACACTTTTCATCGTATTGCACAGGGACGAAAGCTTGACACACATGTCTGAGGAAACCACTTTGGTATAAGGGACTGTTCTTATTCTCTTTTTTTTGTTTAATCAACAATTATCCAAGTAGGCCATTCCACATTGTTGATTTTCTTGGACTCGGATGTCACGCAGGTAGCTATAATCTCCCACGTGGTAAGGTCAATTGCTGTTGTAACCACAAATGCACGACTGACTTCTGCTGTTGATTTCATTCGTTTGTTTTTTCCTTCTATGTTTCTCATTCTAACATTTTTTATCGTATTCCACAGGGACGAAAGCTTGACACACGTGTCTAAGGAAACCACATTGGTATAAGGGACTCTTCTTATTCCCTTTTTTCTTTTTGATGAACAATTATCCAAATAAGCCATTCCACATTGTTGATTTTCTTGGACTCGGATGTCACGCAGGTAGCTATAATCTCCCACGTGGTAAGGTCAATTGCTGCTGTAACCACAAATGCACGACTGACTTCTGTTGTTGATTTCATTCGTTTGTTATTTTCTTCAATGTTTCTCATTCTAACACTTTTCATCGTATTGCACTGGGACGAAAGCTTGACACACGTGTCTAAGGAAACCACTTTGGTATAAGGGACTGTTCTTATTCCCTTCTTTTTGTTTAATGAACAATTATACAAGTAAGCCATTCCACATTGTTGATTTTCTTGGACTCGGATGTCACGCAGGTAGCTATAATCTCCAACGTGGTGAGGTCAATTGCTGCTGTAACCACAAATGCACGACTGACTTCTGTTGTTGATTTCATTTGTAAGTTTTTTCTTTCTATGTTTCTCATTCTAACTCTTTTCATCGTATTACACAGGGACGAAAGCTTGACTTACGTGTCTAAGGAAGCCACATTGGTATGAGGGACTGTTCTTATTCCCTTTTTTCTTTTTGATGAACAATTATCCAAGTAAGCCATTCCACATTGTTGATTTTCTTGGACTCGGATGTAACGCAGGTAGCTATAATCTCCCACGTGGTGAGGTCAATTGCTGCTGTAACCACAAATGCACGACTGACTTCTGTTGTTGATTTCATTCGTTTGTTATTTTCTTCAATGTTTCTCATTCTAACACTTTTCATCGTATTGCACAGGGACGAAGGCTTGACACACGTGTCTATGGAAACCACATCGGTATAAGGGACTGTTCGTATTCCATTATTTCTGTATAATGATCAATTATCCAAGTGAGCCATTCCACATTGTTGATTTTCTTGGACTCGGATGTCACGCAGGTAGCTATAATCTCCCACGTGGTAAGGTCAATTGCTGCTGTAACCACAAATGCACGACTGACTTCTGTTGTTGATTTCATTTGTTTGTTATTTCCTTCAATGTTTCTAATTCTAACTCTTTTCATCGTATTACACAGGGACGAAAGCTTGACTTACGTGTCTAAGGAAGCCACATTGGTATGAGGGACTGTTCTTATTCCCTCTTTTCTTTTTGATGAACAATTATCCAAGTAAGCCATTCCACATTGTTGATTTTCTTGGACTAGGATGTCACGCAGCTAGCTATAATATCCCACGTGGTAAGGTCAATTGCTGCTGTAACCACAAATGCACGACTGACTTCTGTTGTTAATTTCATTTGTTTGTTTTTTCCTTCTATGTTTCTCATTCTAACACTTTTCATCGTATTGCACAGGGACGAAAGCTTGACACACGTGTCTAAGGAAACCACAAGGGTTTGTTCTCATTCCCTTCTTTTTTTTTGATGAACAATTATCCAAGTAAGCCATTCCACATTGTTGATTTTCTTGGACTCGGATGTCACGCAGGTAGCTATAATCTCCCACGTGGTAAGGTCAATTGCTGCTGTAACCACAAATGCTCGACTGACTTCTGTTGTTGATTTCATTCGTTTGTTATTTTCTTCAATGTTTCTCATTCTTACACTTTTCATCGTATTGCACAGGGACGAAAGCTTGACACACGTGTCTAAGGAAATCACTTTGGTATAAGGGACTGTTCTTATTCCCTTCTTTTTGTTTAATGAACAATTATCCAAGTAAGCCATTCCACATTGTTGATTTTCTTGGACTCGGATGTCACGCAGGTAGCTATAATCTCCCACGTGGTAAGGTCCATTGCTGCTGTAACCACGAACGCACGATTGACTTCTGTTGTTGATTTCATTTGTTTGTTATTTCCTTCTATGTTTCTCATTCTAACACTTTTCATCGTATTGCACAGGAACGAAAGCTTGACACACGTGTCTAAGGAAACCACTTTGGTATGAGGGACTGTTCTTATTTCCTCCTTTTTGTTTAATGAACAATTATCCAAGTAAGCCATTCCACATTGTTGATTTTCTTGGACTCGGATGTCACGCAGGGAGCTATAATCTTCCACGTGGTAAGGTCAATTGCTGCTGTAACCACAAATGCACGACTCACTTCTGTTGTTGATTTCATTCGTTTGTTATTTTCTTCAATGTTTCACATTCTAATACTTTTCATCGTATTGCACAAGGACGAAAGCTTGACACACGTGTCTAAGGAAACCACTTTGGTATAAGGGACTGTTTTTATTCCCTTCTTTTTGTTTAATGAACAATTATCCAAGTAAGCCATTCAACATTGTTGATTGCTGCTGTAACCACAAATGCACGACTGACGTCTGTTGTTGACTTCATTCGTTTGTTATTTTCTTCAATGTTTCACATTCTAATACTTTTCATCGTATTGCACAGGGACGAAAGCTTGACACACGTGTCTAAGGAAACCACTTTGGTATAGGGGACTGTTCTTATTCCCTTCTTTTTGTTTAATGAACAATTATCCAAGTAAGCCATTCCACATTGTTGATTTTCTTGGACTCGGATGTAACGCAGGTAGCTATAATCTCCCACGTGGTAAGGTCCATTGCTGCTGTAACCACGAATGCACGATTGACTTCTGTTGTTGATTTCATTTGGTTGTTATTTTCTTCTATGTTTCTCATTCTAACACTTTTCATCGTATTGCTCAGGGACGAAAGCTTGACACACGTGTCTAATGAAACCGATTTGGTATAAGGGACTGTGCTTATTCCCTTCTTTTTGTTTAATGAACAATTATCAAAGTAAGCCATTCCACATTGTTGATTTTCTTAGACTCGGATGTCACGCAGGTAGCTATAATCTCCCACGTGGTAAGGTCAATTGCTGCTGTAACCACAATTGGACGGCTGACTTCTGTTGTTGATTTCATTCGTAAGTTTTTTCTTTCTATGTTTCTCATTCTAACTCTTTTCATCGTATTACACAGGAACGAAAGCTTGACTTACGTGTCGAAGGAAGCCACATTGGTATGAGGGACTGTTCTTATTCCATTTTTTCTTTTTGATGAACAATTATCCAATAAAGCCATTCCACATTGTTGATTTTCTTGGACTCGGATGTAATGCAGGTAGCTATAATCTCCCACGTGGTGAGGTCAATTGCTGCTATAACCACAAATGCACGACTGACTTCTGTTGTTGATTTCATTTGTTTGTTATTTTCTTCAATGTTTCTCATTCTAAAACATTTCATCGTATTGCACAGGGACGAAAGCTTGACACACGTGTCTAAGGAAACCAATTTTGTATAAGGGACTGTGCTTATTCCCTTTTTTTTGTTTAATGAACAATTATCAAAGTAAGCCATTCCACATTGTTGATTTTCTTAGACTCGGATGTCACGCAGGTAGCTATAATCTCCCACGTGGTAAGGTCATTTGCTGCTGTAACCACAATTGGACGGCTGACTTCTGTTGTTGATTTCATTTGTAAGTTTTTTCTTTCTATGTTTCTCATTCTAACTCTTTTCATCGTATTACACAGAAACGAAAGCTTGACTTACGTGTCGAAGGAAGCCACATTGGTATGAGGGACTGTTCTTATTCCATTTTTTCTTTTTGATGAACAATTATCCAATAAAGCCATTCCACATTGTTGATTTTCTTGGACTCGGATGTAACGCAGGTAGCTATAATCTCCCACGTGGTGAGGTCAATTGCTGCTATAACCACAAATGCACGACTGACTTCTGTTGTTGATTTCATTCGTTTGTTATTTTCTTCAATGTTTCTCATTCTAACATTTTTCATCGTATTGCACAGGGACGAAAGCTTGAGACACGTGTCTATGGAAACCACATCGGTATAAGGGACTGTTCTTATTCCATTATTTCTGTATAATGATCAATTATCCAAGTAAGCCATTCCACATTGTTGATTTTCTTGGACTCGGATGTCACGCAGGTAGCTATAATCTCCCACGTGGTAAGGTCAATTGCTGCTGTAACCACAAATGCACTACTGACTTCTGTTGTTGATTTCATTTGTTTGTTATTTCCTTCAATGTTTCTCATTCTATTTCTTTTCACCGTATTACACAGGGACGGAAGCTTGACTTACGTGTCTAAGGAAGCCACATTGGTATGAGGGACTGTTCTTATTCCCTTTTTTCTTTTTGATGAACAATTATCCAAATAAGCCATTCCACATTGTTGATTTTCTTGGACTCGGATGTCACGCATCTAGCTATAATCTCCCACGTGGTAAGGTCAATTGCTGCTGTAACCACAAATGCTCGACTGACTTCTGTTGTTGATTTCATTCGTTTGTTATGTTCTTCAATGTTTCTCATTCTAACACTTTTCATCGTATTGCACAGGGACGAAAGCTTGACACACGTGTCTAAGGAAACCACTTTGGTATAAGGGACTGTTCTTATGCCCTTCTTTTTGTTTAATGAACAATTATCCAAGTAAGCCATTCCACATTGTTGATTTTCTTGGACTCGGATGTAACGCAGGTAGCTATAATCTCCCACGTGGTAAGGTCCATTGCTGCTGTAACCACGAATGCACGATTGACTTCTGTTGTTGATTTCATTTGTTTGTTATTTCCTTCTATGTTTCTCATTCTAACACTTTTCATCGTATTGCACATTCAACATTGTTGATTGCTGCTGTAACCACAAATGCACGACTGACTTCTGTTGTTGACTTCATTCGTTTGTTATTTTCTTCAATGTTTCACATTCTAATACTTTTCATCGTATTGCACAGGGACGAAAGCTAGACACACGTGTCTAAGGAAACCACTTTGGTATAAGGGACTGTTCTTATTCCCTTCTTTTTGTTTAATGAACAATTATCCAAGTAAGCCATTCCACATTGTTGATTTTCTTGGACTCGGATGTCACGCAGGTAGCTATAATCTCCCACGTGGTAAGGTCCATTGCTGCTGTAACCACGAATGCACGATTGACTTCTGTTGTTGATTTCATTTGTTTGTTATTTCCTTCTATGTTTCTCATTCTAACACTTTTCATCGTATTGCACATTCAACATTGTTGATTGCTGCTGTAACCACAAATGCACGACTGACTTCTGTTGTTGACTTCATTCGTTTGTTATTTTCTTCAATGTTTCACATTCTAATACTTTTCATCGTATTGCACAGGGACGAAAGCTAGACACACGTGTCTAAGGAAACCACTTTGGTATAAGGGACTGTTCTTATTCCCTTCTTTTTGTTTAATGAACAATTATCCAAGTAAGCCATTCCACATTGTTGATTTTCTTGGACTCGGATGTAACGCAGGTAGCTATAATCTCCCACGTGGTGAGGTCAATTGCTGCTATAACCACAAATGCACGACTGACTTCTGTTGTTGATTTCATTCGTTTGTTATTTTCTTCAATGTTTCTCATTCTAACACTTTTCATCGTATTGCACAGGGACGAAAGCTTGACACACGTGTCTATGGAAACCACATCGGTATAAGGGACTGTTCTTATTCCATTATTTCTGTATAATGATCAATTATCCAAGTAAGCCATTCCACATTGTTGATTTTCTTGGACTCGGATGTCACGCAGGTAGCTATAATCTCCCACGTGGTAAGGTCAATTGCTGCTGTAACCACAAATGCACTACTGACTTCTGTTGTTGATTTCATTTGTTTGTTATTTCCTTCAATGTTTCTCATTCTAACTCTTTTCATCGTATTACACAGGGACGAAAGCTTGACTTACGTGTCTAAGGAAGCCACATTGGTATGAGGGACTGTTCTTATTCCCTTTTTTCTTTTTGATGAACAATTATCCAAATAAGCCATTCCACATTGTTGATTTTCTTGGACTCGGATGTCACGCAGCTAGCTATAATCTCCCACGTGGTAAGGTCAATTGCTGCTGTAACCACAAATGCTCGACTGACTTCTGTTGTTGATTTCATTCGTTTGTTATTTTCTTCAATGTTTCACATTCTAATACTTTTCATCGTATTGCACAGGGACGAAAGCTTGACACACGTGTCTAAGGAAACCACTTTGGTATAAGGGACTGTTCTTATGCCCTTCTTTTTGTTTAATGAACAATTATCCAAGTAAGCCATTCCACATTGTTGATTTTCTTGGACTCGGATGTAACGCAGGTAGCTATAATCTCCCACGTGGTAAGGTCCATTGCTGCTGTAACCACGAATGCACGATTGACTTCTGTTGTTGATTTCATTTGGTTGTTATTTCCTTCTATGTTTCTCATTCTAACACTTTTCATCGTATTGCTCAGGGACGAAAGCTTGACACACGTGTCTAAGGAAACCAATTTGGTATAAGGGACTGTGCTTATTCCCTTCTTTTTGTTTAATGAACAATTATCAAAGTAAGCCATTCCACATTGTTGATTTTCTTAGACTCGGATGTCACGCAGGTAGCTATAATCTCCCACGTGTTAAGGTCAATTGCTGCTGTAACCACAAATGGACGACTGACTTCTGTTGTTGATTTCATTTGTTTGTTATTTTCTTCAATGTTTCTCATTCTAACACATTTCATCGTATTGCACAGGGACGAAAGCTTGACACACGTGTCTAAAGAAAACAATTTTGTATAAGGGACTGTGCTTATTCCCTTCTTTTTGTTTAATGAACAATTATCAAAGTAAGCCATTCCACATTGTTGATTTTGTTAGACTCGGATGTCACGCAGGTAGCTATAATCTCCCACGTGGTAAGGTCATTTGCTGCTGTAACCACAATTGGACGGCTGACTTCTGTTGTTGATTTCATTTGTAAATTTTTTCTTTCTATGTTTCTCATTCTAACTCTTTTCATCGTATTAGACAGGAACGAAAGCTTGACTTACGTTTCGAAGGAAGCCACATTGGTATGAGGGACTGTTCTTATTCCATTTTTTCTTTTTGATGAACAATTATCCAATGAAGCCATTCCACATTGTTGATTTTCTTGGACTCGGATGTAACGCAGGTAGCTATAATCTCCCACGTGGTGAGGTCAATTGCTGCTATAACCACAAATGCACGACTGACTTCTGTTGTTGATTTCATTTGTTTTTTATTTTCTTCAATGTTTCTCATTCTAACACATTTCATCGTATTGCACAGGGACGAAAGCTTGACACACGTGTCTAAGGAAACCAATTTTGTATAAGGGACTGTGCTTATTCCCTTTTTTTCGTTTAATGAACAATTATCAAAGTAAGCCATTCCACATTGTTGATTTTCTTAGACTCGGATGTCACGCAGGTAGCTATGTCTCCCACGTGGTGAGGTCATTTGCTGCTGTAACCACAATTGGACGGCTGACTTCTGTTGTTGATTTCATTTGTAAGTTTTTTCTTTCTATGTTTCTCATTCTAACTCTTTTCATCGTATTACACAGGAACGAAAGCTTGACTTACGTGTCGAAGAAAGCCACATTGGTATGAGGGACTGTTCTTATTCCATTTTTTCTTTTTGATGAACAATTATCCAATAACATAGAATGAACATAGATGAAGTTCCAGAAAAAGAGGAGGGAGAACGTTGTTGTGATAATACACTTTTTCTGTTTCCAACTTCTGAAGATGAAGTGAGAGGAATGATAAGGGAATTAAAAAATGGTGGAGCTCCGGGAAATGACGGTATCAGAAATGAACTTATAAAAAATATTCAAGATGAAATAATAGAACCAATAATGTTGCTTGCAAATCTGTGTTTTGAGACGGCTGAATTTCCGAACATTTTCAAGGTGGGTGTGATCAAGCCATTGTTCAAGTCGGGAGATAAAACCTCTTTATCAAATTATAGACCAATCTGCTTAACATCTAATTTGTCTAAAATAGTGGAAAAATTATTAAAGGTGCGTATTGTTAATTTTTTGGAGAAAAATAAAATTTTATCTGATAATCAATACGGCTTCAGGAAGGGCAAATCTACACAGGATGCAATAAAAAATGTAGTGGAGAAAATTTACCAATGGTTGGATGGAGACAAGGTAGGTCTGTGCGTATTTATCGACCTTGCAAAGGCCTTCGACACCGTATCGCACAAAAAACTATTGCGAAAACTTTACCTCAATGGCTTTCGGGACAAAGCACTCAAATTAATGGAAAGCTATTTATCAGATAGGACCCAATTTGTGAAGATAGATGAACATACGAGTAAAGGGAAAGCTGTTGAATATGGGGTTCCACAGGGGACAGTATTGGGACCAATTTTGTTCATTATATACATGAACAGCTTATTACTAATGAAAAGAAAAGGAGAAATTATCAGTTTCGCAGATGACACTGTCATAATGTACGAAGATAGTACTTGGAAAAAACTGAAAAAAGAAGCAGAGGGAGATCTTTCAATTATAAAGCAATGGTTCAGAGAGAATAAATTAACAATAAATTTGCAGAAAACAAAATATTTACCATTTGTTGCTTATCAATCAGGACTTCCACATATGGGCAATTTGGACGTTGACAACGAAACATCAATTCCCGAAACTGAATATATAAAATATCTAGGAGTTACAATTGATCGACATCTAAAATGGGACAAGCATATAGATATCTTGGTGATCAAACTGAGATGTTTACTTACCAAGTTTAGATATCTCAGGAAGTACTTGGATACAAAAAGCTTGATGATGGTATACTCAGCTTTATGTCAATCCCAAATGGCATATGGGATAATAGGTTGGGGTGGAGCGTATAGCTGTCATATGAGGAGGGTTGAGGTGATCCAGAAATGGTTGCTACGAATTATCTACGGAAAGCCTCTTCTGTATCCATCAGATGAATTGTTTACTGTTTCCAGGGTCATGAATCCCCACCAATTATTTGTACAGCAGATTTTAAATGGCATAAGTGAAAAGAAGATTCAACTCCAATTAACTAAGTGTGAATATGAAACACGGAACAAGACGAATCAATACCTTACTCCAAGAGCAGGAAAACGTATAGGCCAAAGATGCTTTGCCTATCTGGCCCCAAGAATATATGCCGCTGTTCCAAAAGAATTGAAGAACATCACAACACTCATTAAGAAGAGAAAAAGATTGAAAAATTGGGTAATTGACAAGGGCAGAAGATATTTTAATTCAATAATAAATCCCCAATAACGCTCACAATTTTTCACTGATTTTTGCTAGAAGAGAAATGAATAAATTACTTACTGGATTCAACCTTCCTCCATATAAGTATATTGATGTAACTTGAAATAGAGAATGAGCTTTTTGATGCAGTGTTGTTTGATGACCGAGTAGCTGATAGTAGACATGACCGAATGAGTGCGCCCCTGAGTTTATGATATAATATATGTATATAATTGTATGTATAGAATGGGCACTTATCTATGATCATTACTGTGCTATTGAGTTTTTGTTGATTTTTATATTTTTATTGAAATATGTTAAAAGAATTTGATCTTGATTTGTGAATTTATTTGAATACTGGCTACTGCATTATATTTTGTTTATTTAGAAGTCACGTACAGGCTCACGCCTCTGTGACTAAATGTTTATACCCTGTAGCTTACAGAATAAACCATTTTATTATTATTATTATTATTATAATAAAGCCATTCCACATTGTTGATTTTCTTGGACTCGGATGTAACGCAGGTAGCTATAATCTCCCACGTGGTGAGGTCAATTGCTGCTATAACCACAAATGCACGACTGACTTCTGTTGTTGATTTCATTCGTTTGTTATTTTCTTCAATGTTTCTCATTCTAACACTTTTCATCGTATTGCACAGGGACGAAAGCTTGACACACGTGTCTAGGGAAACCACTTTGGTATAAGGTATTCCCTTCTTTTTGTTTAATGAACAATTATCCAAGTAAGCCATTCCACATTGTTGATTTTCTTGGACTCGGATGTCACGCAGGGAGCTATAATCTCCCACGTGGTAAGGTCAATTGCAGCTGTAACCACAAATGCACGACTGACTTCTGTTGTTGATTTCATTTGTTTGTTATTTCCTTCAATGTTTCTCATTCTAACTCTTTTCATCGTATTACAAAGGGACGAAAGCTTAACTTACGTGTCTAAGGAAGCCAAATTGGTATAAGGGACTGTTCTTATTCCCTTCTTTTTGTTTAATGAACAATTATCCAAGTAAGCCATTCCACATTGTTGATTATCTTGGACTCAGATGTCACGCAGGTAGCTATAATCTCCCACGTGGTAAGGTCCATTGCTGCTGTAACCACGAATGCACGATTGACTTCTGTTGTTGATTTCATTTGTTTCTTATTTCCTTCTATGTTTCTCATTCTAACACTTTTCATCGTATTGCACATTCAACATTGTTGATTGCTGCTGTAACCACAAATGCACGACTGACTTCTGTTGTTGACTTCATTCGTTTGTTATTTTCTTCAATGTTTCACATTCTAATACTTTTCATCGTATTGCACAGGGACGAAAGCTTGACACACGTGTCTAAGGAAACCACTTTGGTATAAGGGACTGTTCTTATGCCCTTCTTTTTGTTTAATGAACAATTATCCAAGTAAGCCATTGTGACGTGTCGACCTTGAGTAAGCCGGTCACAAGGCTAAATTCGGCTCGCGACTACACTCAGTGAAGATGGGAGTGAGTTCTTCAAAATTAGATGGGAGGTAATATTGGGCGCCAGGTAGAGATATGCCTGTATTAAGAATAAATTGCGTACTCCTCTACCAGAGTAGCAGTAAAACAAATCACTCAAGTCAAACGTTTAATGAAATTAAAATTTATGCAGTGGTTGATAATAAAAAAAATAATGAAAAAGAATTCTCTAAATTACCAAGAGCCATAAGGGCTTCCCAAAAACTTTACCTAACACTAACAAATGCCAGAAGGGCTTCCTATAAACTATAATCAACAACAAATGCCAGAAGGGCTTCCTACAACCTAAAATGCCTAAACTAATCCTCAAAATAGAATACTTATATCAGCCACACTTGGCTTAGGCTAAACCTTAAATATCAGTACCGAAACTAACGTAAACGGAGTTCGACAAACTCCAACTAAACCAGATAATAAACCATACAAATTAACCAAGTTGAACAAGAAGATTGACCTAAACCACAGATCCAGAAGGAATATACAAATACAGTGGTTGTAATAACTGGCTGGTACAAAATAGCAGGCTGAACAAAGTGATAATAAATTCCAGTCACAAATCCTGAAGGGATACACAAGTATTATAGTTGTTAAAATAAATGGCCAGTTAGTGAAGTGCACCTCACCGCAAACTGTTTACAATTGCAACAGTGTATAATAAGCATGAAACAACCTTTATTCAATATAACTTATAACTTCAATATAACTATCAATGGATAGAAAATCAATAATAAATCCGTTAACTCCTATTCAAATATCTGATTAACTATCAGTGCACTAAATCGTTACTTTCAAAAACTAAATCTCAGTACAATACTCATTAAAGCCAGTGCAAGCACCGGTTACCTGATACAAAGTCAATATTGAAGGTTGACATCAAATCTAACGGTGAGATCTCTATACGTAGAATGTACCATCTACTCGAGCTGCACCATATGCCAGAAATATACTATGTACCACCATATACCAGAAAATAATACCATAAACTCCAACCGTACTATACACCAGACTCCAGAACTCTTGAACGTAATCAGTCACTAGGACTCTTCAAATCCAACCAGGCACTAGGATTCTTGAACGGAACCAGGCACTAGGACCCTAATAAAAGACAATAAGATATTGTTCACAAAATGAAACGGAATTTATACCTCTCAGATGTTGTTCGAGGGAAAAGGATCTTCTTGATATTCTTCGTGTAAGTTCCACAGTTGTTCGAACTAATCGCCGGGAAGCGAATCCTAATAAAATAGAAATCTCAGATAATGACACAAGATATAGGAATGATATCATACCTCTCAGATCTTCAGAGTAAATTTCAATACCAGAGATGGGCCTTGTGGAAGAAAATTCTCATAATCACGTATAAAACGTATTTCCCAAAATTATTCACAATACCATAAACCATACAGGGAGTTATCCAAATTGAAGAAATAATCGCCTATAATAAGGATGATTCTAGATCATATATTCTTCAATCAGGCAAACTTTCTTTCCAAAAAACTCTCTTTCAAAAAACTATCTCAAATCGCCGATAACCTCCATTTTGACAATCCATCACCACAGAATCTACCAGTTGTCAAACGAAACTTCCCACACAGAAGAAAACAAACAAGAAATCCAGAAACTATAAAATATTTCCCAACGGTAATGATATTCGACCTCATTTATCCGGAAATAAGTGTTCCATAATAAATTGACATTTAAATTAATACGGAATATTCCGAGTTGAATTCACAATCAACTTCCAGAGGGCGCAGTAACAACCGAAATCTCAAATGGTGTAAAATATAACCGTTACAAATCCCCCCTTACTTTAAAAAAAATTTTTACCAGAAGGGTCAAATTTTTTTCTGCCAGTAACTTCAAAAAGCCAAACACGGTAAACCAAATAACGACAATACCTCAATGAGTCCTAAAGAAAACGACACCAGCAAAACTCCAATACCGACACAACCAAAACCAGAATTGTCACCCTTGAATTAACTCCAAAAGTCCACTATCACCAAAGTGAAACAGAGATGGACAATATAGCATGTTGCTATCGTGGATCTGACGTTACAAAAGATATTCAGCATATGTCAGCCACTAGATGGGGGTAGTGACCACCCTAGTAAATTTATGCTCAAGGCAAGGGTTAACCATCCTTTAACCCAAAGCAAAAACAAGACAGCCAAAATTAGTCCGACAAGTGTTCATCAGTCAGTTGATCCGGTGGATGAGCCTTTAAGTCTTTTATATGCCAGACTCCCTGGTATTTACCGTCCTCACTCTGCAGTTCATAGGTCCAAGGGGATACCCGTGCGGAAACCAAGAAAGGTCCAACATACTTCGGTGCCAGCTTAGCTGTAAAATATTTAGCGGCGTCCGAAAGTACCTGATTTCTTCTCCACACCAACTGGTTAACAGTGTATTGGACATCCCGACGTCGAAGGTTGTAAGTTCGACTATTGGCCTCGTACGCTCTCGCTAACTTAATCTTAACGTCACCATATATTCTCTCGAAAGCTTTTTCCCGGTCCTTAGTCAAGGCAGACCTGTCGAAACTGATCTGATCAGGGCAGGTATTTTCACCCTTACACGAAACTTCCCTTCCAAAAACAATAAAACTTGGAGAGTAACCGGTGAGTTCGTGCTTTGAGGAACGAATAGCTAACCCAACCTGGTTTAACTGTCTATCCCAACCTCTCTGATCTTCTGACAGGTAGGACCTCAACATGGTTTTTATAACCCTATTAATTCTTTCGACCGGATTAGCTTGAGGATGATATAGCGCGGTATACTGAATGTTAACATTATAAGATTCTAAAAATTTAACGAATTCTTTGGACCGGAACTGTACGCCATTATCGACAATGATGGAATTGGGACACCCAAAGACAGGAAAGACATGTGTATCCAGTATTTTTACAATGGCTGATGCGGTAGCCGTACGCAGTGGAAAAAGAAGAGGGAACTTGCTGAAACAATCCGCGACGACAAAAATATATTGGTTACCGGAGCGAGACCGAGGTAAAGGACCAACCAAATCCGCAGACAGAAGCTCGAATGGTCGAGAAATTGAGACCTGTTTGGAGAGCATGAGGCCAGCAGGCTTCTCCTGGCTTGGTTTGATGGCATGACAGGTTCTGCAGCAGCGAATAAACGAAGCCACGTCATATCGCATCTTTGGCCAGTAATAACTTTGTGCCAACTTACTATATGTTTTGAAAACTCCCACATGAAGTAGAGTTTCATGGACCTGCCTAATTAATGATTTTCGTTGAGGACGCGGAACAACTTCTCTCCAGTAATCAGAATCAGAGGCTAATTCAGGAATTCGAGGTGTTACATTCTTGAAAAGCTTACCCTGAATAATTTGCCAGGATGTAAACCGGTGAGGGGCATGAGTCACTTTTCCCAGAAGTTTGTCATACCACAAATCCGTGGAATGACCCTGAGAAGTATCAACAGTATCGATGATAGGTACCGCCCTAGATAAGGTATCAGGTACGATGTTATCTTTACCTTTACGATGGATAATGGTATAGTCATACTGTTGGAGTCTGATAGCCCACCGGGCCAATCTTCCAGAAGGTGAATTCAGTCGATCTAGCCAGAGCAAACTAGCGTGATCGGTGATAACTGAGAAATGTGACCCTTCAATATACGGTCGCAGCTTCTCTATCGCCCATAGAACGGCAAGGCATTCACGTTCCGTAGTGGTGTAATTGCGTTCTAACCGGGTTAAAGACCTGGAAAGATAGCATATCACCTTTTCTCCATCCTCTTGTTGCTGAGTTAATACAGCACCAATCCCATAACCGGAAGCATCACACTGAATGGTGAACGACCTCGAAAAATCCGGACAAGACAAAACAGGGGCACTAATCAAACATTCCTTCAACTTAATCAAAGCCTCACCACATTGGGAACTCCATCTGAAGGACCGATTTTTCTTAAGTAGCTCCGTCAAGGGAGCAGTCAGATCCGCAAAGTTTGGTACGAATCTCCGGTACCATGAAGCCAAACCCAGTATACGTCGAACCTCTGAAACAGAAGTGGGGACTGGTATGTTCAAAATAGCCTGAACCTTCGCCGGATCCATTCTTAGACCTTTTGAATCCACTACATAACCTAGATACAAGAGTTCCGGTCGACAAAAATGACACTTCTTCTTTGAAACCGTTAAATTAGCTGCTTGGAGGCGGTTAAAGACCTCCTTTAGTACCTCTACATGCTTCTCAAAGGTATCAGTAATTATTATTATGTCATCTAAATAGACAAACACATATGGTTCCAAATCCGGACCAAGAACTCTGTCAACCAAACGCTGGAAGGTAGCCGGACTATTAGATAGTCCCATAGGCAGACGGAGGAATTGAAACAGACCTCTATTGGGTACTGTAAAAGCAGTCAGAGGGCGAGAGGATGCTTCTAAGGGCACTTGAAAATAAGCCGACTTAATGTCCATAGAGGACAAGAACTTGGCGTTGCGGAGCCGATCCAAGGTAGCATTTATATAGGGGAGAGGATAAGCATCTTTTTCTGTAACGGCATTCAATTTCCTGTAATCAACGCAGAATCGGTACGAGTCATCCTTCTTTTTAACAAGAAGAATAGGGGATGACCAGGGGCTGGTCGAAGATTCAACAATGCCCTGCTCCAGTAAGTTGTCTAACTCTGCATCAATATGACCCTGCATTACCGGACTCACAGGATAATACCTCTGCTTAATGGGACGACACGAGGTTTTAATCTCATGTTCCACAAGTGTAGTACACCCTAACTCGTCACCCATGTTCTGAAAAGCCTCCTGCACAACCTCATTCAAAATCCTAGATTGCTCAGGGGTAAGGTGTTCCTCTGATGCAATCGCATCCACAGGGACATCAGCATCACGTTGAAATACCCATTTCCCACAACGAAGATCCGGTACGACACCGAACTTCCTCCAAAAATCAATGCCTAGGATTAAAGAGTGCGGCAACTCAGGAACTACTAAGGCTGAAATCATCTTAATCTTATTCTCAAGCTTAATTGGTAAATCCACCGAACCGATACTTGAACAACTTTGTCCATTAGCGACTCTACAAGAAATTACATTATCAACATTAATATTCAGATTCAATTTCTTCAACAACACCCATCCAGGGCCTCCAATAATCGTGCATGAAGCACCCGAATCTAAAAGACCTAACAAATCGACATCAAAAACAGAAACCGACAAATATGGACGTTCATCACTTTGCGCATGCGCCAACACATAATCTAACAAAGCTTTCTGGTGCAAAGGTAAACGATCACGGGCAGAGAAATGAGGGAAGGCACACATACTGCCATTAGAGGTCTTCCCCCTCAGTTTTCCGACGGCTTACACTTAGGACAGGTCCGAACAGTGGAACCTGGACGACCACACTTGAAACAGTACTTATTTTTGGTCATCTTACAATCCCTAGCACCATGACCGGGTTGCTTACAATTCCAGCAAGTCAATACTGCATTTACCTCAGCCGAAGAGGTACTTATATCAGCAGAAGAAGTACTCACATCAACAGAAGAGACAGAAGGTTGTTCTGCATATACGTATGCTAAATCAGGTTCCATCAGAGAGCTCCTATTTCGGGGAGGAGGTACGAAGGATTCGATGGATTCCTTGCGAGCCTCGAGTTGTCTTCCGATATCCAACAGTTGCGAAATCGAGGTGATGTTAGTCAAACCTAACTGACTCTGGTAAAAGGGTGAGATATTACGAAGAAGGATTCTCAGTCGAGCTTCCTCATTGACGGGTACAGTAAGACGTTTGAACATAGTGTCCATCATTGCCAGATACAAACCGATGCTTTCATCAGGGCCCTGTGTTCGGCGTTTAATCTCATCGAAAAGTTTCTCGTTATAATTGGAAGGGAGAAACTGTTTTCTCAGTTCATCAACCAGCTGAGACCACGTTGACAAGGTGGACCGGACAGATCGGAACCAGATAAGAGCCTTACCCACAAATAGATCGCTGGCAGACAAAAACAACTGCTCCTCTGTAACGTTCCGGGAAATACATAATTCCTCAACATTTTCAAGAAAAGAACTCAGGGAGCATTTAGAATTATCTCCACTGAATTTGATAATATTCCATTTGGCCACAGATACTGAAGGTACCTTACATTGGGGAGCTGAAGCTGTATTAGTGGTCCGGTGAACTACATCACTAACTGTGACGTCATCCGACTCAGATTCCGACGATGAATCAGATATACCAGCTTTATCCATCAGCATGCTCAACTCAAGAGGTGACTGAGTTTGCAGCGACAATCTCCGAAATTTCCTAGCTCGCGAACCTAATTCCGCCTTTAATCCAATTATTTTAGCTAAATATCCTGACCGGAGAACCTGTTCTTCTTCTGAGAGCGCTTGAGATCTTTCCGCCCGCTTAAACAAATGTACCAAGCGTGTGGACGTCTTCAGAAAAGATAAACTCTTTTCATCACCCGAAAAGTCTAATAATTCTCTTTCAAAGAATGCAATTGAGCTTTCTATCGCCTTTGAGTCATCTTCGAACTGATACGGATATGGTGGATATTTGGCTTTAATTCCCGACTTTTCTAACCTCAAATAACCTCTAAGACTCTTTCTCATCTCAACAACCGTACTCACGTTATCTACACCTCTTACAGCTAATTCATAACTCAATTCATCTTTATCAAGACGATTCACGTCCATTCGACCCTCCATACTTAGCAAAATACTAAAAACACAATCTTACCTAACCTCAAAATACAAAATATTGACAGCGCCAATAAATACAACGGAAATCGACACTACAGCAAAAATTGATAACAAGGTAGATTTGAAAATTGACGGAATACGAAAAATATATATAATAACAACAAGACCGATCAACCACTGCAAGTCAGATAGAATAGACTTTTGGGCCCCACGTTGGGCGCCAATTTGTGACGTGTCGACCTTGAGTAAGCCGGTCACAAGGCTAAATTCGGCTCGCGACTACACTCAGTGAAGATGGGAGTGAGTTCTTCAAAATTAGATGGAAGGTAATATTGGGCGCCAGGTAGAGATATGCCTGTATTAAGAATAAATTGCGTACTCCTCTACCAGAGTAGCAGTAAAACAAATCACTCAAGTCAAACGTTTAATGAAATTAAAATTTATGCAGTGGTTGATAATAAAAAAAATAATGAAAAAGAATTCTCTAAATTACCAAGAGCCATAAGGGCTTCCCAAAAACTTTACCTAACACTAACAAATGCCAGAAGGGCTTCCTATAAACTATAATCAACAACAAATGCCAGAAGGGCTTCCTACAACCTAAAATGCCTAAACTAATCCTCAAAATAGAATACTTATATCAGCCACACTTGGCTTAGGCTAAACCTTAAATATCAGTACCGAAACTAACGTAAACGGAGTTCGACAAACTCCAACTAAACCAGATAATAAACCATACAAATTAACCAAGTTGAACAAGAAGATTGACCTAAACCACAGATCCAGAAGGAATATACAAATACAGTGGTTGTAATAACTGGCTGGTACAAAATAGCAGGCTGAACAAAGTGATAATAAATTCCAGTCACAAATCCTGAAGGGATACACAAGTATTATAGTTGTTAAAATAAATGGCCAGTTAGTGAAGTGCACCTCACCGCAAACTGTTTACAATTGCAACAGTGTATAATAAGCATGAAACAACCTTTATTCAATATAACTTATAACTTCAATATAACTATCAATGGATAGAAAATCAATAATAAATCCGTTAACTCCTATTCAAATATCTGATTAACTATCAGTGCACTAAATCGTTACTTTCAAAAACTAAATCTCAGTACAATACTCATTAAAGCCAGTGCAAGCACCGGTTACCTGATACAAAGTCAATATTGAAGGTTGACATCAAATCTAACGGTGAGATCTCTATACGTAGAATGTACCATCTACTCGAGCTGCACCATATGCCAGAAATATACTATGTACCACCATATACCAGAAAATAATACCATAAACTCCAACCGTACTATACACCAGACTCCAGAACTCTTGAACGTAATCAGTCACTAGGACTCTTCAAATCCAACCAGGCACTAGGATTCTTGAACGGAACCAGGCACTAGGACCCTAATAAAAGACAATAAGATATTGTTCACAAAATGAAACGGAATTTATACCTCTCAGATGTTGTTCGAGGGAAAAGGATCTTCTTGATATTCTTCGTGTAAGTTCCACAGTTGTTCGAACTAATCGCCGGGAAGCGAATCCTAATAAAATAGAAATCTCAGATAATGACACAAGATATAGGAATGATATCATACCTCTCAGATCTTCAGAGTAAATTTCAATACCAGAGATGGGCCTTGTGGAAGAAAATTCTCATAATCACGTATAAAACGTATTTCCCAAAATTATTCACAATACCATAAACCATACAGGGAGTTATCCAAATTGAAGAAATAATCGCCTATAATAAGGATGATTCTAGATCATATATTCTTCAATCAGGCAAACTTTCTTTCCAAAAAACTCTCTTTCAAAAAACTATCTCAAATCGCCGATAACCTCCATTTTGACAATCCATCACCACAGAATCTACCAGTTGTCAAACGAAACTTCCCACACAGAAGAAAACAAACAAGAAATCCAGAAACTATAAAATATTTCCCAACGGTAATGATATTCGACCTCATTTATCCGGAAATAAGTGTTCCATAATAAATTGACATTTAAATTAATACGGAATATTCCGAGTTGAATTCACAATCAACTTCCAGAGGGCGCAGTAACAACCGAAATCTCAAATCGTGTAAAATATAACCGTTACACCATTCCACATTGTTGATTTTCTTGGACTCGGATGTAACGCAGGTAGCTATAATCTCCCACGTGGTAAGGTCCATTGCTGCTGTAACCACGAATGCACGATTGACTTCTGTTGTTGATTTCATTTGGTTGTTATTTCCTTCTATGTTTCTCATTCTAACACTTTTCATCGTATTGCTCAGGGATGAAAGCTTGACACACGTGTCTAAGGAAACCAATTTGGTATAAGGGACTGTGCTTATTCCCTTCTTTTTGTTTAATGAACAATTATCAAAGTAAGCCATTCCACATTGTTGATTTTCTTAGACTCGGATGTCACGCAGGTAGCTATAATCTCCCACGTGTTAAGGTCAATTGCTGCTGTAACCACAAATGGACGACTGACTTCTGTTGTTGATTTCATTTGTTTGTTATTTTCTTCAATGTTTCTCATTCTAACACATTTCATCGTATTGCACAGGGACGAAAGCTTGACACACGTGTCTAAAGAAAACAATTTTGTATAAGGGACTGTGCTTATTCCCTTCTTTTTGTTTAATGAACAATTATCAAAGTAAGCCATTCCACATTGTTGATTTTGTTAGACTCGGATGTCACGCAGGTAGCTATAATCTCCCACGTGGTAAGGTCAATTGCTGCTGTAACCACAATTGGACGGCTGACTTCTGTTGTTGATTTCATTTGTAAATTTTTTCTTTCTATGTTTCTCATTCTAACTCTTTTCATCGTATTAGACAGGAACGAAAGCTTGACTTACGTGTCGAAGGAAGCCACATTGGTATGAGGGACTGTTCTTATTCCATTTTTTCTTTTTGATGAACAATTATCCAATGAAGCCATTCCACATTGTTGATTTTCTTGGACTCGGATGTAACGCAGGTAGCTATAATCTCCCACGTGGTGAGGTCAATTGCTGCTATAACCACAAATGCACGACTGACTTCTGTTGTTGATTTCATTTGTTTTTTATTTTCTTCAATGTTTTTCATTCTAACACATTTCATCGTATTGCACAGGGACGAAAGCTTGACACACGTGTCTAAGGAAACCAATTTTGTATAAGGGACTGTGCTTATTCCCTTTTTTTTGTTTAATGAACAATTATCAAAGTAAGCCATTCCACATTGTTGATTTTCTTAGACTCGGATGTCACGCAGGTAGCTATAATCTCCCACGTGGTGAGGTCATTTGCTGCTGTAACCACAATTGGACGGCTGACTTCTGTTGTTGATTTCATTTGTAAGTTTTTTCTTTCTATGTTTCTCATTCTAACTCTTTTCATCGTATTACACAGGAACGAAAGCTTGACTTACGTGTCGAAGGAAGCCACATTGGTATGAGGGACTGTTCTTATTCCATTTTTTCTTTTTGATGAACAATTATCCAATAAAGCCATTCCACATTGTTGATTTTCTTGGACTCGGATGTAACGCAGGTAGCTATAATCTCCCACGTGGTGAGGTCAATTGCTGCTATAACCACAAATGCACGACTGACTTCTGTTGTTGATTTCATTCGTTTATTATTTTCTTCAATGTTTCTCATTCTAACACTTTTCATCGTATTGCACAGGGACGAAAGCTTGACACACGTGTCTAGGGAAACCACTTTGGTATAAGGGACTGTTCTTATTCCCTTCTTTTTGTTTAATGAACAATTATCCAAGTAAGCCATTCGACATTGTTGATTTTCTTGGACTCGGATGTCACGCAGGGAGCTATAATCTCCCACGTGGTAAGGTCAATTGCAGCTGTAACCACAAATGCACGACTGACTTCTGTTGTTGATTTCATTTGTTTGTTATTTCCTTCAATGTTTCTCATTCTAACTCTTTTCATCGTATTACACAGGGACGAAAGCTTGACTTACGTGTCTAAGGAAGCCACATTGGTATAAGGGACTGTTCTTATTCCATTCTTTCTGTATAATGATCAATTATCCAAGTAAGCCATTCCACATTGTTGATTTTCTTGGACTCGGATGTCACGCAGGTAGCTATAATCTCTCACGTGGTAAGGTCAATTGCTGCTGTAACCACAAATGCACTACTGACTTCTGTTGTTGATTTCATTTGTTTGTTATTTCCTTCAATGTTTCTCATTCTAACTCTTTTCATCGTATTGCACAGGGACGAAAGCTTGACACACGTGTCTATGGAAACCACATCGGTATGAGGGACTGTTCTTATTCCATTATTTCTGTATAATGATCAATTATCCAAGTAAGCCATTCCACATTGTTGATTTTCTTGGACTCGGATGTCACGCAGGTAGCTATAATCTCTCACGTGGTAAGGTCAATTGCTGCTGTAACCACAAATGCACTACTGACTTCTGTTGTTGATTTCATTTGTTTGTTATTTCCTTCAATGTTTCTCATTCTAACTCTTTTCATCGTATTACACAGGGACGAAAGCTTGACTTACGTGTCTAAGGAAGCCACATTGGTATGAGGGACTGTTCTTATTCCCTTTTTTCTTTTTGATGAACAATTATCCAAATAAGCCATTCCACATTGTTGATTTTCTTGGACTCGGATGTCACGCAGCTAGCTATAATCTCCCACGTGGTAAGGTCAATTGCTGCTGTAACCACAAATGCTCGACTGACTTCTGTTGTTGATTTCATTCGTTTGTTATTTTCTTCAATGTTTCTCATTCTAACACTTTTCATCGTATTGCACAGGGACGAAAGCTTGACACACGTGTCTAAGGAAACCACTTTGGTATAAGGGACTGTTCTTATTCCCTTCTTTTTGTTTAATGAACAATTATCCAAGTAAGCCATTCCACATTGTTGATTTTCTTGGACTCGGATGTCACGCAGGGAGCTATAATCTCCCACGTGGTAAGGTCAATTGCAGCTGTAACCACAAATGCACGACTGACTTCTGTTGTTGATTTCATTCGTTTGTTATTTTCTTCGATGTTTCACATTCTAATACTTTTCATCGTATTGCACAAGGACGAAAGCTTGACACACGTGTCTAAGGAAACCACTTTGGTATAAGGGATTGTTCTTATTCCCTTCTTTTTGTTTAATGAACAATTATCCAAGTAAGCCATTCCACATTGTTGATTGCTGCTGTAACCACAAATGCACGACTGACTTCTGTTGTTGACATTCGTTTGTTATTTTCTTCAATGTTTCACATTCTAATACTTTTCATCGTATTGCACAGGGACCAAAGCTTGACACACGTGTCTAAGGAAACCAGTTTGGTATAAGGGACTGTTCTTATTCCCTTCTTTTTGTTTAATGAACAATTATCCAAGTAAGCCATTCCACATTGTTGATTTTCTTGGACTCGGATGTAACGCAGGTAGCTATAATCTCCCACGTGGTAAGGTCCATTGCTGCTGTAACCACGAATGCACGATTGACTTCTGTTGTTAATTTCATTTGGTTGTCATTTCCTTCTATGTTTCTCATTCTAACACTTTTCATCGTATTGCTCAGGGACGAAAGCTTGACACACGTGTCTAAGGAAACAAATTTGGTATAAGGGACTGTGCTAATTCCCTTCTTTTTGTTTAATGAACAATTATCAAAGTAAGCCATTCCACATTGTTGATTTTCTTAGACTCGGATGTCACGCAGGTAGCTATAATCTCCCACGTGATAAGGTCAATTGCTGCTGTAACCACAAATGCACGACTGACTTCTGTTGTTGATTTCATTTGTTTGTTATTTTTTTCAATGTTTCTCATTCTAACACATTTCATCGTATTGCACAGGGACGAAAGCTTGACACACGTGTCTAAGGAAACCAATTTTTTATAAGGGACTGTGCTTATTCCCTTCTTTTTGTTTAATGAACAATTATCAAAGTAAGCCATTCCACATTGTTGATTTTCTTAGACTCGGATGTCACGCAGGTAGCTAAAATCTCCCACGTCGTAAGGTCATTTGCTGCTGTAACCACAATTGGACGGCTGACTTCTGTTGTTGATTTCATTTGTTTGTTATTTCCATCAATGTTTCTCATTCTAACACTTCCCATCGTATTGCACAGGGACGAAAGCTTGACACACGTGTCTAAGGAAACCACTTTGGTATAAGGGACTGTTCTTATTCCCTTTTTTCATTTTGATGAACAATTATCCAAGTAAGCCATTCCACATTGTTGATTTTCTTGGACTACGATGTCACGCAGGTAGCTATAATCTCCCACGTGTTAAGGTCAATTGCTGCTGTAACCACAAATGCACGACTGACTTCTGTTGTTGATTTCATTCGTTTGTTATTTTTTTCAATGTTTCTCATTCTAACACATTTCATCGTATTGCACAGGGACGAAAGCTTGACACACGTGTCTAAGGAAACCACTCTGGTATAAGGGACTGTTCTTATTCCCTTTTTTCATTTTGATGAACAATTATCCAAGTAAGCCATTCCACATTGTTGATTTTCTTAGACTCGGATGTCACGCAGGTAGCTATAATCTCCCACGTGGTGAGGTCAATTGCTGCTGTAACCACAAATGCACGACTGACTTCTGTTGTTGATTTCATTTGTTTTTTATTTTCTTCAATGTTTTTCATTCTAACACATTTCATCGTATTGCACAGGGACGAAAGCTTGACACACGTGTCTAAGGAAACCAATTTTGTATAAGGGACTGTGCTTATTCCCTTTTTTTTGTTTAATGAACAATTATCAAAGTAAGCCATTCCACATTGTTGATTTTCTTAGACTCGGATGTCACGCAGGTAGCTATAATCTCCCACGTGGTGAGGTCATTTGCTGCTGTAACCACAATTGGACGGCTGACTTCTGTTGTTGATTTCATTTGTAAGTTTTTTCTTTCTATGTTTCTCATTCTAACTCTTTTCATCGTATTACACAGGAACGAAAGCTTGACTTACGTGTCGAAGGAAGCCACATTGGTATGAGGGACTGTTCTTATTCCATTTTTTCTTTTTGATGAACAATTATCCAATAAAGCCATTCCACATTGTTGATTTTCTTGGACTCGGATGTAACGCAGGTAGCTATAATCTCCCACGTGGTGAGGTCAATTGCTGCTATAACCACAAATGCACGACTGACTTCTGTTGTTGATTTCATTCGTTTGTTATTTTCTTCAATGTTTCTCATTCTAACACTTTTCATCGTATTGCACAGGGACGAAAGCTTGACACACGTGTCTAGGGAAACCACTTTGGTATAAGGGACTGTTCTTATTCCCTTCTTTTTGTTTAATGAACAATTATCCAAGTAAGCCATTCGACATTGTTGATTTTCTTGGACTCGGATGTCACGCAGGGAGCTATAATCTCCCACGTGGTAAGGTCAATTGCAGCTGTAACCACAAATGCACGACTGACTTCTGTTGTTGATTTCATTTGTTTGTTATTTCCTTCAATGTTTCTCATTCTAACTCTTTTCATCGTATTACACAGGGACGAAAGCTTGACTTACGTGTCTAAGGAAGCCACATTGGTATAAGGGACTGTTCTTATTCCATTCTTTCTGTATAATGATCAATTATCCAAGTAAGCCATTCCACATTGTTGATTTTCTTGGACTCGGATGTCACGCAGGTAGCTATAATCTCTCACGTGGTAAGGTCAATTGCTGCTGTAACCACAAATGCACTACTGACTTCTGTTGTTGATTTCATTTGTTTGTTATTTCCTTCAATGTTTCTCATTCTAACTCTTTTCATCGTATTGCACAGGGACGAAAGCTTGACACACGTGTCTATGGAAACCACATCGGTATGAGGGACTGTTCTTATTCCATTATTTCTGTATAATGATCAATTATCCAAGTAAGCCATTCCACATTGTTGATTTTCTTGGACTCGGATGTCACGCAGGTAGCTATAATCTCTCACGTGGTAAGGTCAATTGCTGCTGTAACCACAAATGCACTACTGACTTCTGTTGTTGATTTCATTTGTTTGTTATTTCCTTCAATGTTTCTCATTCTAACTCTTTTCATCGTATTACACAGGGACGAAAGCTTGACTTACGTGTCTAAGGAAGCCACATTGGTATGAGGGACTGTTCTTATTCCCTTTTTTCTTTTTGATGAACAATTATCCAAATAAGCCATTCCACATTGTTGATTTTCTTGGACTCGGATGTCACGCAGCTAGCTATAATCTCCCACGTGGTAAGGTCAATTGCTGCTGTAACCACAAATGCTCGACTGACTTCTGTTGTTGATTTCATTCGTTTGTTATTTTCTTCAATGTTTCTCATTCTAACACTTTTCATCGTATTGCACAGGGACGAAAGCTTGACACACGTGTCTAAGGAAACCACTTTGGTATAAGGGACTGTTCTTATTCCCTTCTTTTTGTTTAATGAACAATTATCCAAGTAAGCCATTCCACATTGTTGATTTTCTTGGACTCGGATGTCACGCAGGGAGCTATAATCTCCCACGTGGTAAGGTCAATTGCAGCTGTAACCACAAATGCACGACTGACTTCTGTTGTTGATTTCATTCGTTTGTTATTTTCTTCGATGTTTCACATTCTAATACTTTTCATCGTATTGCACAAGGACGAAAGCTTGACACACGTGTCTAAGGAAACCACTTTGGTATAAGGGATTGTTCTTATTCCCTTCTTTTTGTTTAATGAACAATTATCCAAGTAAGCCATTCCACATTGTTGATTGCTGCTGTAACCACAAATGCACGACTGACTTCTGTTGTTGACATTCGTTTGTTATTTTCTTCAATGTTTCACATTCTAATACTTTTCATCGTATTGCACAGGGACCAAAGCTTGACACACGTGTCTAAGGAAACCAGTTTGGTATAAGGGACTGTTCTTATTCCCTTCTTTTTGTTTAATGAACAATTATCCAAGTAAGCCATTCCACATTGTTGATTTTCTTGGACTCGGATGTAACGCAGGTAGCTATAATCTCCCACGTGGTAAGGTCCATTGCTGCTGTAACCACGAATGCACGATTGACTTCTGTTGTTAATTTCATTTGGTTGTCATTTCCTTCTATGTTTCTCATTCTAACACTTTTCATCGTATTGCTCAGGGACGAAAGCTTGACACACGTGTCTAAGGAAACAAATTTGGTATAAGGGACTGTGCTAATTCCCTTCTTTTTGTTTAATGAACAATTATCAAAGTAAGCCATTCCACATTGTTGATTTTCTTAGACTCGGATGTCACGCAGGTAGCTATAATCTCCCACGTGATAAGGTCAATTGCTGCTGTAACCACAAATGCACGACTGACTTCTGTTGTTGATTTCATTTGTTTGTTATTTTTTTCAATGTTTCTCATTCTAACACATTTCATCGTATTGCACAGGGACGAAAGCTTGACACACGTGTCTAAGGAAACCACTTTGGTATAAGGGACTGTTCTTATTCCCTTTTTTCATTTTGATGAACAATTATCCAAGTAAGCCATTCCACATTGTTGATTTTCTTGGACTACGATGTCACGCAGGTAGCTATAATCTCCCACGTGTTAAGGTCAATTGCTGCTGTAACCACAAATGCACGACTGACTTCTGTTGTTGATTTCATTCGTTTGTTATTTTTTTCAATGTTTCTCATTCTAACACATTTCATCGTATTGCACAGGGACGAAAGCTTGACACACGTGTCTAAGGAAACCACTCTGGTATAAGGGACTGTTCTTATTCCCTTTTTTCATTTTGATGAACAATTATCCAAGTAAGCCATTCCACATTGTTGATTTTCTTAGACTCGGATGTCACGCAGGTAGCTATAATCTCCCACGTGGTGAGGTCAATTGCTGCTGTAACCACAAATGCACGACTGACTTCTGTTGTTGATTTCATTTGTTTGTTATTTCCTTCAATGTTTCACATTCTAATACTTTTCATCGTATTGCACAAGGACGAAAGCTTGACACACGTGTCTAAGGAAACCACTTTGGTATAAGGGATTGTTCTTATTCCCTTCTTTTTGTTTAATGAACAATTATCCAAGTAAGCCATTCCACATTGTTGATTGCTGCTGTAACCACAAATGCACGACTGACTTCTGTTGTTGACTTCATTCGTTTGTTATTTTCTTCAATGTTTCTCATTCTAACACTTTTCATCGTATTGCACAGGGACGAAAGCTTGACACACGTGTCTAAGGAAACCACTTTGGTATAAGGGACTGTTCTTATTCCCTTCTTTTTGTTTAATGAACAATTATCCAAATAAGCCATTCCAGATTGTTGATTTTCTTGGACTCGGATGTAACGCAGGTAGCTATAATCTCCCACGTGGTAAGGTCCATTGCAGCTGTAACCACGAATGCACGATCGACTTCTGTTGTTAATTTCATTTGGTTGTCATTTCCTTCTATGTTTCTCATTCTAACACTTTTCATCGTTTTGCTCAGGGACGAAAGCTTGACACACGTGTCTAAGGAAACAAATTTGGTATAAGGGACTGTGCTAATTCCCTTCTTTTTGTTTAATGAACAATTATCAAAGTAAGCCATTCCACATTGTTGATTTTCTTAGACTCGGATGTCACGCAGGTAGCTATAATCTCCCACGTGATAAGGTCAATTGCTGCTGTAACCACAAATGCATGACTGACTTCTGTTGTTGATTTCATTCGTTTGTTATTTTCTTCAATGTTTCTCATTCTAACACTTTTCATCGTATTGCACAGGGACGAAAGCTTGACACACGTGTCTAAGGAAACCACTTTGGTATAAGGGACTGTTCTTATTCTCTTTTTTTTGTTTAATGAACAATAATCCAAGTAGCCATTCCACATTGTTGATTTTCTTGGACTCGGATGTCACGCAGGTAGCTATAATCTCCCACGTGGTAAGGTCCATTGCTGCTGTAACCACGAATGCACGATTGACTTCTGTTGTTGATTTCATTTGTTTCTTATTTCCTTCTATGTTTCTCATTCTAACACTTTTCATCGTATTGCACATTCAACATTGTTGATTGCTGCTGTAACCACAAATGCACGACTGACTTCTGTTGTTGATTTCATTTGGTTGTTATTTCCTTCTATGTTTCTCATTCTAACACTTTTCATCGTATTGCTCAGGGACGAAAGCTTGACACACGTGTCTAAGGAAACCAATTTGGTATAAGGGACTGTGCTTATTCCCTTCTTTTTGTTTAATGAACAATTATCAAAGTAAGCCATTCCACATTGTTGATTTTCTTAGACTCGGATGTCACGCAGGTAGCTATAATCTCCCACGTGTTAAGGTCAATTGCTGCTGTAACCACAAATGGACGACTGACTTCTGTTGTTGATTTCATTTGTTTGTTATTTTCTTCAATGTTTCTCATTCTAACACATTTCATCGTATTGCACAGGGACGAAAGCTTGACACACGTGTCTAAGGAAACCAATTTTGTATAAGGGACTGTGCTTATTCCCTTCTTTTTGTTTAATGAACAATTATCAAAGTAAGCCATTCCACATTGTTGATTTTCTTAGACTCGGATGTCACGCAGGTAGCTATAATCTCCCACGTGGTAAGGTCATTTGCTGCTGTAACCACAATTGGACGGCTGACTTCTGTTGTTGATTTCATTTGTAAATTTTTTCTTTCTATGTTTCTCATTCTAACTCTTTTCATCGTATTAGACAGGAACGAAATCTTGACTTACGTGTCGAAGGAAGCCACATTGGTATGAGGGACTGTTCTTATTCCATTTTTTCTTTTTGATGAACAATTATCCAATAAAGCCATTCCACATTGTTGATTTTCTTGGACTCGCATGTAACGCAGGTAGCTATAATCTCCCACGTGGTGAGGTCAATTGCTGCTATAACCACAAATGCACGACTGACTTCTGTTGTTGATTTCATTTGTTTGTTATTTTCTTCAATGTTTTTCATTCTAACACATTTCATCGTATTGCACAGGGACGAAAGCTTGACACACGTGTCTAAGGAAACCAATTTTGTAAAAGGAACTGTGCTTATTCCCTTCTTTTTGTTTAATGAACAATTATCAAAGTAAGCCATTCCACATTGTTGATTTTCTTAGACTCGGATGTAACGCAGGTAGCTATAATCTCCCACGTGGTGAGGTCAATTGCTGCTATAACCACAAATGCACGACTGACTTCTGTTGTTGATTTCATTCGTTTGTTATTTTCTTCAATGTTTCTCATTCTAACACTTTTCATCGTATTGCACAGGGACGAAAGCTTGACACACGTGTCTATGGAAACCACATCGGTATAAGGGACTGTTCTTATTCCATTATTTCTGTATAATGATCAATTATCCAAGTAAGCCATTCCACATTGTTGATTTTCTTGGACTCGGATGTCACGCAGGTAGCTATAATCTCCCACGTGGTAAGGTCAATTGCTGCTGTAACCACAAATGCACTACTGACTTCTGTTGTTGATTTCATTTGTTTGTTATTTCCTTCAATGTTTCTCATTCTAACTCTTTTCATCGTATTACACAGGGACGAAAGCTTCACTTACGTGTCTAAGGAAGCCACATTGGTATGAGGGACTGTTCTTATTCCCTTTTTTCTTTTTGATGAACAATTATCCAAATAAGCCGTTCCACATTGTTGATTTTCTTGGACTCGGATGTCACGCAGCTAGCTATAATCTCCCACGTGGTAAGGTCAATTGCTGCTGTAACCACAAATGCTCGACTGACTTCTGTTGTTGATTTCATTCGTTTGTTATTTTCTTCAATGTTTCTCATTCTAACACTTTTCATCGTATTGCACAGGGACGAAAGCTTGACACACGTGTCTAAGGAAACCACTTTGGTATAAGGGACTGTTCTTATTCTCTTTTTTTTGTTTAATGAACAATTATCCAAGTAAGCCATTCCACAGTGTTGATTTTCTTGGACTCGGATGTCACGCAGGTAGCTATAATCTCCCACGTGGTAAGGTCCATTGCTGCTGTAACCACGAATGCACGATTGACTTCTGTTGTTGAATTCATTTGTTTCTTATTTCCTTCTATGTTTCTCATTCTAACACTTCTCATCGTATTGCACATTCAACATTGTTGATTGCTGCTGTAACCACAAATGCACGACTGACTTCTGTTGTTGATTTCATTTGGTTGTTATTTCCTTCTATGTTTCTCATTCTAACACTTTTCATCGTGTTGCTCAGGGACGAAAGCTTGACACACGTGTCTAAGGAAACCAATTTGGTATAAGGGACTGTGCTTATTCCCTTCTTTTTGTTTAATGAACAATTATCAAAGTAAGCCATTCCACATTGTTGATTTTCTTAGACTCGGATGTCACGCAGGTAGCTATAATCTCCCACGTGTTAAGGTCAATTGCTGCTGTAACCACAAATGGACGACTGACTTCTGTTGTTGATTTCATTTGTTTGTTATTTTCTTCAATGTTTCTCATTCTAACACATTTCATCGTATTGCACAGGGACGAAAGCTTGACACACGTGTCTAAGGAAACCAATTTTGTATAAGGGACTGTGCTTATTCCCTTCTTTTTGTTTAATGAACAATTATCAAAGTAAGCCATTCCACATTGTTGATTTTCTTAGACTCGGATGTCACGCAGGTAGCTATAATCTCCCACGTGGTAAGGTCATTTGCTGCTGTAACCACAATTGGACGGCTGACTTCTGTTGTTGATTTCATTTGTAAATTTTTTCTTTCTATGTTTCTCATTCTAACTCTTTTCATCGTATTAGACAGGAACGAAATCTTGACTTACGTGTCGAAGGAAGCCACATTGGTATGAGGGACTGTTCTTATTCCATTTTTTCTTTTTGATGAACAATTATCCAATAAAGCCATTCCACATTGTTGATTTTCTTGGACTCGCATGTAACGCAGGTAGCTATAATCTCCCACGTGGTGAGGTCAATTGCTGCTATAACCACAAATGCACGACTGACTTCTGTTGTTGATTTCATTTGTTTGTTATTTTCTTCAATGTTTTTCATTCTAACACATTTCATCGTATTGCACAGGGACGAAAGCTTGACACACGTGTCTAAGGAAACCAATTTTGTAAAAGGGACTGTGCTTATTCCCTTCTTTTTGTTTAATGAACAATTATCAAAGTAAGCCATTCCACATTGTTGATTTTCTTAGACTCGGATGTAACGCAGGTAGCTATAATCTCCCACGTGGTGAGGTCAATTGCTGCTATAACCACAAATGCACGACTGACTTCTGTTGTTGATTTCATTCGTTTGTTATTTTCTTCAATGTTTCTCATTCTAACACTTTTCATCGTATTGCACAGGGACGAAAGCTTGACACACGTGTCTATGGAAACCACATCGGTATAAGGGACTGTTCTTATTCCATTATTTCTGTATAATGATCAATTATCCAAGTAAGCCATTCCACATTGTTGATTTTCTTGGACTCGGATGTCACGCAGGTAGCTATAATCTCCCACGTGGTAAGGTCAATTGCTGCTGTAACCACAAATGCACTACTGACTTCTGTTGTTGATTTCATTTGTTTGTTATTTCCTTCAATGTTTCTCATTCTAACTCTTTTCATCGTATTACACAGGGACGAAAGCTTCACTTACGTGTCTAAGGAAGCCACATTGGTATGAGGGACTGTTCTTATTCCCTTTTTTCTTTTTGATGAACAATTATCCAAATAAGCCATTCCACATTGTTGATTTTCTTGGACTCGGATGTCACGCAGCTAGCTATAATCTCCCACGTGGTAAGGTCAATTGCTGCTGTAACCACAAATGCTCGACTGACTTCTGTTGTTGATTTCATTCGTTTGTTATTTTCTTCAATGTTTCTCATTCTAACACTTTTCATCGTATTGCACAGGGACGAAAGCTTGACACACGTGTCTAAGGAAACCACTTTGGTATAAGGGACTGTTCTTATTCTCTTTTTTTTGTTTAATGAACAATTATCCAAGTAAGCCATTCCACAGTGTTGATTTTCTTGGACTCGGATGTCACGCAGGTAGCTATAATCTCCCACGTGGTAAGGTCCATTGCTGCTGTAACCACGAATGCACGATTGACTTCTGTTGTTGAATTCATTTGTTTCTTATTTCCTTCTATGTTTCTCATTCTAACACTTTTCATCGTATTGCACATTCAACATTGTTGATTGCTGCTGTAACCACAAATGCACGACTGACTTCTGTTGTTGATTTCATTTGGTTGTTATTTCCTTCTATGTTTCTCATTCTAACACTTTTCATCGTATTGCTCAGGGACGAAAGCTTGACACACGTGTCTAAGGAAACCAATTTGGTATAAGGGACTGTGCTTTTTCCCTTCTTTTTGTTTAATGAACAATTATCAAAGTAAGCCATTCCACATTGTTGATTTTCTTAGACTCGGATGTCACGCAGGTAGCTATAATCTCCCACGTGTTAAGGTCAATTGCTGCTGTAACCACAAATGGACGACTGACTTCTGTTGTTGATTTCATTTGTTTGTTATTTTCTTCAATGTTTCTCATTCTAACACATTTCATCGTATTGCACAGGGACGAAACCTTGACACACGTGTCTAAGGAAACCAATTTTGTATAAGGGACTGTGCTTATTCCCTTCTTTTTGTTTAATGAACAATTATCAAAGTAAGCCATTCCACATTGTTGATTTTCTTAGACTCGGATGTCACGCAGGTAGCTATAATCTCCCACGTGGTAAGGTCATTTGCTGCTGTAACCACAATTGGACGGCTGACTTCTGTTGTTGATTTCATTTGTAAATTTTTTCTTTCTATGTTTCTCATTCTAACTCTTTTCATCGTATTAGACAGGAACGAAATCTTGACTTACGTGTCGAAGGAAGCCACATTGGTATGAGGGACTGTTCTTATTCCATTTTTTCTTTTTGATGAACAATTATCCAATAAAGCCATTCCACATTGTTGATTTTCTTGGACTCGCATGTAACGCAGGTAGCTATAATCTCCCACGTGGTGAGGTCAATTGCTGCTATAACCACAAATGCACGACTGACTTCTGTTGTTGATTTCATTTGTTTGTTATTTTCTTCAATGTTTTTCATTCTAACACATTTCATCGTATTGCACAGGGACGAAAGCTTGACACACGTGTCTAAGGAAACCAATTTTGTAAAAGGGACTGTGCTTATTCCCTTCTTTTTGTTTAATGAACAATTATCAAAGTAAGCCATTCCACATTGTTGATTTTCTTAGACTCGGATGTCACGCAGGTAGCTATAATCTCCCACGTGGTAAGGTCATTTGCTGCTGTAACCACAAATGCACGACTGACTTCTGTTGTTGATTTCATTTGTTTGTTATTTCCTTCAATGTTTCTCATTCTAACACTTTTCATCGTATTGCACAGGGACGATAGCTTGACACACGTGTCTAAGGAAACCACATTGGTATAAGGGACTGTTCTTATTCCCTTTTTTCTTTTTGATGAACAATTATCCAAATAAGCCATTCCACATTGTTGATTTTCTTGGACTCGGATGTCACGCAGCTAGCTATAATCTCCCACGTGGTAAGGTCAATTGCTGCTGTAACCACAAATGCTAGACTGACTTCTGTTGTTGATTTCATTCGTTTGTTATTTTCTTCAATGTTTCACATTCTAATACTTTTCATCGTATTGCACAAGGACGAAAGCTTGACACACGTGTCTAAGGAAACCACTTTGGTATAAGGGACTGTTCTTATGCCCTTCTTTTTGTTTAATGAACAATTATCCAAGTAAGCCATTCCACATTGTTGATTTTCTTGGACTCGGATGTAACGCAGGTAGCTATAATCTCCCACGTGGTAAGGTCCATTGCTGCTGTAACCACGAATGCACGATTGACTTCTGTTGTTGATTTCATTTGGTTGTTATTTCCTTCTATGTTTCTCATTCTAACACTTTTCATCGTATTGCTCAGGGACGAAAGCTTGACACACGTGTCGAAGGAAACCAATTTGGTATAAGGGACTGTGCTTATTCCCTTCTTTTTGTTTAATGAACAATTATCAAAGTAAGCCATTCCACATTGTTGATTTTCTTAGACTCGGATGTCACGCAGGTAGCTATAATCTCCCACGTGTTAAGGTCAATTGCTGCTGTAACCACAAATGGACGATTGACTTCTGTTGTTGATTTCATTTGTTTGTTATTTTCTTCAATGTTTCTCATTCTAACACATTTCATCGTATTGCACAGGGACGAAAGCTTGACACACGTGTCTAAGGAAACCAATTTTGTATGAGGGACTGTGCTTATTCCCTTCTTTTTGTTTAATGAACAATTATCAAAGTAAGCCATTCCACATTGTTGATTTTCTTAGACTCGGATGTCACGCAGGTAGCTATAATCTCCCACGTGGTAAGGTCATTTGCTGCTGTAACCACAATTGGACGGCTGACTTCTGTTGTTGATTTCATTTGTAAATTTTTTCTTTCTATGTTTCTCATTCTAACTCTTTTCATCGTATTAGACAGGAACGAAAGCTTGACTTACGTGTCGAAGGAAGCCACATTGGTATGAGGGACTGTTCTTATTCCATTTTTTCTTTTTGATGAACAATTATCCAATAAAGCCATTCCACATTGTTGATTTTCTTGGACTCGCATGTAACGCAGGTAGCTATAATCTCCCACGTGGTGAGGTCAATTGCTGCTATAACCACAAATGCACGACTGACTTCTGTTGTTGATTTCATTTGTTTGTTATTTTCTTCAATGTTTTTCATTCTAACACATATCATCGTATTGCACAGGGACGAAAGCTTGACACACGTGTCTAAGGAAACCAATTTTGTATAAGGGACTGTGCTTATTCCCTTTTTTTTGTTTAATGAACAATTATCAAAGTAAGCCATTCCACATTGTTGATTTTCTTAGACTCGGATTTCACGCAGGTAGCTATAATCTCCCACGTGGTAAGGTCATTTGCTGCTGTAACCACAATTGGACGGCTGACTTCTGTTGTTGATTTCATTTGTAAGTTTTTTCTTTCTATGTTTCTCATTCTAACTCTTTTCATCGTATTACACAGGAACGAAAGCTTGACTTACGTGTCGAAGGAAGCCACATTGGTATGAGGCACTGTTCTTATTCCATTTTTTCTTTTTGATGAACAATTATCCAATAAAGCCATTCCACATTGTTGATTTTCTTGGACTCGGATGTAACGCAGGTAGCTATAATCTCCCACGTGGTGAGGTCAATTGCTGCTGTAACCACAAATGCACTACTGACTTCTGTTGTTGATTTCATTTGTTTGTTATTTCCTTCAATGTTTCTCATTCTAACTCTTTTCATCGTATTACACAGGGACGAAAGCTTCACTTACGTGTCTAAGGAAGCCACATTGGTATGAGGGACTGTTCTTATTCCCTTTTTTCTTTTTGATGAACAATTATCCAAATAAGCCATTCCACATTGTTGATTTTCTTGGACTCGGATGTCACGCAGCTAGCTATAATCTCCCACGTGGTAAGGTCAATTGCTGCTGTAACCACAAATGCTCGACTGACTTCTGTTGTTGATTTCATTCGTTTGTTATTTTCTTCAATGTTTCTCATTCTAACACTTTTCATCGTATTGCACAGGGACGAAAGCTTGACACACGTGTCTAAGGAAACCACTTTGGTATAAGGGACTGTTCTTATTCTCTTTTTTTTGTTTAATGAACAATTATCCAAGTAAGCCATTCCACATTGTTGATTTTCTTGGACTCGGATGTCACGCAGGTAGCTATAATCTCCCACGTGGTAAGGTCCATTGCTGCTGTAACCACGAATGCACGATTGACTTCTGTTGTTGATTTCATTTGTTTCTTATTTCCTTCTATGTTTCTCATTCTAACACTTTTCATCGTATTGCACATTCAACATTGTTGATTGCTGCTGTAACCACAAATGCACGACTGACTTCTGTTGTTGACTTCATTCCTTTGTTATTTTCTTCAATGTTTCACATTCTAATACTTTTCATCGTATTGCACAAGGACGAAAGCTTGACACACGTGTCTAAGGAAACCACTTTGGTATAAGGGACTGTTCTTATGCCCTTCTTTTTGTTTAATGAACAATTATCCAAGTAAGCCATTCCACATTGTTGATTTTCTTGGACTCGGATGTAACGCAGGTAGCTATAATCTCCCACGTGGTAAGGTCCATTGCTGCTGTAACCACGAATGCACGATTGACTTCTGTTGTTGATTTCATTTGGTTGTTATTTCCTTCTATGTTTCTCATTCTAACACTTTTCATCGTATTGCTCAGGGACGAAAGCTTGACACACGTGTCTAAGGAAACCAATTTGGTATAAGGGACTGTGCTTATTCCCTTCTTTTTGTTTAATGAACAATTATCAAAGTAAGCCATTCCACATTGTTGATTTTCTTAGACTCGGATGTCACGCAGGTAGCTATAATCTCCCACGTGTTAAGGTCAATTGCTGCTGTAACCACAAGTGGACGACTGACTTCTGTTGTTGATTTCATTTGTTTGTTATTTTCTTCAATGTTTTTCATTCTAACACATTTCATCGTATTGCACAGGGACGAAAGCTTGACACACGTGTCTAAGGAAACCAATTTTGTATAAGGGACTGTGCTCATTCCCTTTTTTTTGTTTAATGAACAATTATCAAAGTAAGCCATTCCACATTGTTGATTTTCTTAGACTCGGATGTCACGCAGGTAGCTATAATCTCCCACGTGGTAAGGTCATTTGCTGCTGTAACCACAATTGGACGGCTGACTTCTGTTGTTGATTTCATTTGTAAGTTTTTTCTTTCTATGTTTCTCATTCTAACTCTTTTCATCGTATTACACAGGAACGAAAGCTTGACTTACGTGTCGAAGGAAGCCACATTGGTATGAGGGACTGTTCTTATTCCATTTTTTCTTTTTGATGAACAATTATCCAATAAAGCCATTCCACATTGTTGATTTTCTTGGACTCGGATGTAACGCAGGTAGCTATAATCTCCCACGTGGTGAGGTCAATTGCTGCTATAACCACAAATGCACGACTGACTTCTGTTGTTGATTTCATTCGTTTGTTATTTTCTTCAATGTTTCTCATTCTAACACTTTTCATCGTATTGCACAGGGACGAAAGCTTGACACACGTGTCTATGGAAACCACATCGGTATAAGGGACTGTTCTTATTCCATTATTTCTATATAATGATCAATTATCCAAGTAAGCCATTCCACATTGTTGATTCTCTTGGACTCGGATGTCACGCAGGTAGCTATAATCTCTCACGTGGTAAGGTCAATTGCTGCTCTAACCACAAATGCACTACTGACTTCTGTTGTTGATTTCATTTGTTTGTTATTTCCTTCAATGTTTCTCATTCTAACTCTTTTCATCGTATTACACAGGGACGAAAGCTTGACTTACGTGTCTAAGGAAGCCACATTGGTATGAGGGACTGTTCTTATTCCCTTTTTTCTTTTTGATGAACAATTATCCAAATAAGCCATTCCACATTGTTGATTTTCTTGGACTCGGATGTCACGCAGCTAGCTATAATCTCCCACGTGGTAAGGTCAATTGCTGCTGTAACCACAAATGCTCGACTGACTTCTGTTGTTGATTTCATTCGTTTGTTATTTTCTTCAATGTTTCTCATTCTAACACTTTTCATCGTATTGCACAGGGACGAAAGCTTGACACACGTGTCTAAGGAAACCACTTTGGTATAAGGGACTGTTCTTATTCCCTTCTTTTTGTTTAATGAACAATTATCCAAGTAAGCCATTCCACATTGTTGATTTTCTTGTACTCGGATGTCACGCAGGGAGCTATAATCTCCCACGTGGTAAGGTCAATTGCAGCTGTAACCACAAATGCACGACTGACTTCTGTTGTTGATTTCATTCGTTTGTTATTTTCTTCAATGTTTCACATTCTAATACTTTTCATCGTATTGCACAAGGACGAAAGCTTGACACACGTGTCTAAGGAAACCACTTTGGTATAAGGGACTGTTTTTATTCCCTTCTTTTTGTTTAATGAACAATTATCCAAGTAAGCCATTCCACATTGTTGATTGCTGCTGTAACCACAAATGCACGACTGACTTCTGTTGTTGACTTCATTCGTTTGTTATTTTCTTCAATGTTTCACATTCTAATACTTTTCATCGTATTGCACAGGGACCAAAGCTTGACACACGTGTCTAAGGAAACCAGTTTGGTATAAGGGACTGTTCTTATTCCCTTCTTTTTGTTTAATGAACAATTATCCAAGTAAGCCATTCCACATTGTTGATTTTCTTGGACTCGGATGTAACGCAGGTAGCTATAATCTCCCACGTGGTAAGGTCCATTGCTGCTGTAACCACGAATGCACGATTGACTTCTATTGTTAATTTCATTTGGTTGTCATTTCCTTCTATGTTTCTCATTCTAACACTTTTCATCGTATTGCTCAGGGACGAAAGCTTGACACACGTGTCTAAGGAAACAAATTTGGTATAAGGGACTGTGCTAATTCCCTTCTTTTTGTTTAATGAACAATTATCAAAGTAAGCCATTCCACATTGTTGATTTTCTTAGACTCGGATGTCACGCAGGTAGCTATAATCTCCCACGTGATAAGGTCAATTGCTGCTGTAACCACAAATGCACGACTGACTTCTGTTGTTGATTTCATTTGTTTGTTATTTTCTTCAATGTTACTCATTCTAACACATTTCATCGTATTGCACAGGGACGAAAGCTTGACACACGTGTCTAAGGAAACCAATTTTTTATAAGGGACTGTGCTTATTCCCTTCTTTTTGTTTAATGAACAATTATCAAAGTAAGCCATTCCACATTGTTGATTTTCTTAGACTCGGATGTCACGCAGGTAGCTAAAATCTCCCACGTCGTAAGGTCATTTGCTGCTGTAACCACAATTGGACGGCTGACTTCTGTTGTTGATTTCATTTGTTTGTTATTTCCATCAATGTTTCTCATTCTAACACTTCTCATCGTATTGCACAGGGACGAAAGCTTGACACACGTGTCTAAGGAAACCACTTTGGTATAAGGGACTGTTCTTATTCCCTTTTTTCATTTTGATGAACAATTATCCAAGTAAGCCATTCCACATTGTTGATTTTCTTGGACTACGATGTCACGCAGGTAGCTATAATCTCCCACGTGTTAAGGTCAATTGCTGCTGTAACCACAAATGCACGACTGACTTCTGTTGTTGATTTCATTCGTTTGTTATTTTCTTCAATGTTTCTCATTCTAACACATTTCATCGTATTGCACAGGGACGAAAGCTTGACACACGTGTCTAAGGAAACCAATTTGGTATAAGGGACTGTGCTTATTCCCTTCTTTTTGTTTAATGAACAATTATCAAAGTAAGCCATTCCACATTGTTGATTTTCTTAGACTCGGATGTCACGCAGGTAGCTATAATCTCCCACGTGGTGAGGTCAATTGCTGCTGTAACCACAAATGCACGACTGACTTCTGTTGTTGATTTCATTTGTTTGTTATTTATTTCAATGTTTCTCATTCTTACACTTCTCATCGTATTGCACAGGGACGAAAGCTTGACACACGTGTCTAGGGAAATCACATTGGTATAAGGGACTGTTCTTATTCCCTTCTTTTTGTTTAATTAACAATTATCCAAGTATGCCATTCCACATTGTTTATTTTCTTGGACTCGGATGACACACGGGTAGCTATAATCTCCCACGTGGTGAGGTCAATTGCTGCTGTAACCACAAATGCACGACTGACTTCTGTTGTTGATTTCATTTGTTTGTTATTTCCAATCAATGTTTCTCATTCTAACACTTCTCATCGTATTGCACAGGGACGAAAGTTCGACACACGTGTCTATGGAAACCACATTGGTATAAGGGACTGTTCTTATTCCCTTCTTTCTGAATAATGATCAATTATCCAAGTAAGCCATTCCACAGTGTTGATTTTCTTGGACTCGGATGACACGCAGGTAGCTATAATCTCCCACGTGGTAAGGTCAATTTGGTATAAGGGACTGTTCTTATTACCTTCTTTTCGTTTAATGAACAATTATCCACGTATGCCATTCCACATTGTTGTTTTTTTTGGACTCGGATGTCACGCAGGTAGCTATAATCTCCCACGTGGTAAGGTCCATTGCTGCTGTAACCACGAATGCACGACTGACTTCTGTTGTTGATTTCATTCGTTTGTTATTTCCTTCTATGTTTCTCATTCTAACACTTTTCATCGTATTGCACAGGGACGAAAGCTTGACACACCTGTCTAAGGAAACCACATTGGTATAAGGGACTGTTCTCATTCCCTTTTTTCTTTTTGATGAACAATTATCCAAGTAAGCCATTCCACATTGTTGAATTTCTTGGACTCAGATGTCACGCAGGTAGCTATAATCTCCCATGTGGTGAGGTCAAATGCTGCTGTAACCACAAATGCACGACTGACTTCTGTTGTTGATTTCATTTGTTTGTTATTTCCTTCAATGTTTCTCATTCTAACTCTTTTCATCGTATTACACAGGGACGAAAGCTTGACTTACGTGTCTAAGGAAGCCACATTGGTATGAGGGATTGTTCTCATTCCCTTTTTTTTTTTGATGAACAATTATCCAAGCAAGCCATTCAACATTGTTGATTTTCTTGGACTAGGATGTCACGCAGCTAGCTATAATCTCCCACGTGTTAAGGTCAATTGCTGCTGTAACCACAAATGCACGACTGACTTCTGTTGTTGATTTCATTCGTTTGTTATTTTCTTCAATGTTTCTCATTCTAACACTTCTCATCGTATTGCACAGGGACGAAAGTTCGACACACGTGTCTATGGAAACCACATCGGTATATGGGACTGTTCGTATTCCATTCCTTCTGTATAATGATCAATTATCCAAGTATGCCATTCCACATTGTTTATTTTCTTGGACTCGGATGACACACGGGTAGCTATAATCTCCCACGTGGTGAGGTCAATTGCTGCTGTAACCACAAATGCACGACTGACTTCTGTTGTTGATTTCATTTGTTTGTTATTTCCAATCAATGTTTCTCATTCTAACACTTCTCATCGTATTGCACAGGGACGAAAGTTCGACACACGTGTCTATGGAAACCACATCGGTATATGGGACTGTTCGTATTCCATTCCTTCTGTATAATGATCAATTATCCAAGTAAGCCATTCCACATTGTTGATTTTTTTGGACTCGGATGTCACGCAGGTAGCTATAATCTCCCACGTGGTAAGGTCAATTGCTGCTGTAACCACAAATGCACGACTGACTTCTGTTGTTGATTTCATTTGTTTGTTATTTCCTTCAATGTTTCTCATTCTAACTCTTTTCATCGTATTACACAGGGACGAAAGCTTGACTTACGTGTCTAAGGAAGCCACATTGGTATGAGGGATTGTTCTCATTCCCTTTTTTTTTTTGATGAACAATTATCCAAGCAAGCCATTCAACATTGTTGATTTTCTTGGACTAGGATGTCACGCAGCTAGCTATAATCTCCCACGTGTTAAGGTCAATTGCTGCTGTAACCACAAATGCACGACTGACTTCTGTTGTTGATTTCATTTGTTTGTTATTTCCTTCTATATTTCTCATTCTTACACTTTTCATCGTATTGCACAGGGACGAAAGCTTGACACACGTGTCTAAGAAGACCACTTTGGTATAAGGGACTGTTCTTATTCCCTCCGTTTTGTTTAATGAACAATTATCCAAGTAAGCCATTCCACATTGTTGATTTTCTTGGATTCGGATGTCTCGCAGGTAGCTATAATCTCCCACGTGGTAAGGTCAATTGCTGCTGTAACCACAAATGCACGACTGACTTCTGTTGTTGATTTCATTTGTTTGTTTTTTCTTTCTATATTTCTCATTCTAACTAGAGATGAGCGATACCGTGATTTCTAGATCACGTTGTGAAACGTTCCTGTTCCTTTATGATATCAGTGAAATTAAAGCGTGACGGTGATCACCGTTTAGATATCGTATTCGGTTAGAGTCCGTTCCCCGTTCCGCAGTACTGGGAGTGGGGTCACCCCACTACCAGTGCTGTACGGAACGTTCGCTAACCGAATCCGATACCTAAACGGTGATCACGCTTTAATTCCACTGATATCATAAAGGAACAGGAACGTTCACGTTTCACAACGCTGAGCACGGACCGTGCTTGTTATTATTATTTGTATGAATCACCCAAACCTCAGCTCTTTTGTCTTTCTGTTAATTCTTTAGAGGTAACAGATTTGTGGAATATGGATATGAATAATTTTGGACATCGAAAAAAAAATAATACCTACAAATACAATAATTCACATGTGAATATATATTGATAATATTGAATGGCTGATACTGCATCAAATAAAATAAGAGAAAAACAGAAAAAGTAACAATCAGAAATGTACAAAATATAGTAAAATCAGTTATTGAATAATTAAATTTCCTAAATATATCTGATATTTTCTATTAATTTCTGAGCTAATCAAAGAATTGTGAAATCTCTAAATAAAAAGGTATGATTTTTAGGACATCGAATAATAAATAATTAGCCATATGCATATATTCAGACGTTTATTTATTTAATAATAATGATGAGTAATCAACCTCCAAACAAAATACACTCATTTTATAATTGTATATATCGAAATAGTTAAGGGGCTAATAATGTAACAAAAAATGAGAGAAAAATTAAAAATTTCACAACAAAAAACTCAGAAATGGGTAGTTAAAACAGTCCCTAAATAATCGAATTTCCCAACTATATTTGATGAATTTTTCGAGAGAAAAATACAATTATTCCTATTCATTCTCCACCAACGACAATTACAATTGAGGAAGAGAATCATTTGAGTTTTTTTATTAGTTAGCCTGCTTGGACGTTCTGTTAATTGTCCGGCTTTCGAAAACAATCGTCCGTACGAAACTTATGTGGCTAGAGTGCATCAGTAGTAACTGCCGACAAAGGTTCCGAAGCAATAAAAACATCAGGCTGGCAGGCTGGCTTCATAATTTACGATTGCACGGACGTTGATAAGCCCTGAAAATATCTGGAAATGTTCAAACAGTGATCCCGTCACGCTCTGTATTCGTTTTTCGGAACCGTGACTACCTGTGACAGTCTGATATCAGTGATTAAATCACAGTTCGTGAAATATCGCTCATCTCTAATTCTAACACTTTTCATCGTATTGCACAGGGACGAAAGCTTGACACACGTGTCTATGGAAACCACATCGGTATATGGGACTGTTCGTATTCCATTCCTTCTGTATAATGATCAATTATCCAAGTAAGCCATTCCACATTGTTGATTTTTTTGGACTCGGATGTCACGCAGGTAGCTATAATCTCCCACGTGGTAAGGTCAATTGCTGCTGTAACCACAAATGCACGACTGACTTCTGTTGTTGATTTCATTTGTTTGTTATTTCCTTCTATGTTTCTCATTCTAACACTTTTCATCGTATTGCACAGGGACGAAAGCTTGACACACGTGTCTAAGGAAACCACTTTGGTATGAGGGATTGTTCTCATTCCCTTTTTTTTTTTGATGAACAATTATCCAAGCAAGCCATTCAACATTGTTGATTTTCTTGGACTAGGATGTCACGCAGCTAGCTATAATCTCCCACGTGGTGAGATCAATTGCTGCTGTAACCACAAATACACGACTGACTTCTGTTGTTGATTTCATTTGTTTGTTATTTCCTTCTATGTTTCTCATTCTAACACTTTTCATCGTATTGCACAGGGACGAAAGCTTGACACACGTGTCTAAGGAAACCACTTTGGTATAAGGGACTGTTCTTATTCCCTTTTTTTCGTTTGATCAACAATTATCCAAGTAGGCCATTCCACATTGTTGATTTTCTTGGACTCGGATGTCACGCAGGTAGCTAAAATCTACCACGTGATAAGGTCAATTGCTGCTGTAACCACAAATGCACGACTGGCTTCTGTTGTTGATTTCATTCGTTTGTTATTTTCTTCAATGTTTCTCATTCTAACACTTCTCATCGTATTGCACAGGGACGAAAGCTTGACACACGTGTCTAAGGAAATCACATTGGTAAAAGGGACTGTTCTTATTCCCTTCTTTTGTTTAATTAACAATTATCCAAGTAAGCCATTCCACATTGTTGATTTTCTTGGACTCGGATGACACGCGGGTAGCTATCATCTCCCAAGTGGTAAGGTCAATTGCTGCTGTAACCACAAATGCACGACTGACTTCTGTTGTTGATTTCATTTGTTTGTTATTTCCTTCAATGTTTCTCATTCTAACTCTTTTCATCGTATTACACAAGGACGAAAGATTGACACACGTGTCTATGGAAACCACATTGGTATGACTGTTCTTATTCCCTTCTTTCTGTATAATGATTAATCATCCAAGTGAGCCATTCCACATTGTTGATTATCTTGGACACGGATGACACGCAGGTAGCTATAATCTCCCACGTGGTAAGGTCAATTGCTGCTGTAACCACAAATGCACGACTGACTTCTGTTGTTGATTTCATTTGTTTGTTATTTCCTTCTATATTTCTCATTCTAACACTTTTCATCGTATTGCACAGGGACGGAAGATTGACACACGTGTCTAAGGAGACCACTTTGGTATGAGGGACTGTTCTTATTATCTCCTTTTTGTTTAATGAACAATTATCCAAGTAAGCCATTCCACATTGTTGATTTTCTTGGATTCGGATGTCTCGCAGGTAGCTATAATCTCCCACGTGGTAAGGTCAATTGCTGCTGTAACCACAAATGCACGACTGACTTCTGTTGTTGATTTCATTTGTTTGTTTTTTCTTTCTATGTTCCTCATTCTAACACTTTTCATCGTATTGCACAGGGACGAAAGCTTGACACACGTGTCTAAGGAAACCACTTTGGTATAAGAGACTTATTCCCTTCTTTTTGTTTAATGAACAATTATCCAAGTAAGCCATTCCACATTGTTGATTTTCTTGGACTCGGATGACACGCGGGTAGCTATCATCTCCCAAGTGGTAAGGTCAATTGCTGCTGTAACCACAAATGCACGACTGACTTCTGTTGTTGATTTCATTTGTTTGTTATTTCCTTCAATGTTTCTCATTCTAACTCTTTTCATCGTATTACACAAAGACGAAAGATTGACACACGTGTCTATGGAAACCACATTGGTATAAGGGACTGTTCTTATTCCCTTCTTTCTGTATAATGATTAATCATCCAAGTGAGCCATTCCACATTGTTGTATATCTTGGACTCGGATGACACGCAGGTAGCTATAATCTCCCACGTGGTAAGGTCAATTGCTGCTGTAACCACAAATGCACGACTGACTTCTGTTGTAGATTTCATTTGTTTGTTATTTCTTTCTATATTTCTCATTCTAACACTTTTAATCGTATTGCACAGGGACGAAAGCTTGACACACGTGTCTAAGGAGACCACTTTGGTAAAAGGGACTGTTCTTATTCCCTCCTTTTTGTTTAATGAACAATTATTCAAGTAAGCCATTCCACATTGTTGATTTTCTTGGATTCGGATGTCTCGCAGGTAGCTATAATCTCCCACGTGGTAAGGTCAATTGCTGCTGTAACCACAAATGCACGACTGACTTCTGTTGTTGATTTCATTTGTTTGTTTTTTCTTTCTATGTTTCTCATTCTAACACTTTTCATCGTATTGCACAGGGACGAAAGCTTGACACACGTGTCTATGGAAACCACATCGGTATATGGGACTGTTCGTATTCCATTCTTTCTGTATAATGATCAATTATCCAAGTAAGCCATTCCACATTGTTGATTTTTTTGGACTCGGAGGTCACGCAGGTAGCTATAATCTCCCACGTGGTGAGGTCAATTGCTGCTGTAACCACAAATGCACGACTGACTTCTGTTGTTGATTTCATTTGTTTGTTATTTCCTTCAATGTTTCTCATTCTAACTCTTTTCATCGTATTACACAGGGACGAAAGCTTGACTTACGTGTCTAAGGAAGCCACATTGGTATGAGGGATTGTTCTCATTCCCTTTTTTTTTTTTGATGAACAATTATCCAAGTAAGCCATTCCAAATTGTTGATTTTCTTGGACTAGGATGTCACGCAGCTAGCTATAATCTCCCACGTGGTAAGGTCAATTGCTGCTGTAACCACAAATGCACGACTGACTTCTGTTGTTGATTTCATTTGTTTGTTATTTCCTTCAATGTTTCTCATTCTAACACTTTTCATCGTATTGCACAGGGACGAAAGCTTGACACACGTGTCTAAGGAAACCACTTTGGTATAAGGGACTGTTCTTATTCCCTTCTTTTTGTTTAATGAACAATTATCCAAGTAAGCCATTCCACATTGTTGATTTTCTTGGACTCGGATGTCACGCAGCTAGCTATAATCTCCCACGTGGTAAGGTCAATTGCTGCTGTAACCACAAATGCTCGACTGACTTCTGTTGTTGATTTCATTCGTTTGTTATTTTCTTCAATGTTTCTCATTCTAACACTTTTCATCGTATTGCACAGGGACGAAAGCTTGACACACGTGTCTAAGGAAACCACTTTGGTATAAGGGACTGTTCTTATTCCCTTCTTTTTGTTTAATGAACAATTATCCAAGTAAGCCATTCCACATTGTTGATTTTCTTGTACTCGGATGTCACGCAGGGAGCTATAATCTCCCACGTGGTAAGGTCAATTGCAGCTGTAACCACAAATGCACGACTGACTTCTGTTGTTGATTTCATTCGTTTGTTATTTTCTTCAATGTTTCACATTCTAATACTTTTCATCGTATTGCACAAGGACGAAAGCTTGACACACGTGTCTAAGGAAACCACTTTGGTATAAGGGACTGTTTTTATTCCCTTCTTTTTGTTTAATGAACAATTATCCAAGTAAGCCATTCCACATTGTTGATTGCTGCTGTAACCACAAATGCACGACTGACTTCTGTTGTTGACTTCATTCGTTTGTTATTTTCTTCAATGTTTCACATTCTAATACTTTTCATCGTATTGCACAGGGACCAAAGCTTGACACACGTGTCTAAGGAAACCAGTTTGGTATAAGGGACTGTTCTTATTCCCTTCTTTTTGTTTAATGAACAATTATCCAAGTAAGCCATTCCACATTGTTGATTTTCTTGGACTCGGATGTAACGCAGGTAGCTATAATCTCCCACGTGGTAAGGTCCATTGCTGCTGTAACCACGAATGCACGATTGACTTCTATTGTTAATTTCATTTGGTTGTCATTTCCTTCTATGTTTCTCATTCTAACACTTTTCATCGTATTGCTCAGGGACGAAAGCTTGACACACGTGTCTAAGGAAACAAATTTGGTATAAGGGACTGTGCTAATTCCCTTCTTTTTGTTTAATGAACAATTATCAAAGTAAGCCATTCCACATTGTTGATTTTCTTAGACTCGGATGTCACGCAGGTAGCTATAATCTCCCACGTGGTAAGGTCCATTGCTGCTGTAACCACGAATGCACGATTGACTTCTGTTGTTGATTTCATTTGTTTGTTATTTTCTTCAATGTTACTCATTCTAACACATTTCATCGTATTGCACAGGGACGAAAGCTTGACACACGTGTCTAAGGAAACCAATTTTTTATAAGGGACTGTGCTTATTCCCTTCTTTTTGTTTAATGAACAATTATCAAAGTAAGCCATTCCACATTGTTGATTTTCTTAGACTCGGATGTCACGCAGGTAGCTAAAATCTCCCACGTCGTAAGGTCATTTGCTGCTGTAACCACAATTGGACGGCTGACTTCTGTTGTTGATTTCATTTGTTTGTTATTTCCATCAATGTTTCTCATTCTAACACTTCTCATCGTATTGCACAGGGACGAAAGCTTGACACACGTGTCTAAGGAAACCACTTTGGTATAAGGGACTGTTCTTATTCCCTTTTTTCATTTTGATGAACAATTATCCAAGTAAGCCATTCCACATTGTTGATTTTCTTGGACTACGATGTCACGCAGGTAGCTATAATCTCCCACGTGTTAAGGTCAATTGCTGCTGTAACCACAAATGCACGACTGACTTCTGTTGTTGATTTCATTCGTTTGTTATTTTCTTCAATGTTTCTCATTCTAACACATTTCATCGTATTGCACAGGGACGAAAGCTTGACACACGTGTCTAAGGAAACCAATTTGGTATAAGGGACTGTGCTTATTCCCTTCTTTTTGTTTAATGAACAATTATCAAAGTAAGCCATTCCACATTGTTGATTTTCTTAGACTCGGATGTCACGCAGGTAGCTATAATCTCCCACGTGGTGAGGTCAATTGCTGCTGTAACCACAAATGCACGACTGACTTCTGTTGTTGATTTCATTTGTTTGTTATTTATTTCAATGTTTCTCATTCTTACACTTCTCATCGTATTGCACAGGGACGAAAGCTTGACACACGTGTCTAGGGAAATCACATTGGTATAAGGGACTGTTCTTATTCCCTTCTTTTTGTTTAATTAACAATTATCCAAGTATGCCATTCCACATTGTTTATTTTCTTGGACTCGGATGACACACGGGTAGCTATAATCTCCCACGTGGTGAGGTCAATTGCTGCTGTAACCACAAATGCACGACTGACTTCTGTTGTTGATTTCATTTGTTTGTTATTTCCAATCAATGTTTCTCATTCTAACACTTCTCATCGTATTGCACAGGGACGAAAGTTCGACACACGTGTCTATGGAAACCACATTGGTATAAGGGACTGTTCTTATTCCCTTCTTTCTGAATAATGATCAATTATCCAAGTAAGCCATTCCACAGTGTTGATTTTCTTGGACTCGGATGACACGCAGGTAGCTATAATCTCCCACGTGGTAAGGTCAATTTGGTATAAGGGACTGTTCTTATTACCTTCTTTTCGTTTAATGAACAATTATCCACGTATGCCATTCCACATTGTTGTTTTTTTTGGACTCGGATGTCACGCAGGTAGCTATAATCTCCCACGTGGTAAGGTCCATTGCTGCTGTAACCACGAATGCACGACTGACTTCTGTTGTTGATTTCATTCGTTTGTTATTTCCTTCTATGTTTCTCATTCTAACACTTTTCATCGTATTGCACAGGGACGAAAGCTTGACACACCTGTCTAAGGAAACCACATTGGTATAAGGGACTGTTCTCATTCCCTTTTTTCTTTTTGATGAACAATTATCCAAGTAAGCCATTCCACATTGTTGAATTTCTTGGACTCAGATGTCACGCAGGTAGCTATAATCTCCCATGTGGTGAGGTCAAATGCTGCTGTAACCACAAATGCACGACTGACTTCTGTTGTTGATTTCATTTGTTTGTTATTTCCTTCAATGTTTCTCATTCTAACTCTTTTCATCGTATTACACAGGGACGAAAGCTTGACTTACGTGTCTAAGGAAGCCACATTGGTATGAGGGATTGTTCTCATTCCCTTTTTTTTTTTGATGAACAATTATCCAAGCAAGCCATTCAACATTGTTGATTTTCTTGGACTAGGATGTCACGCAGCTAGCTATAATCTCCCACGTGTTAAGGTCAATTGCTGCTGTAACCACAAATGCACGACTGACTTCTGTTGTTGATTTCATTCGTTTGTTATTTTCTTCAATGTTTCTCATTCTAACACTTTTCATCGTATTGCTCAGGGACGAAAGTTTGACACACGTGTCTAAGGAAACCACATTGGTATAAGGGACTCTTCTTATTCCCTTTTTTCATTTTGATGAACAATTATCCAAGTAAGCTATTCCACATTGTTGATTTTCTTGGACTACGATGTCACGCAGGTAGCTATAATCTCCCACGTGTTAAGGTCAATTGCTGCTGTAACCACAAATGCACGACTGACTTCTGTTGTTGATTTCATTCGTTTGTTATTTTCTTCAATGTTTCTCATTCTAACACTTTTCATCGTATTGCACAGAGACGAAAGCTTGACACACGTGTCTAAGGAAACCAATTTGGTATAAGGGACTGTGCTTATTCCCTTCTTTTTGTTTAATGAACAATTATCAAAGTAAGCCATTCCACATTGTTGATTTTCTTAGACTCGGATGTCACGCAGGTAGCTATAATCTTCCATGTGGTGAGGTCAAATGCTGCTGTAACCACAAATGCACGACTGACCTCTGTTGTTGATTTCATTTGTTTGTTGTTTCCTTCAATGTTTCTCATTCTAACACTTCTCATCGTATTGCACAGGGACGAAAGCTTGACACACGTGTCTAAGGAAATCTCATTGGTATGAGGGACTGTTCTTATTTCCTTCTTTTTGTTTAATTAACAATTTTCCAAGTAAGCCATTCCACATTGTTTATTTTCTTGGACTCGGATGACACACGGGTAGCTATAATCTCCCACGTGGTAAGGTCAATTTGGTATAAGGGACTGTTCTTATTCCCTTCTTTTTGTTTGATGAACAATTATCCAAGTAAGCCATTCCACATTGTTGATTTTCTTGGACTCGGATGTCACGCAGGTAGCTATAATCTCCCACGTGGTAAGGTCAATTTGGTATAAGGGACTGTTCTTATTCCCTTCTTTTTGTTTGATGAACAATTATCCAAGTAAGCCATTCCACATTGTTGATTTTCTTGGACTCGGATGTCACGCAGGTAGCTATAATCTCCCACGTGGTAAGGTCCATTGCTGCTGTAACCACGAATGCACGACTGACTTCTGTTGTTTATTTCATTTGTTTGTTATTTCCTTCTATGTTTCTCATTCTAACACTTTTCATCGTATTGCACAGGGACGAAAGCTTGACACACGTGTCTAAGGAAACCACATTGGTATAAGGGACTGTTCTCATTCCCTTTTTTCTTTTTGATGAACAATTATCCAAGTAAGCCATTCCACATTGTTGATTTTCTTGGACCCGGATGTCACGCAGGTAGCTATAATCTCCCATGTGGTGAGGTCAAATGCTGCTGTAACCACAAACGCACGACTGATTTCTGTTGTTGATTTCATTTGTTTGTTATTTCCTTCAATGTTTCTCATTCTGACACTTCTCATCGTATTGCACAGAGAAGAAAGCTTGACACTCGTGTCTATGGAAATCACATTGGTAAAAGGGACTGTTCTTATTCCCTTCTTTTGTTTAATTAACAATTATCCAAGTAAGCCATTCCACATTGTTGATTTTCTTGGACTCGGATGACACGCGGGTAGCTATCATCTCCCAAGTGGTAAGGTCAATTGCTGCTGTAACCACAAATGCACGACTGACTTCTGTTGTTGATTTCATTTGTTTGTTATTTCCTTCAATGTTTCTCATTCTAACTCTTTTCATCGTATTACACAAGGACGAAAGATTGACACACGTGTCTATGGAAACCACATTGGTATAAGGGACTGTTCTTATTCCCTTCTTTCTGTATAATGATTAATCATCCAAGTGAGCCATTCCACATTGTTGATTATCTTGGACTCGGATGACACGCAGGTAGCTATAATCTCCCACGTGGTAAGGTCATTTGCTGCTGTAACCACAAATGCACGACTGACTTCTGTTGTTGATTTCATTTGTTTGTTTTTTCTTTCTATGTTTCTCATTCTAACACTTTTCATCGTATTGCACAGGGATGAAAGCTTGACACACGTGTCTAAGGAAACCACTTTGGTATAAGAGACTTATTCCCTTCTTTTTGTTTAATGAACAATTATCCAAGTAAGCCATTCCACATTGTTGATTTTCTTGGATTCGGATGTCTCGCAGGTAGCTATAATCTCCCACGTGGTAAGGTCAATTGCTGCTGTAACCACAAATGCACGACTGACTTCTGTTGTTGATTTCATTTGTTTGTTTTTTCTTTCTATATTTCTCATTCTAACTAGAGATGAGCGATACCGTGATTTCTAGATCACGTTGTGAAACGTTCCTGTTCCTTTATGATATCAGTGAAATTAAAGCGTGACGGTGATCACCGTTTAGATATCGTATTCGGTTAGAGTCCGTTCCCCGTTCCGCAGCACTGGGAGTGGGGTCACCCCACTACCAGTGCTGTACGGAACGTTCGCTAACCGAATCCGATACCTAAACGGTGATCACGCTTTAATTCCACTGATATCATAAAGGAACAGGAACGTTCACGTTTCACAACGCTGAGCACGGACCGTGCTTGTTATTATTATTTGTATGAATCACCCAAACCTCAGCTCTTTTGTCTTTCTGTTAATTCTTTAGAGGTAACAGATTTGTGGAATATGGATATGAATAATTTTGGACATCGAAAAAAAAATAATACCTACAAATACAATAATTCACATGTGAATATATATTGATAATATTGAATGGCTGATACTGCATCAAATAAAATAAGAGAAAAACAGAAAAAGTAACAATCAGAAATGTACAAAATATAGTAAAATCAGTTATTGAATAATTAAATTTCCTAAATATATCTGATATTTTCTATTAATTTCTGAGCTAATCAAAGAATTGTGAAATCTCTAAATAAAAAGGTATGATTTTTAGGACATCGAATAATAAATAATTAGCCATATGCATATATTCAGACGTTTATTTATTTAATAATAATGATGAGTAATCAACCTCCAAACAAAATACACTCATTTTATAATTGTATATATCGAAATAATAATGTAACAAAAAATGAGAGAAAAATTAAAAATTTCACAACAAAAAACTCAGAAATGGGTAGTTAAAACAGTCCCTAAATAATCGAATTTCCCAACTATATTTGATGAATTTTTCGAGAGAAAAATACAATTATTCCTATTCATTCTCCACCAACGACAATTACAATTGAGGAAGAGAATCATTTGAGTTTTTTTATTAGTTAGCCTGCTTGGACGTTCTGTTAATTGTCCGGCTTTCGAAAACAATCGTCCGTACGAAACTTATGTGGCTAGAGTGCATCAGTAGTAACTGCCGACAAAGGTTCCGAAGCAATAAAAACATCAGGCTGGCAGGCTGGCTTCATAATTTACGATTGCACGGACGTTGATAAGCCCTGAAAATATCTGGAAATGTTCAAACAGTGATCCCGTCACGCTCTGTATTCGTTTTTCGGAACCGTGACTACCTGTGACAGTCTGATATCAGTGATTAAATCACAGTTCGTGAAATATCGCTCATCTCTAATTCTAACACTTTTCATCGTATTGCACAGGGACGAAAGCTTGACACACGTGTCTATGGAAACCACATCGGTATATGGGACTGTTCGTATTCCATTCCTTCTGTATAATGATCAATTATCCAAGTAAGCCATTCCACATTGTTGATTTTTTTGGACTCGGATGTCACGCAGGTAGCTATAATCTCCCACGTGGTAAGGTCAATTGCTGCTGTAACCACAAATGCACGACTGACTTCTGTTGTTGATTTCATTTGTTTGTTATTTCCTTCAATGTTTCTCATTCTAACTCTTTTCATCGTATTACACAGGGACGAAAGCTTGACTTACGTGTCTAAGGAAGCCACATTGGTATGAGGGATTGTTCTCATTCCCTTTTTTTTTTTGATGAACAATTATCCAAGCAAGCCATTCAACATTGTTGATTTTCTTGGACTAGGATGTCACGCAGCTAGCTATAATCTCCCACGTGTTAAGGTCAATTGCTGCTGTAACCACAAATGCACGACTGACTTCTGTTGTTGATTTCATTCGTTTGTTATTTTCTTCAATGTTTCTCATTCTAACACTTTTCATCGTATTGCTCAGGGACGAAAGTTTGACACACGTGTCTAAGGAAACCACATTGGTATAAGGGACTCTTCTTATTCCCTTTTTTCATTTTGATGAACAATTATCCAAGTAAGCTATTCCACATTGTTGATTTTCTTGGACTACGATGTCACGCAGGTAGCTATAATCTCCCACGTGTTAAGGTCAATTGCTGCTGTAACCACAAATGCACGACTGACTTCTGTTGTTGATTTCATTCGTTTGTTATTTTCTTCAATGTTTCTCATTCTAACACTTTTCATCGTATTGCACAGAGACGAAAGCTTGACACACGTGTTTAAGGAAACCAATTTGGTATAAGGGACTGTGCTTATTCCCTTCTTTTTGTTTAATGAACAATTATCAAAGTAAGCCATTCCACATTGTTGATTTTCTTAGACTCGGATGTCACGCAACTAGCTATAATCTTCCATGTGGTGAGGTCAAATGCTGCTGTAACCACAAATGCACGACTGACTTCTGTTGTTGATTTCATTTGTTTGTTGTTTCCTTCAATGTTTCTCATTCTAACACTTCTCATCGTATTGCACAGGGCCGAAAGCTTGACACACGTGTCTAAGGAAATCTCATTGGTATGAGGGACTGTTCTTATTTCCTTCTTTTTGTTTAATTAACAATTATCCAAGTAAGCCATTCCACATTGTTTATTTTCTTGGACTCGGATGACACACGGGTAGCTATAATCTCCCACGTGGTAAGGTCAATTTGGTATAAGGGACTGTTCTTATTCCCTTCTTTTTGTTTGATGAACAATTATCCAAGTAAGCCATTCCACATTGTTGATTTTCTTGGACTCGGATGTCACGCAGGTAGCTATAATCTCCCACGTGGTAAGGTCAATTTGGTATAAGGGACTGTTCTTATTCCCTTCTTTCTGTTTGATGAACAATTATCCAAGTAAGCCATTCCACATTGTTGATTTTCTTGGACTCGGATGTCACGCAGGTAGCTATAATCTCCCACGTGGTAAGGTCCATTGCTGCTGTAACCACGAATGCACGACTGACTTCTGTTGTTTATTTCATTTGTTTGTTATTTCCTTCTATGTTTCTCATTCTAACACTTTTCATCGTATTGCACAGGGACGAAAGCTTGACACACGTGTCTAAGGAAACCACATTGGTATAAGGGACTGTTCTCATTCCCTTTTTTCTTTTTGATGAACAATTATCCAAGTAAGCCATTCCACATTGTTGATTTTCTTGGACTCGGATGTCACGCAGGTAGCTATAATCTCCCATGTGGTGAGGTCAAATGCTGCTGTAACCACAAACGCACGACTGATTTCTGTTGTTGATTTCATTTGTTTGTTATTTCCTTCAATGTTTCTCATTCTGACACTTCTCATCGTATTGCACAGGGAAGAAAGCTTGACACTCGTGTCTATGGAAATCACATTGGTAAAAGGGACTGTTCTTATTCCCTTCTTTTGTTTAATTAACAATTATCCAAGTAAGCCATTCCACATTGTTGATTTTCTTGGACTCGGATGACACGCGGGTAGCTATCATCTCCCAAGTGGTAAGGTCAATTGCTGCTGTAACCACAAATGCACGACTGACTTCTGTTGTTGATTTCATTTGTTTGTTATTTCCTTCAATGTTTCTCATTCTAACTCTTTTCATCGTATTACACAAGGACGAAAGATTGACACACGTGTCTATGGAAACCACATTGGTATAAGGGACTGTTCTTATTCCCTTCTTTCTGTATAATGATTAATCATCCAAGTGAGCCATTCCACATTGTTGATTATCTTGGACTCGGATGACACGCAGGTAGCTATAATCTCCCACGTGGTAAGGTCATTTGCTGCTGTAACCACAAATGCACGACTGACTTCTGTTGTTGATTTCATTTGTTTGTTATTTCCTTCTATATTTCTCATTCTTACACTTTTCATCGTATTGCACAGGGACGAAAGCTTGACACACGTGTCTAAGAAGACCACTTTGGTATAAGGGACTGTTCTTATTCCCTCCGTTTTGTTTAATGAACAATTATCCAAGTAAGCCATTCCACATTGTTGATTTTCTTGGATTCGGATGTCTCGCAGGTAGCTATAATCTCCCACGTGGTAAGGTCAATTGCTGCTGTAACCACAAATGCACGACTGACTTCTGTTGTTGATTTCATTTGTTTGTTTTTTCTTTCTATATTTCTCATTCTAACTAGAGATGAGCGATACCGTGATTTCTAGATCACGTTGTGAAACGTTCCTGTTCCTTTATGATATCAGTGAAATTAAAGCGTGACGGTGATCACCGTTTAGATATCGTATTCGGTTAGAGTCCGTTCCCCGTTCCGCAGTACTGGGAGTGGGGTCACCCCACTACCAGTGCTGTACGGAACGTTCGCTAACCGAATCCGATACCTAAACGGTGATCACGCTTTAATTCCACTGATATCATAAAGGAACAGGAACGTTCACGTTTCACAACGCTGAGCACGGACCGTGCTTGTTATTATTATTTGTATGAATCACCCAAACCTCAGCTCTTTTGTCTTTCTGTTAATTCTTTAGAGGTAACAGATTTGTGGAATATGGATATGAATAATTTTGGACATCGAAAAAAAAATAATACCTACAAATACAATAATTCACATGTGAATATATATTGATAATATTGAATGGCTGATACTGCATCAAATAAAATAAGAGAAAAACAGAAAAAGTAACAATCAGAAATGTACAAAATATAGTAAAATCAGTTATTGAATAATTAAATTTCCTAAATATATCTGATATTTTCTATTAATTTCTGAGCTAATCAAAGAATTGTGAAATCTCTAAATAAAAAGGTATGATTTTTAGGACATCGAATAATAAATAATTAGCCATATGCATATATTCAGACGTTTATTTATTTAATAATAATGATGAGTAATCAACCTCCAAACAAAATACACTCATTTTATAATTGTATATATCGAAATAGTTAAGGGGCTAATAATGTAACAAAAAATGAGAGAAAAATTAAAAATTTCACAACAAAAAACTCAGAAATGGGTAGTTAAAACAGTCCCTAAATAATCGAATTTCCCAACTATATTTGATGAATTTTTCGAGAGAAAAATACAATTATTCCTATTCATTCTCCACCAACGACAATTACAATTGAGGAAGAGAATCATTTGAGTTTTTTTATTAGTTAGCCTGCTTGGACGTTCTGTTAATTGTCCGGCTTTCGAAAACAATCGTCCGTACGAAACTTATGTGGCTAGAGTGCCGACAAAGGTTCCGAAGCAATAAAAACATCAGGCTGGCAGGCTGGCTTCATAATTTACGATTGCACGGACGTTGATAAGCCCTGAAAATATCTGGAAATGTTCAAACAGTGATCCCGTCACGCTCTGTATTCGTTTTTCGGAACCGTGACTACCTGTGACAGTCTGATATCAGTGATTAAATCACAGTTCGTGAAATATCGCTCATCTCTAATTCTAACACTTTTCATCGTATTGCACAGGGACGAAAGCTTGACACACGTGTCTATGGAAACCACATCGGTATATGGGACTGTTCGTATTCCATTCCTTCTGTATAATGATCAATTATCCAAGTAAGCCATTCCACATTGTTGATTTTTTTGGACTCGGATGTCACGCAGGTAGCTATAATCTCCCACGTGGTAAGGTCAATTGCTGCTGTAACCACAAATGCACGACTGACTTCTGTTGTTGATTTCATTTGTTTGTTATTTCCTTCTATGTTTCTCATTCTAACACTTTTCATCGTATTGCACAGGGACGAAAGCTTGACACACGTGTCTAAGGAAACCACTTTGGTATGAGGGATTGTTCTCATTCCCTTTTTTTTTTTGATGAACAATTATCCAAGCAAGCCATTCAACATTGTTGATTTTCTTGGACTAGGATGTCACGCAGCTAGCTATAATCTCCCACGTGGTGAGATCAATTGCTGCTGTAACCACAAATACACGACTGACTTCTGTTGTTGATTTCATTTGTTTGTTATTTCCTTCTATGTTTCTCATTCTAACACTTTTCATCGTATTGCACAGGGACGAAAGCTTGACACACGTGTCTAAGGAAACCACTTTGGTATAAGGGACTGTTCTTATTCCCTTTTTTTCGTTTGATCAACAATTATCCAAGTAGGCCATTCCACATTGTTGATTTTCTTGGACTCGGATGTCACGCAGGTAGCTAAAATCTACCACGTGATAAGGTCAATTGCTGCTGTAACCACAAATGCACGACTGGCTTCTGTTGTTGATTTCATTCGTTTGTTATTTTCTTCAATGTTTCTCATTCTAACACTTCTCATCGTATTGCACAGGGACGAAAGCTTGACACACGTGTCTAAGGAAATCACATTGGTAAAAGGGACTGTTCTTATTCCCTTCTTTTGTTTAATTAACAATTATCCAAGTAAGCCATTCCACATTGTTGATTTTCTTGGACTCGGATGACACGCGGGTAGCTATCATCTCCCAAGTGGTAAGGTCAATTGCTGCTGTAACCACAAATGCACGACTGACTTCTGTTGTTGATTTCATTTGTTTGTTATTTCCTTCAATGTTTCTCATTCTAACTCTTTTCATCGTATTACACAAGGACGAAAGATTGACACACGTGTCTATGGAAACCACATTGGTATAAGGGACTGTTCTTATTCCCTTCTTTCTGTATAATGATTAATCATCCAAGTGAGCCATTCCACATTGTTGATTATCTTGGACACGGATGACACGCAGGTAGCTATAATCTCCCACGTGGTAAGGTCAATTGCTGCTGTAACCACAAATGCACGACTGACTTCTGTTGTTGATTTCATTTGTTTGTTATTTCCTTCTATATTTCTCATTCTAACACTTTTCATCGTATTGCACAGGGACGGAAGATTGACACACGTGTCTAAGGAGACCACTTTGGTATGAGGGACTGTTCTTATTCCCTCCTTTTTGTTTAATGAACAATTATCCAAGTAAGCCATTCCACATTGTTGATTTTCTTGGATTCGGATGTCTCGCAGGTAGCTATAATCTCCCACGTGGTAAGGTCAATTGCTGCTGTAACCACAAATGCACGACTGACTTCTGTTGTTGATTTCATTTGTTTGTTTTTTCTTTCTATGTTCCTCATTCTAACACTTTTCATCGTATTGCACAGGGACGAAAGCTTGACACACGTGTCTAAGGAAACCACTTTGGTATAAGAGACTTATTCCCTTCTTTTTGTTTAATGAACAATTATCCAAGTAAGCCATTCCACATTGTTGATTTTCTTGGACTCGGATGACACGCGGGTAGCTATCATCTCCCAAGTGGTAAGGTCAATTGCTGCTGTAACCACAAATGCACGACTGACTTCTGTTGTTGATTTCATTTGTTTGTTATTTCCTTCAATGTTTCTCATTCTAACTCTTTTCATCGTATTACACAAAGACGAAAGATTGACACACGTGTCTATGGAAACCACATTGGTATAAGGGACTGTTCTTATTCCCTTCTTTCTGTATAATGATTAATCATCCAAGTGAGCCATTCCACATTGTTGTATATCTTGGACTCGGATGACACGCAGGTAGCTATAATCTCCCACGTGGTAAGGTCAATTGCTGCTGTAACCACAAATGCACGACTGACTTCTGTTGTAGATTTCATTTGTTTGTTATTTCTTTCTATATTTCTCATTCTAACACTTTTAATCGTATTGCACAGGGACGAAAGCTTGACACACGTGTCTAAGGAGACCACTTTGGTAAAAGGGACTGTTCTTATTCCCTCCTTTTTGTTTAATGAACAATTATTCAAGTAAGCCATTCCACATTGTTGATTTTCTTGGATTCGGATGTCTCGCAGGTAGCTATAATCTCCCACGTGGTAAGGTCAATTGCTGCTGTAACCACAAATGCACGACTGACTTCTGTTGTTGATTTCATTTGTTTGTTTTTTCTTTCTATGTTTCTCATTCTAACACTTTTCATCGTATTGCACAGGGACGAAAGCTTGACACACGTGTCTATGGAAACCACATCGGTATATGGGACTGTTCGTATTCCATTCTTTCTGTATAATGATCAATTATCCAAGTAAGCCATTCCACATTGTTGATTTTTTTGGACTCGGAGGTCACGCAGGTAGCTATCATCTCCCAAGTGGTAAGGTCAATTGCTGCTGTAACCACAAATGCACGACTGACTTCTGTTGTTGATTTCATTTGTTTGTTATTTCCTTCAATGTTTCTCATTCTAACTCTTTTCATCGTATTACACAGGGACGAAAGCTTGACTTACGTGTCTAAGGAAGCCACATTGGTATGAGGGATTGTTCTCATTCCCTTTTTTTTTTTGATGAACAATTATCCAAGTAAGCCATTCCACATTGTTGATTTTCTTGGACTAGGATGTCACGCAGCTAGCTATAATCTCCCACGTGGTGAGATCAATTGCTGCTGTAACCACAAATACACGACTGACTTCTGTTGTTGATTTCATTTGTTTGTTATTTCGTTCTATGTTTCTCATTCTAACACTTTTCATCGTATTGCACAGGGACGAAAGCTTGACACACGTGTCTAAGGAAACCACTTTGGTATAAGGGACTGTTCTTATTCCCTTTTTTTCGTTTGATCAACAATTATCCAAGTAGGCCATTCCACATTGTTGATTTTCTTGGACTCGGATGTCACGCAGGTAGCTAAAATCTCCCACGTGTTAATCAATTGCTGCTGTAACGACAAATGCACGACTGGCTTCTGTTGTTGATTTCATTCGTTTGTTATTTTCTTCAATGTTTCTCATTCTAACACTTCTCATCGTATTGCACAGGGACGAAAGCTTGACACACGTGTCTAAGGAAATCACATTGGTAAAAGGGACTGTTCTTATTCCCTTCTTTTGTTTAATTAACAATTATCCAAGAAAGCCATTCCACATTGTTGATTTTCTTGGACTCGGATGACACGCGGGTAGCTATCATCTCCCAAGTGGTAAGGTCAATTGCTGCTGTAACCACAAATGCACGACTGACTTCTGTTGTTGATTTCATTTGTTTGTTATTTCCTTCAATGTTTCTCATTCTAACTCTTTTCATCGTATTACACAAGGACGAAAGATTGACACACGTGTCTATGGAAACCACATTGGTATAAGGGACTGTTCTTATTCCCTTCTTTCTGTATAATGATTAATCATCCAAGTGAGCCATTCCACATTGTTGATTTTCTTGGACTCGGATGACACGCGGGTAGCTATCATCTCCCAAGTGGTAAGGTCAATTGCTGCTGTAACCACAAATGCACGACTGACTTCTGTTGTTGATTTCATTTGTTTGTTATTTCCTTCAATGTTTCTCATTCTAACTCTTTTCATCGTATTACACAGGGACGAAAGCTTGACTTACGTGTCTAAGGAAGCCACATTGGTATGAGGGATTGTTCTCATTCCCTTTTTTTTTTTGATGAACAATTATCCAAGTAAGCCATTCCACATTGTTGATTTTCTTGGACTAGGATGTCACGCAGCTAGCTATAATCTCCCACGTGGTGAGATCAATTGCTGCTGTAACCACAAATACACGACTGACTTCTGTTGTTGATTTCATTTGTTTGTTATTTCGTTCTATGTTTCTCATTCTAACACTTTTCATCGTATTGCACAGGGACGAAAGCTTGACACACGTGTCTAAGGAAACCACTTTGGTATAAGGGACTGTTCTTATTCCCTTTTTTTCGTTTGATCAACAATTATCCAAGTAGGCCATTCCACATTGTTGATTTTCTTGGACTCGGATGTCACGCAGGTAGCTATAATCTCCCACGTGGTAAGGTCAATTGCTGCTGTAACCACAAATGCACGACTGACTTCTGTTGTTGATTTCATTTGTTTGTTTTTTCTTTCTATGTTCCTCATTCTAACACTTTTCATCGTATTGCACAGGGACGAAAGCTTGACACACGTGTCTATGGAAACCACATCGGTATATGGGACTGTTCGTATTCCATTCTTTCTGTATAATGATCAATTATCCAAGTAAGCCATTCCACATTGTTGATTTTTTTGGACTCGGAGGTCACGCAGGTAGCTATAATCTCCCACGTGGTGAGGTCAATTGCTGCTGTAACCACAAATGCACGACTGACTTCTGTTGTTGATTTCATTTGTTTGTTATTTCCTTCAATGTTTCTCATTCTAACTCTTTTCATCGTATTACACAGGGACGAAAGCTTGACTTACGTGTCTAAGGAAGCCACATTGGTATGAGGGATTGTTCTCATTCCCTTTTTTTTTTTTGATGAACAATTATCCAAGTAAGCCATTCCAAATTGTTGATTTTCTTGGACTAGGATGTCACGCAGCTAGCTATAATCTCCCACGTGGTAAGGTCAATTGCTGCTGTAACCACAAATGCACGACTGACTTCTGTTGTTGATTTCATTTGTTTGTTATTTCCTTCAATGTTTCTCATTCTAACACTTTTCATCGTATTGCACAGGGACGAAAGCTTGACACACGTGTCTAAGGAAACCACTTTGGTATAAGGGACTGTTCTTATTCCCTTCTTTTTGTTTAATGAACAATTATCCAAGTAGGCCATTCCACATTGTTGATTTTCTTGGACTCGGATGTCACGCAGGTAGCTAAAATCTCCCACGTGTTAATCAATTGCTGCTGTAACGACAAATGCACGACTGGCTTCTGTTGTTGATTTCATTCGTTTGTTATTTTCTTCAATGTTTCTCATTCTAACACTTCTCATCGTATTGCACAGGGACGAAAGCTTGACACACGTGTCTAAGGAAATCACATTGGTAAAAGGGACTGTTCTTATTCCCTTCTTTTGTTTAATTAACAATTATCCAAGTAAGCCATTCCACATTGTTGATTTTCTTGGACTCGGATGACACGCGGGTAGCTATCATCTCCCAAGTGGTAAGGTCAATTGCTGCTGTAACCACAAATGCACGACTGACTTCTGTTGTTGATTTCATTTGTTTGTTATTTCCTTCAATGTTTCTCATTCTAACTCTTTTCATCGTATTACACAAGGACGAAAGATTGACACACGTGTCTATGGAAACCACATTGGTATAAGGGACTGTTCTTATTCCCTTCTTTCTGTATAATGATTAATCATCCAAGTGAGCCATTCCACATTGTTGATTATCTTGGACACGGATGACACGCAGGTAGCTATAATCTCCCACGTGGTAAGGTCAATTGCTGCTGTAACCACAAATGCACGACTGACTTCTGTTGTTGATTTCATTTGTTTGTTATTTCCTTCTATATTTCTCATTCTAACACTTTTCATCGTATTGCACAGGGACGAAAGCTTGACACACGTGTCTAAGGAGACCACTTTGGTATGAGGGACTGTTCTTATTCCCTCCTTTTTGTTTAATGAACAATTATCCAAGTAAGCCATTCCACATTGTTGATTTTCTTGGATTCGGATGTCTCGCAGGTAGCTATAATCTCCCACGTGGTAAGGTCAATTGCTGCTGTAACCACAAATGCACGACTGACTTCTGTTGTTGATTTCATTTGTTTGTTTTTTCTTTCTATGTTCCTCATTCTAACACTTTTCATCTTATTGCACAGCGACGAAAGCTTGACACACGTGTCTAAGGAAACCACTTTGGTATAAGAGACTTATTCCCTTCTTTTTGTTTAATGAACAATTATCCAAGTAAGCCATTCCACATTGTTGATTTTCTTGGACTCGGATGACACGCGGGTAGCTATCATCTCCCAAGTGGTGAGGTCAATTGCTGCTGTAACCACAAATGCACGACTGACTTCTGTTGTTGATTTCATTTGTTTGTTATTTCCTTCAATGTTTCTCATTCTAACTCTTTTCATCGTATTACACAAAGACGAAAGATTGACACACGTGTCTATGGAAACCACATTGGTATAAGGGACTGTTCTTATTCCCTTCTTTCTGTATAATGATTAATCATCCAAGTGAGCCATTCCACATTGTTGATTATCTTGGACTCGGATGACACGCAGGTAGCTGTAATCTCCCACGTGGTAAGGTCAATTGCTGCTGTAACCACAAATGCACGACTGACTTCTGTTGTAGATTTCATTTGTTTGTTATTTCCTTCTATATTTCTCATTCTAACACTTTTAATCGTATTGCACAGGGACGAAAGCTTGACACACGTGTCTAAGGAGACCACTTTGGTATGAGGGACTGTTCTTATTCCCTCCTTTTTGTTTAATGAACAATTATCCAAGTAAGCCATTCCACATTGTTGATTTTCTTGGATTCGGATGTCTCGCAGGTAGCTATAATCTCCCACGTGGTAAGGTCAATTGCTGCTGTAACCACAAATGCACGACTGACTTCTGTTGTTGATTTCATTTGTTTGTTTTTTCTTTCTATGTTCCTCATTCTAACACTTTTCATCTTATTGCACAGCGACGAAAGCTTGACACACGTGTCTAAGGAAACCACTTTGGTATAAGAGACTTATTCCCTTCTTTTTGTTTAATGAACAATTATCCAAGTAAGCCATTCCACATTGTTGATTTTCTTGGACTCGGATGACACGCGGGTAGCTATCATCTCCCAAGTGGTAAGGTCAATTGCTGCTGTAACCACAAATGCACGACTGACTTCTGTTGTTGATTTCATTTGTTTGTTATTTCCTTCAATGTTTCTCATTCTAACTCTTTTCATCGTATTACACAAAGACGAAAGATTGACACACGTGTCTATGGAAACCACATTGGTATAAGGGACTGTTCTTATTCCCTTCTTTCTGTATAATGATTAATCATCCAAGTGAGCCATTCCACATTGTTGATTATCTTGGACTCGGATGACACGCAGGTAGCTATTATCTCCCACGTGGTAAGGTCAATTGCTGCTGTAACCACAAATGCACGACTGACTTCTGTTGTAGATTTCATTTGTTTGTTATTTCCTTCTATATTTCTCATTCTAACACTTTTAATCGTATTGCACAGGGACGAAAGCTTGACACACGTGTCTAAGGAGACCACTTTGGTAAAAGGGACTGTTCTTATTCCCTCCTTTTTGTTTAATGAACAATTATTCAAGTAAGCCATTCCACATTGTTGATTTTCTTGGATTCGGATGTCTCGCAGGTAGCTATAATCTCCCACGTGGTAAGGTCAATTGCTGCTGTAACCACAAATGCACGACTGACTTCTGTTGTTGATTTCATTTGTTTGTTATTTCCTTCAATGTTTCTCATTCTAACTCTTTTCATCGTATTACACAAGGACGAAAGATTGACACACGTGTCTATGGAAACCACATTGGTATGAGGGACTGTTCTTATTCCCTTCTTTCTGTATAATGATTAATCATCCAAGTGAGCCATTCCACATTGTTGATTTTCTTGGACTCGGATGACACGCGGGTAGCTATCATCTCCCAAGTGGTAAGGTCAATTGCTGCTGTAACCACAAATGCACGACTGACTTCTGTTGTTGATTTCATTTGTTTGTTATTTCCTTCAATGTTTCTCATTCTAACTCTTTTCATCGTATTACACAGGGACGAAAGCTTGACTTACGTGTCTAAGGAAGCCACATTGGTATGAGGGATTGTTCTCATTCCCTTTTTTTTTTTGATGAACAATTATCCAAGTAAGCCATTCCACATTGTTGATTTTCTTGGACTAGGATGTCACGCAGCTAGCTATAATCTCCCACGTGGTGAGATCAATTGCTGCTGTAACCACAAATACACGACTGACTTCTGTTGTTGATTTCATTTGTTTGTTATTTCCTTCTATGTTTCTCATTCTAACACTTTTCATCGTATTGCACAGGGACGAAAGCTTGACACACGTGTCTAAGGAAACCACTTTGGTATAAGGGACTGTTCTTATTCCCTTTTTTTCGTTTGATCAACAATTATCCAAGTAGGCCATTCCACATTGTTGATTTTCTTGGACTCGGATGTCACGCAGGTAGCTAAAATCTCCCACGTGATAAGGTCAATTGCTGCTGTAACCACAAATGCACGACTGGCTTCTGTTGTTGATTTCATTCGTTTGTTATTTTCTTCAATGTTTCTCATTCTAACACTTCTCATCGTATTGCACAGGGACGAAAGCTTGACACACGTGTCTAAGGAAATCACATTGGTAAAAGGGACTGTTCTTATTCCCTTCTTTTGTTTAATTAACAATTATCCAAGTAAGCCATTCCACATTGTTGATTTTCTTGGACTCGGATGACACGCGGGTAGCTATCATCTCCCAAGTGGTAAGGTCAATTGCTGCTGTAACCACAAATGCACGTCTGACTTCTGTTGTTGATTTCATTTGTTTGTTATTTCCTTCAATGTTTCTCATTCTAACTCTTTTCATCGTATTACACAAGGACGAAAGATTGACACACGTGTCTATGGAAACCACATTGGTATAAGGGACTGTTCTTATTCCCTTCTTTCTGTATAATGATTAATCATCCAAGTGAGCCATTCCACATTGTTGATTATCTTGGACACGGATGACACGCAGGTAGCTATAATCTCCCACGTGGTAAGGTCAATTGCTGCTGTAACCACAAATGCACGACTGACTTCTGTTTTTGATTTCATTTGTTTGTTATTTCCTTCTATATTTCTCATTCTAACACTTTTCATCGTATTGCACAGGGACGAAAGCTTGACACACGTGTCTAAGGAGACCACTTTGGTATGAGGGACTGTTCTTATTCCCTCCTTTTTGTTTAATGAACAATTATCCAAGTAAGCCATTCCACATTGTTGATTTTCTTGGACTCGGATGACACGCGGGTAGCTATCATCTCCCAAGTGGTAAGGTCAATTGCTGCTGTAACCACAAATGCACGACTGACTTCTGTTGTTGATTTCATTTGTTTGTTATTTCCTTCAATGTTTCTCATTCTAACTCTTTTCATCGTATTACACAAGGACGAAAGATTGACACACGTGTCTATGGAAACCACATTGGTATAAGGGACTGTTCTTATTCCCTTCTTTCTGTATAATGATTAATCATCCAAGTGAGCCATTCCACATTGTTGATTATCTTGGACACGGATGACACGCAGGTAGCTATAATCTCCCACGTGGTAAGGTCAATTGCTGCTGTAACCACAAATGCACGACTGACTTCTGTTGTTGATTTCATTTGTTTGTTATTTCCTTCTATATTTCTCATTCTAACACTTTTCATCGTATTGCACAGGGACGAAAGCTTGACACACGTGTCTAAGGAGACCACTTTGGTATGAGGGACTGTTCTTATTCCCTCCTTTTTGTTTAATGAACAATTATCCAAGTAAGCCATTCCACATTGTTGATTTTCTTGGATTCGGATGTCTCGCAGGTAGCTATAATCTCCCACGTGGTAAGGTCAATTGCTGCTGTAACCACAAATGCACGACTGACTTCTGTTGTTGATTTCATTTGTTTGTTTTTTCTTTCTATGTTCCTCATTCTAACACTTTTCATCTTATTGCACAGCGACGAAAGCTTGACACACGTGTCTAAGGAAACCACTTTGGTATAAGAGACTTATTCCCTTCTTTTTGTTTAATGAACAATTATCCAAGTAAGCCATTCCACATTGTTGATTTTCTTGGACTCGGATGACACGCGGGTAGCTATCATCTCCCAAGTGGTGAGGTCAATTGCTGCTGTAACCACAAATGCACGACTGACTTCTGTTGTTGATTTCATTTGTTTGTTATTTCCTTCAATGTTTCTCATTCTAACTCTTTTCATCGTATTACACAAAGACGAAAGATTGACACACGTGTCTATGGAAACCACATTGGTATAAGGGACTGTTCTTATTCCCTTCTTTCTGTATAATGATTAATCATCCAAGTGAGCCATTCCACATTGTTGATTATCTTGGACTCGGATGACACGCAGGTAGCTGTAATCTCCCACGTGGTAAGGTCAATTGCTGCTGTAACCACAAATGCACGACTGACTTCTGTTGTAGATTTCATTTGTTTGTTATTTCCTTCTATATTTCTCATTCTAACACTTTTAATCGTATTGCACAGGGACGAAAGCTTGACACACGTGTCTAAGGAGACCACTTTGGTATGAGGGACTGTTCTTATTCCCTCCTTTTTGTTTAATGAACAATTATCCAAGTAAGCCATTCCACATTGTTGATTTTCTTGGATTCGGATGTCTCGCAGGTAGCTATAATCTCCCACGTGGTAAGGTCAATTGCTGCTGTAACCACAAATGCACGACTGACTTCTGTTGTTGATTTCATTTGTTTGTTTTTTCTTTCTATGTTCCTCATTCTAACACTTTTCATCTTATTGCACAGCGACGAAAGCTTGACACACGTGTCTAAGGAAACCACTTTGGTATAAGAGACTTATTCCCTTCTTTTTGTTTAATGAACAATTATCCAAGTAAGCCATTCCACATTGTTGATTTTCTTGGACTCGGATGACACGCGGGTAGCTATCATCTCCCAAGTGGTAAGGTCAATTGCTGCTGTAACCACAAATGCACGACTGACTTCTGTTGTTGATTTCATTTGTTTGTTATTTCCTTCAATGTTTCTCATTCTAACTCTTTTCATCGTATTACACAAAGACGAAAGATTGACACACGTGTCTATGGAAACCACATTGGTATAAGGGACTGTTCTTATTCCCTTCTTTCTGTATAATGATTAATCATCCAAGTGAGCCATTCCACATTGTTGATTATCTTGGACTCGGATGACACGCAGGTAGCTATAATCTCCCACGTGGTAAGGTCAATTGCTGCTGTAACCACAAATGCACGACTGACTTCTGTTGTAGATTTCATTTGTTTGTTATTTCCTTCTATATTTCTCATTCTAACACTTTTAATCGTATTGCACAGGGACGAAAGCTTGACACACGTGTCTAAGGAGACCACTTTGGTAAAAGGGACTGTTCTTATTCCCTCCTTTTTGTTTAATGAACAATTATTCAAGTAAGCCATTCCACATTGTTGATTTTCTTGGATTCGGATGTCTCGCAGGTAGCTATAATCTCCCACGTGGTAAGGTCAATTGCTGCTGTAACCACAAATGCACGACTGACTTCTGTTGTTGATTTCATTTGTTTGTTATTTCCTTCAATGTTTCTCATTCTAACTCTTTTCATCGTATTACACAAGGACGAAAGATTGACACACGTGTCTATGGAAACCACATTGGTATGAGGGACTGTTCTTATTCCCTTCTTTCTGTATAATGATTAATCATCCAAGTGAGCCATTCCACATTGTTGATTTTCTTGGACTCGGATGACACGCGGGTAGCTATCATCTCCCAAGTGGTAAGGTCAATTGCTGCTGTAACCACAAATGCACGACTGACTTCTGTTGTTGATTTCATTTGTTTGTTATTTCCTTCAATGTTTCTCATTCTAACTCTTTTCATCGTATTACACAGGGACGAAAGCTTGACTTACGTGTCTAAGGATTGGTATGAGGGATTGTTCTCATTCCCTTTTTTTTTTTGATGAACAATTATCCAAGTAAGCCATTCCACATTGTTGATTTTCTTGGACTAGGATGTCACGCAGCTAGCTATAATCTCCCACGTGGTGAGATCAATTGCTGCTGTAACCACAAATACACGACTGACTTCTGTTGTTGATTTCATTTGTTTGTTATTTCCTTCTATGTTTCTCATTCTAACACTTTTCATCGTATTGCACAGGGACGAAAGCTTGACACACGTGTCTAAGGAAACCACTTTGGTATAAGGGACTGTTCTTATTCCCTTTTTTTCGTTTGATCAACAATTATCCAAGTAGGCCATTCCACATTGTTGATTTTCTTGGACTCGGATGTCACGCAGGTAGCTAAAATCTCCCACGTGATAAGGTCAATTGCTGCTGTAACCACAAATGCACGACTGGCTTCTGTTGTTGATTTCATTCGTTTGTTATTTTCTTCAATGTTTCTCATTCTAACACTTCTCATCGTATTGCACAGGGACGAAAGCTTGACACACGTGTCTAAGGAAATCACATTGGTAAAAGGGACTGTTCTTATTCCCTTCTTTTGTTTAATTAACAATTATCCAAGTAAGCCATTCCACATTGTTGATTTTCTTGGACTCGGATGACACGCGGGTAGCTATCATCTCCCAAGTGGTAAGGTCAATTGCTGCTGTAACCACAAATGCACGTCTGACTTCTGTTGTTGATTTCATTTGTTTGTTATTTCCTTCAATGTTTCTCATTCTAACTCTATTCATCGTATTACACAAGGACGAAAGATTGACACACGTGTCTATGGAAACCACATTGGTATAAGGGACTGTTCTTATTCCCTTCTTTCTGTTTAATGATTAATCATCCAAGTGAGCCATTCCACATTGTTGATTATCTTGGACACGGATGACACGCAGGTAGCTATAATCTCCCACGTGGTAAGGTCAATTGCTGCTGTAACCCCACAAATGCACGACTGACTTCTGTTTTTGATTTCATTTGTTTGTTATTTCCTTCTATATTTCTCATTCTAACACTTTTCATCGTATTGCACAGGGACGAAAGCTTGACACACGTGTCTAAGGAGACCACTTTGGTATGAGGGACTGTTCTTATTCCCTCCTTTTTGTTTAATGAACAATTATCCAAGTAAGCCATTCCACATTGTTGATTTTCTTGGACTCGGATGACACGCGGGTAGCTATCATCTCCCAAGTGGTAAGGTCAATTGCTGCTGTAACCACAAATGCACGACTGACTTCTGTTGTTGATTTCATTTGTTTGTTATTTCCTTCAATGTTTCTCATTCTAACTCTTTTCATCGTATTACACAAGGACGAAAGATTGACACACGTGTCTATGGAAACCACATTGGTATAAGGGACTGTTCTTATTCCCTTCTTTCTGTATAATGATTAATCATCCAAGTGAGCCATTCCACATTGTTGATTATCTTGGACACGGATGACACGCAGGTAGCTATAATCTCCCACGTGGTAAGGTCAATTGCTGCTGTAACCACAAATGCACGACTGACTTCTGTTGTTGATTTCATTTGTTTGTTATTTCCTTCTATATTTCTCATTCTAACACTTTTCATCGTATTGCACAGGGACGAAAGCTTGACACACGTGTCTAAGGAGACCACTTTGGTATGAGGGACTGTTCTTATTCCCTCCTTTTTGTTTAATGAACAATTATCCAAGTAAGCCATTCCACATTGTTGATTTTCTTGGATTCGGATGTCTCGCAGGTAGCTATAATCTCCCACGTGGTAAGGTCAATTGCTGCTGTTACCATAAATGCACGACTGACTTCTGTTGTTGATTTCATTTGTTTGTTTTTTCTTTCTATGTTCCTCATTCTAACACTTTTCATCTTATTGCACAGCGACGAAAGCTTGACACACGTGTCTAAGGAAACCACTTTGGTATAAGAGACTTATTCCCTTCTTTTTGTTTAATGAACAATTATCCAAGTAAGCCATTCCACATTGTTGATTTTCTTGGACTCGGATGACACGCGGGTAGCTATCATCTCCCAAGTGGTAAGGTCAATTGCTGCTGTAACCACAAATGCACGACTGACTTCTGTTGTTGATTTCATTTGTTTGTTATTTCCTTCAATGTTTCTCATTCTAACTCTTTTCATCGTATTACACAAAGACGAAAGATTGACACACGTGTCTATGGAAACCACATTGGTATAAGGGACTGTTCTTATTCCCTTCTTTCTGTATAATGATTAATCATCCAAGTGAGCCATTCCACATTGTTGATTATCTTGGACTCGGATGACACGCAGGTAGCTATAATCTCCCACGTGGTAAGGTCAATTGCTGCTGTAACCACAAATGCACGACTGACTTCTGTTGTAGATTTCATTTGTTTGTTATTTCCTTCTATATTTCTCATTCTAACACTTTTAATCGTATTGCACAGGGACGAAAGCTTGACACACGTGTCTAAGGAGACCACTTTGGTAAAAGGGACTGTTCTTATTCCCTCCTTTTTGTTTAATGAACAATTATTCAAGTAAGCCATTCCACATTGTTGATTTTCTTGGATTCGGATGTCTCGCAGGTAGCTATAATCTCCCACGTGGTAAGGTCAATTGCTGCTGTAACCACAAATGCACGACTGACTTCTGTTGTTGATTTCATTTGTTTGTTATTTCCTTCAATGTTTCTCATTCTAACTCTTTTCATCGTATTACACAAGGACGAAAGATTGACACACGTGTCTATGGAAACCACATTGGTATGAGGGACTGTTCTTATTCCCTTCTTTCTGTATAATGATTAATCATCCAAGTGAGCCATTCCACATTGTTGATTTTCTTGGACTCGGATGACACGCGGGTAGCTATCATCTCCCAAGTGGTAAGGTCAATTGCTGCTGTAACCACAAATGCACGACTGACTTCTGTTGTTGAAATCATTTGTTTGTTATTTCCTTCAATGTTTCTCATTCTAACTCTTTTCATCGTATTACACAGGGACGAAAGCTTGACTTACGTGTCTAAGGAAGCCACATTGGTATGAGGGATTGTTCTCATTCCCTTTTTTTTTTTGATGAACAATTATCCAAGTAAGCCATTCCACATTGTTGATTTTCTTGGACTAGGATGTCACGCAGCTAGCTATAATCTCCCACGTGGTGAGATCAATTGCTGCTGTAACCACAAATACACGACTGACTTCTGTTGTTGATTTCATTTGTTTGTTATTTCCTTCTATGTTTCTCATTCTAACACTTTTCATCGTATTGCACAGGGACGAAAGCTTGACACACGTGTCTAAGGAAACCACTTTGGTATAAGGGACTGTTCTTATTCCCTTCTTTTGTTTAATTAACAATTATCCAAGTAAGCCATTCCACATTGTTGATTTTCTTGGACTCGGATGACACGCGGGTAGCTATCATCTCCCAAGTGGTAAGGTCAATTGCTGCTGTAACCACAAATGCACGACTGACTTCTGTTGTTGATTTCATTTGTTTGTTATTTCCTTCAATGTTTCTCATTCTAACTCTTTTCATCGTATTACACAAGGACGAAAGATTGACACACGTGTCTATGGAAACCACATTGGTATAAGGGACTGTTCTTATTCCCTTCTTTCTGTATAATGATTAATCATCCAAGTGAGCCATTCCACATTGTTGATTATCTTGGACACGGATGACACGCAGGTAGCTATAATCTCCCACGTGGTAAGGTCAATTGCTGCTGTAACCACAAATGCACGACTGACTTCTGTTTTTGATTTCATTTGTTTGTTAGTTCCTTCTATATTTCTCATTCCAACACTTTTCATCGTATTGCACAGGGACGAAAGCTTGACACACGTGTCTATGGAAACCACATTGGTATAATCGTATTGCACAGGGACGAAAGCTTAACACACGTGTCTAAGGAGACCACTTTGGTAAAAGGGATTGTTCTTATTCCCTCCTTTTTGTTTAATGAACAATTATTCAAGTAAGCCATTCCACATTGTTGATTTTCTTGGATTCGGATGTCTCGCAGGTAGCTATAATCTCCCACGTGGTAAGGTCAATTGCTGCTGTAACCACAAATGCACGACTGACTTCTGTTGTTGATTTCATTTGTTTGTTTTTTCTTTCTATGTTTCTCATTCTAACACTTTTCATCGTATTGCACAGGGACGAAAGCTTGACACAAGTGTCTATGGAAACCACATCGGTATATGGGACTGTTCGTATTCCATTCTTTCTGTATAATGATCAATTATCCAAGTAAGCCATTCCACATTGTTGATTTTTTTGGACTCGGATGTCACGCAGGTAGCTATAATCTCCCACGTGGTGAGGTCAATTGCTGCTGTAACCACAAATGCACGACTGACTTCTGTTGTTGATTTCATTTGTTTGTTATTTCCTTCAATGTTTCTCATTCTAACTCTTTTCATCGTATTACACAGGGACGAAAGCTTGACTTACGTGTCTAAGGAAGCCACATTGGTATGAGGGATTGTTCTCATTCCCTTTTTTTTTTTTGATGAACAATTATCCAAGTAAGCCATTCGACATTGTTGATTTTCTTGGACTAGGATGTCACGCAGCTAGCTATAATCTCCCACGTGGTAAGGTCAATTGCTGCTGTAACCACAAATGCACGACTGACTTCTGTTGTTGATTTCATTTGTTTGTTATTTCCTTCAATGTTTCTCATTCTAACACTTTTCATCGTATTGCACAGGGACGAAAGCTTGACACACGTGTCTAAGGAAACCACTTTGGTATAAGGGACTGTTCTTATTCCCTTCTTTTTGTTTAATGAACAATTATCCAAGTAAGCCATTCCACATTGTTGATTTTCTTGGACTCGGATGTCACGCAGGTAGCTATAATCTCCCACGTGGTAAGGTCATTTGCTGCTGTAACCACAAATGCACGACTGACTTCTGTTGTTGATTTCATTTGTTTGTTATTTCCTTCAATGTTTCTCATTCTAACACTTTTCATCGTATTGCACAGGGACGATAGCTTGACACACGTGTCTAAGGAAACCACATTGGTATAAGGGACTGTTCTTATTCCCTTTTTTCTTTTTGATGAACAATTATCCAAATAAGCCATTCCACATTGTTGATTTTCTTGGACTCGGATGTCACGCAGGACGCTATAATCTCCCACGTTATAAGGTCAATTGCTGCTGTAACCACAAATGCACGACTGACTTCTGTTGTTGATTTCATTCGTTTGTTATTTTCTTCAATGTTTCTCATTCTAACACTTCTCATCGTATTGCACAGGGACGAAAGCTTGACACACGTGTCTTAGGAAATCACATTGGTAAAAGGGACTGTTCTTATTCCCTTCTTTTTGTTTAATTAACAATTATCCAAGTAAGCCATTCCACATTGTTGATTTTCTTGGACTCGGATGACACGCGGGTAGCTATAATCTCCCAAGTGGTAAGGTCATTTGCTGCTGTAACCACAAATGCACGACTGACTTCTGTTGTTGATTTCATTTGTTTGTTATTTCCTTCAATGTTTCTCATTCTAACACTTTTCATCGTATTGCACAGGGACGATAGCTTGACACACGTGTCTATGGAAACCACATTGGAATAAGGGACTGTTCTTATTCCCTTCTTTCTGTATAATGATTAATCATCCAAGTGAGCCATTCCACATTGATGATTATCTTGGACTCGGATGACACGCAGGTAGCTATAATCTCCCAAGTGGTAAGGTCATTTGCTGCTGTAACCACAAATGCACGACTGACTTCTGTTGTTGATTTCATTTGTTTGTTATTTCCTTCAATGTTTCTCATTCTAACTCTTTTCATCGTATTACACAAGGACGAAAGATTGACACACGTGTCTATGGAAACCACATTGGAATAAGGGACTGTTCTTATTCCCTTCTTTCTGTATAATGATTAATCATCCAAGTGAGCCATTCCACATTGATGATTATTTTGGACTCGGATGACACGCAGTTAGCTATAATCTCCCACGTGGTAAGGTCAATTGCTGCTGTAACCACAAATGCACGACTGACTTCTGTAGTTGATTTCATTTGTTTGTTATTTCCTTCTATGTTTCCCATTCTGACACTTTTCATCGTATTGCACAGGGACGATAGCTTGACACACGTGTTTTAGGAAACCACGTTGGTATAAGGGACTGTTCTTATTCCCTTTTTTCTTTTTGATGAACAATTATCCAAATAAGCCATTCCACATTGTTGATTTTCTCGGACTCGGATGTCACGCAGGTAGCTATAATCTCCCACGTGGTAAGGTCAATTGCTGCTGTAACCACAAATGCACGACTGACTTCTGTTGTTGATTTCATTTGTTTGTTTTTTCTTTCTATGTTTCTCATTCTTACACTTTTCATCGTATTTCACAGGGACGAAAGCTTGACACACTTGTCTAAGGAAACCACTTTGGTATAAGGGACTGTTCTTATTCCCTTTTTTTTGTTTGATCAACAATTATCCAAGTAGGCCATTCCAAATTGTTGATTTTCTTGGACTCGGATGTCACGCAGGACGCTATAATCTCCCACGTGATAAGGTCAATTGCTGCTGTAACCACAAATGCACGACTGACTTCTGTTGTTGATTTCATTCGTTTGTTATTTTCTTCAATGTTTCTCATTCTAACACTTCTCATCGTATTGCACAGGGACGAAAGATTGACACACGTGTCTATGGAAACCACATTGGAATAAGGGACTGTTCTTATTCCCTTCTTTCTGTATAATGATTAATCATCCAAGTGAGCCATTCCACATTGATGATTATCTTGGACTCGGATGTCACGCAGGTAGCTATAATCTCCCACGTGGTAAGGTCAATTGCTGCTGTAACCACAAATGCACGACTGACTTCTGTAGTTGATTTCATTTGTTTGTTATTTCCTTCTATGTTTCCCATTCTGACACTTTTCATCGTATTGCACAGGGACGATAGCTTGACACACGTGACTTAGGAAACCACATTGGTATAAGGGACTGTTCTTATTCCCTTTTTTCTTTTTGATGAACAATTATCCAAATAAGCCATTCCACATTGTTGATTTTCTCGGACTAGGATGTCACGCAGCTAGCTATAATCTCCCACGTAGTTAGGTCAATTGCTGCTGTAACCACAAATGCACGACTGACTTCTGTTGTTGATTTCATTTGTTTGTTATTTCCTTCAATGTTTCTCATTCTAACACTCCTCATCGTATTGCACAGGGACGAAAGCTTGACACACGTGTCTAAGGGAACCACATTGGTATAAGGGACTGTTCTTATTCCCTTCTTTTTGTTTAATGAACAATTATCCAAGTAAGCCATTCCACATTGTTGATTTTCTTGGAATCGGATGACACGCAGGTAGCTATAATCTCCCACGTGGTAAGGTCAATTGCTGCTGTAACTACAATTGGACGGCTGACTTCTGTTGTTGATTCCATTTGTATAATATTTTCTTCCCAAATTATCCAAGTAAGCCATTCCACATTGTTGATTTTCTTGGACTCGGATGACACGCGGGTAGCTATAATCTCTCACGTGGTAAGGTCAATTGCTGCTGTAACCACAATTGGACGGTTGACTTCTGTTGTTGATTTAATTCGTTTGTTATTTCCTTCAATGTTTCTCATTCTAACACTTCTCATCGTATTGCTCAGGGACGAAAGCTTGACACACGTGTCTATGGAAACCACATTGGTATAAGGGACTGTTCTTATTCCCTTCTTACTGTATAATGATCAATTATCCAAGTAAGCCATTCCACATTGTTGATTTTCTTGGACTCGGATGACACGCAGGTAGCTATAATCTTTCACGTGGTAAGGTCAATTGCTGCTGTAACCACAAATGCACGACTGACTTCTGTTGTTGATTTCATTTGTTTGTTATTTCCTTCAATGTTTCTAATTCTCACACTTTTCATCGTATTGCACAGGGACGAAAGCTTGACACACGTGTCTAAGGAAACCACTTTGGTATAAGGGACTGTTCTTATTCCCTTCTTTTTGTTTAATGAACAATTATCCAAGTAAGCCATTCCACATTGTTGATTTTCTTGGACTCGGATGACACGCGGGTAGCTATAATCTCCCACGTGGTAAGGTCGATTGCTGCTGTAACCACAATTGGACGGCTGACTTCTGTTGTTGATTTCATTTGTTTGTTATTTCCTTCAATGTTTCTCATTCTAACACATCGTATTGCACAGGGACGAAAGCTTGACACACGTGTCTAAGGAAACCACTTCGGTATAAGGGACTGTTCTTATTCTCTTCTTTTTGTTTAATGAACAATTATCCAAGTAAGCCGTTCCACATTGTTGATTTTCTTGGACTCGGATGTCACGCAGGTAGCTATAATCTCCCACGTGGTAAGGTCAATTGCTGCTGTAACCACAAATGCACGACTGACTTCTGTTGTTGATTTCATTCGTTTGTTATTTTCTTCAATGTTTCTCATTCTAACACTTTTCATCGTATTGCACAGGGACGAAAGCTTGACACGCGAGTCTAAGGAAACCACTTTGGTATAAGGGACTGTTCTTATTCCTTTCTTTTTGTTTAATGAACAATTATCCAAGTTAGCCATTCCACATTGATGATTTTCTTGGACTCGGATGTCACGCAGTTAGCTATAATCTCCCACGTGGTAAGGTCAATTGCAGCTGTAACCACAAATGCACGACTGACTTCTGTTGTTGATTTCATTCGTTTGTTATTTTCTTCAATGTTTCTCATTCTAACACTTTTCATCGTATTGCACAGGGACGAAAGCTTGACACGCGTGTCTAAGGACCACTTTGGTATAAGGGACTGTTCTTATTCCCTTCTTTTTGTTTAATGAACAGTTATCCAAGTAAGCCATTCCACATTGTTGATTTTCTTGGACTAGGATGTCACGCAGGTAGCTATCTCCCACGTGGTAAGGTCAATTGCTGCTGTAACCACAAATGCACGACTGACTTCTGTTGTTGATTTCATTTGTTTGTTTTTTCCTTCTATGTTTCTCATTCTTACACTTTTCATCGTATTGCACAGGAACGAAAGCTTGACACACGTGTCTATGGAAACCACATTGGTATAAGGGACTGTTCTTACTTCATTCTTTCTGTATAATGATCAATTATCCAAGTGAGCCATTCCACATTGTTGATTTTCTTGGACTCGGATGTCACGCAGGTAGCTATAATCTCCCACGTGGTAAGGTCAATTGCTGCTGAAACCACAAATGCACGACTGACTTCTGTTGTTGATTTCATTTGTTTGTTATTTCCTTCAATGTTTCTCATTCTAACACTTTTCATCGTATTGCACAGGGAAGAAAGCTTGACACACGTGTCTAAGGAAACCACTTTGGTATGAGGGACTGTTCTTATTCCCTTCTTTTTGTTCAATCAACAAATATCCAAGTAAGCCATTCCACATTGTTGATTTTCTTGGACTCGGATGTCACGCAGGTAGCTATAATCTCCCACGTGGTAAGGTCAATTGCTGCTGTAACCACAAATGCACGACTGACTTCTGTTGTTGATTTCATTTGTTTGTTATTTCCTTCTATGTTTCTCATTCTAACACTTTTCATCGTATTGCACAGGGACGAAAGCTTGACACACGTGTCTAAGGAAACCACTTTGGTATAAGGGACTGTTCTTATTCTCTTTTTTTTGTTTAATCAACAATTATCCAAGTAGGCCATTCCACATTGTTGATTTTCTTGGACTCGGATGTCACGCAGGTAGCTATAATCTCCCACGTGGTAAGGTCAATTGCTGCTGTAACCACAAATGCACGACTGACTTCTTATGTTGATTTCATTCGTTTGTTATTTTCTTCAATGTTTCTCATTCTAACACTTTTCATCGTATTGCACAGGGACGAAAGCTTGATACGCGGTTCTAAGGAAACCACTTTGGTATAAGGGACTGTTCTTATTCCCTTCTTTTTGTTTAATGAACAATTATCCAAGTAAGCCATTCCACATTGTTGATTTTCTTGGACTCGGATGTCACGCAGGTAGCTATAATCTCCCACGTGGTAAGGTCAATTGCTGCTGTAACCACAAATGCACGACTGACTTCTGTTGTTGATTTCATTTGTTTGTTATTTCCTTCAATGTTTCTCATTCTAACACTTTTCATCGTATTGCACAGGGACGAAAGCTTGACACACGTGTCTATGGAAACCACATTGGTATAAGGGAATGTTTTTATTTCCTTCTTTCTGTATAATGATCAATTATCCAAGTAAGCCATTCCACATTGTTGATTTTCTTGGACTCGGATGTCACGCAGGTAGCTATAATCTTTAACGTGGTAAGGTCAATTGCTGCTGTAACCACAAATGCACGACTGACTTCTGTTGTTGATTTCATTCGTTTGTTATTTTCTTCAATGTTTCTCATTCTAACACTCTTCATGGTATTGCACAGGGACGAAAGCTTGACACGCGTGTCTAAGGAAACCACTTGTGTATAAGGGACTGTTCTTATTCCCTTCTTTTTGTTTAATGAACAATTATCCAAGTAAGCCATTCCACATTGTTGATTTTCTTGGACTCGGATGACACGCGGGTAGCTATAATCTCCCACGTGGTAAGGTCAATTGCTGCTGTAACCACAATTGGACGGCTGACTTCTGTTGTTGATTTCATTTGTTTGTTATTTCCTTCAATGTTTCTCATTCTAACACTTCTCATCGTATTGCACAGGGACGAAAGCTTGACACACGTGTCTTAGGAAATCACATTGGTAAAAGGGACTGTTCTTATTCCCTTCTTTTTGTTTAATTAACAATTATCCAAGTAAGCCATTCCACATTGTTGATTTTCTTGGACTCGGATGACACGCGGGTAGCTATAATCTCCCAAGTGGTAAGGTCATTTGCTGCTGTAACCACAAATGCACGACTGACTTCTGTTGTTGATTTCATTTGTTTGTTATTTCCTTCAATGTTTCTCATTCTAACACTTTTCATCGTATTGCACAGGGACGATAGCTTGACACACGTGTCTATGGAAACCACATTGGAATAAGGGACTGTTCTTATTCCCTTCTTTCTGTATAATGATTAATCATCCAAGTGAGCCATTCCACATTGATGATTATCTTGGACTCGGATGACACGCAGGTAGCTATAATCTCCCAAGTGGTAAGGTCATTTGCTGCTGTAACCACAAATGCACGACTGACTTCTGTTGTTGATTTCATTTGTTTGTTATTTCCTTCAATGTTTCTCATTCTAACTCTTTTCATCGTATTACACAAGGACGAAAGATTGACACACGTGTCTATGGAAACCACATTGGAATAAGGGACTGTTCTTATTCCCTTCTTTCTGTATAATGATTAATCATCCAAGTGAGCCATTCCACATTGATGATTATCTTGGACTCGGATGACACGCAGGTAGCTATAATCTCCCACGTGGTAAGGTCAATTGCTGCTGTAACCACAAATGCACGACTGACTTCTGTAGTTGATTTCATTTGTTTGTTATTTCCTTCTATGTTTCCCATTCTGACACTTTTCATCGTATTGCACAGGGACGATAGCTTGACACACGTGTTTTAGGAAACCACGTTGGTATAAGGGACTGTTCTTATTCCCTTTTTTCTTTTTGATGAACAATTATCCAAATAAGCCATTCCACATTGTTGATTTTCTCGGACTCGGATGTCACGCAGGTAGCTATAATCTCCCACGTGGTAAGGTCAATTGCTGCTGTAACCACAAATGCACGACTGACTTCTGTTGTTGATTTCATTTGTTTGTTTTTTCTTTCTATGTTTCTCATTCTTACACTTTTCATCGTATTTCACAGGGACGAAAGCTTGACACACTTGTCTAAGGAAACCACTTTGGTATAAGGGACTGTTCTTATTCCCTTTTTTTTGTTTGATCAACAATTATCCAAGTAGGCCATTCCAAATTGTTGATTTTCTTGGACTCGGATGTCACGCAGGACGCTATAATCTCCCACGTGATAAGGTCAATTGCTGCTGTAACCACAAATGCACGACTGACTTCTGTTGTTGATTTCATTCGTTTGTTATTTTCTTCAATGTTTCTCATTCTAACACTTCTCATCGTATTGCACAGGGACGAAAGATTGACACACGTTTCTATGGAAACCACATTGGAATAAGGGACTGTTCTTATTCCCTTCTTTCTGTATAATGATTAATCATCCAAGTGAGCCATTCCACATTGATGATTATCTTGGACTCGGATGTCACGCAGGTAGCTATAATCTCCCACGTGGTAAGGTCAATTGCTGCTGTAACCACAAATGCACGACTGACTTCTGTAGTTGATTTCATTTGTTTGTTATTTCCTTCTATGTTTCTCATTCTAACACTCCTCATCGTATTGCACAGGGACGAAAGCTTGACACACGTGTCTAAGGGAACCACATTGGTATAAGGGACTGTTCTTATTCCCTTCTTTTTGTTTAATGAACAATTATCCAAGTAAGCCATTCCACATTGTTGATTTTCTTGGAATCGGATGACACGCAGGTAGCTATAATCTCCCACGTGGTAAGGTCAATTGCTGCTGTAACTACAATTGGACGGCTGACTTCTGTTGTTGATTCCATTTGTATAATATTTTCTTCCCAAATTATCCAAGTAAGCCATTCCACATTGTTGATTTTCTTGGACTCGGATGACACGCGGGTAGCTATAATCTCTCACGTGGTAAGGTCAATTGCTGCTGTAACCACAATTGGACGGTTGACTTCTGTTGTTGATTTAATTCGTTTGTTATTTCCTTCAATGTTTCTCATTCTAACACTTCTCATCGTATTGCTCAGGGACGAAAGCTTGACACACGTGTCTATGGAAACCACATTGGTATAAGGGACTGTTCTTATTCCCTTCTTACTGTATAATGATCAATTATCCAAGTAAGCCATTCCACATTGTTGATTTTCTTGGACTCGGATGACACGCAGGTAGCTATAATCTTTCACGTGGTAAGGTCAATTGCTGCTGTAACCACAAATGCACGACTGACTTCTGTTGTTGATTTCATTTGTTTGTTATTTCCTTCAATGTTTCTAATTCTCACACTTTTCATCGTATTGCACAGGGACGAAAGCTTGACACACGTGTCTAAGGAAACCACTTTGGTATAAGGGACTGTTCTTATTCCCTTCTTTTTGTTTAATGAACAATTATCCAAGTAAGCCATTCCACATTGTTGATTTTCTTGGACTCGGATGACACGCGGGTAGCTATAATCTCCCACTTGGTAAGGTCGATTGCTGCTGTAACCACAATTGGACGGCTGACTTCTGTTGTTGATTTCATTTGTTTGTTATTTCCTTCAATGTTTCTCATTCTAACACATCGTATTGCACAGGGACGAAAGCTTGACACACGTGTCTATGGAAACCACATTGGTATCAGGGACTGTTCTTATTCCCCTCTTTCTGTATAATGATCAATTATCCAAGTAAGCCATTCCACATTGTTGATTTTCTTGGACTCGGATGACACGCGGGTAGCTATAATCTCCCACGTGGTGAGGTCAATTGCTGCTGTAACCACAATTGGACGGCTGACTTCGGTTGTTGATTTCATTTGTTTGTTATTTCCTTCAATGTTTCTCATTCTATCACTTCTCATCGTATTGCACAGGGACGAAAGCTTGACACACGTGTCTAAGGAAACCACTTCGGTATAAGGGACTGTTCTTATTCTCTTCTTTTTGTTTAATGAACAATTATCCAAGTAAGCCGTTCCACATTGTTGATTTTCTTGGACTCGGATGTCACGCAGGTAGCTATAATCTCCCACGTGGTAAGGTCAATTGCTGCTGTAACCACAAATGCACGACTGACTTCTGTTGTTGATTTCATTCGTTTGTTATTTTCTTCAATGTTTCTCATTCTAACACTTTTCATCGTATTGCACAGGGACGAAAGCTTGACACGCGAGTCTAAGGAAACCACTTTGGTATAAGGGACTGTTCTTATTCCTTTCTTTTTGTTTAATGAACAATTATCCAAGTTAGCCATTCCACATTGATGATTTTCTTGGACTCGGATGTCACGCAGTTAGCTATAATCTCCCACGTGGTAAGGTCAATTGCAGCTGTAACCACAAATGCACGACTGACTTCTGTTGTTGATTTCATTCGTTTGTTATTTTCTTCAATGTTTCTCATTCTAACACTTTTCATCGTATTGCACAGGGACGAAAGCTTGACACGCGTGTCTAAGGACCACTTTGGTATAAGGGACTGTTCTTATTCCCTTCTTTTTGTTTAATGAACAGTTATCCAAGTAAGCCATTCCACATTGTTGATTTTCTTGGACTAGGATGTCACGCAGGTAGCTATCTCCCACGTGGTAAGGTCAATTGCTGCTGTAACCACAAATGCACGACTGACTTCTGTTGTTGATTTCATTTGTTTGTTTTTTCCTTCTATGTTTCTCATTCTTACACTTTTCATCGTATTGCACAGGAACGAAAGCTTGACACACGTGTCTATGGAAACCACATTGGTATAAGGGACTGTTCTTACTTCATTCTTTCTGTATAATGATCAATTATCCAAGTGAGCCATTCCACATTGTTGATTTTCTTGGACTCGGATGTCACGCAGGTAGCTATAATCTCCCACGTGGTAAGGTCAATTGCTGCTGAAACCACAAATGCACGACTGACTTCTGTTGTTGATTTCATTTGTTTGTTATTTCCTTCAATGTTTCTCATTCTAACACTTTTCATCGTATTGCACAGGGAAGAAAGCTTGACACACGTGTCTAAGGAAACCACTTTGGTATGAGGGACTGTTCTTATTCCCTTCTTTTTGTTCAATCAACAAATATCCAAGTAAGCCATTCCACATTGTTGATTTTCTTGGACTCGGATGTCACGCAGGTAGCTATAATCTCCCACGTGGTAAGGTCAATTGCTGCTGTAACCACAAATGCACGACTGACTTCTGTTGTTGATTTCATTTGTTTGTTATTTCCTTCTATGTTTCTCATTCTAACACTTTTCATCGTATTGCACAGGGACGAAAGCTTGACACACGTGTCTAAGGAAACCACTTTGGTATAAGGGACTGTTCTTTTTCTCTTTTTTTTGTTTAATGAACAATTATCCAGGTAAGCCATTCCACATTGTTGATTTTCTTGGACTCGGATGTCACGCAGGTAGCTATAATCTCCCACGTGGTAAGGTCAATTGCTGCTGTAACCACAAATGCACGACTGACTTCTGTTGTTGCTTTCATTTGTTTGTTATTTCCTTCAATTTTTCTCATTCTAACACTTTTCATAGTATTGCACAGGGACGAAAGCTTGACACACGTGTCTAAGGAAACCACTTTGGTATAAGGGACTGTTCTTATTCCCTTCTTTTTGTTTAATGAACAATTATCCAGGTAAGCCATTCCACATTGTTGATTTTCTTGGACTCGGATGTCACGCAGGTAGCTATAATCTCCCACGTAGTAAGGTCAATTGCTGCTGTAACCACAAATGCACGACTGACTTCTGTTGTTGATTTCATTTGTTTGTTTTTTCCTTCTATGTTTCTCATTCTTACACTTTTCATCGTATTGCACAGGAACGAAAGCTTGATACACGTGTCTATGGAAACCACTTTGGTATGAGGGACTGTTCTTATTCCCTTCTTTTTGTTCAATCAACAATTATCCAAGTAAGCCATTCCACATTGTTGATTTTCTTGGACTCGGATGTCACGCAGGTAGCTATAATCTCCCACGTGGTAAGGTCAATTGCTGCTGTAACCACAAATGCACGACTGACTTCTGTTGTTGATTTCATTTGTTTGTTATTTCCTTCTATGTTTCTCATTCTAACACTTTTCATCGTATTGCACAGAAACGAAAGCTTGACACACGTGTCTAAGGAAACCACTTTGGTATAAGGGACTGTTCTTATTCTCTTTTTTTTGTTTAATCAACAATTATCCAAGTAGGCCATTCCACATTGTTGATTTTCTTGGACTCGGATGTCACGCAGGTAGCTATAATCTCCCACGTGGTGAGTTCAATTGCTGCTGTAACCACAAATGCACGACTGACTTCTAATGTTGATTTCATTCGTTTGTTATTTTCTTCAATGTTTCTCATTCTAACACTTTTCATCGTATTGCACAGGGACGAAAGCTTGACACGCGGTTCTAAGGAAACCACTTTGGTATAAGGGACTGTTCTTATTCCCTTCTTTTTGTTTAATGAACAATTATCCAAGTAAGCCATTCCACATGGTTGATTTTCTTGGACTCGGATATCACGCAGGTAGCTATAATCTTTAACGTGGTAAGGTCAATTGCTGCTGTAACCACAAATGCACGACTGACTTCTGTTGTTGATTTCATTCGTTTGTTATTTCCTTCAATGTTTCTCATTCTAACACTTTTCATCGTATTGCACAGGGACGAAAGCTTGACACACGTGTCTATGGAAACCACATTGGTATAAGGGACTGTTCTTATTCCCTTCTTTCTGTATAATGATCAATTATCCAAGTAAGCCTTTCCACATTGTTGATTTTCTTGGACTCGGATGTCACGCAGGTAGCTATAATCTTTAACGTGGTAAGGTCAATTGCTGCTGTAACCACAAATGCACGACTGACTTCTGTTGTTGATTTCATTCGTTTGTTATTTTCTTCAATGTTTCTCATTCTAACACTTTTCATGGTATTGCACAAGGACGAAAGCTTGACACGCGTGTCTAAGGAAACCACTTTGGTATAAGGGACTGTTCTTATTCCCTTCTTTTTGTTTAATGAACAATTATCCAAGTAAGCCATTCCACATTGTTGATTTTCTTGGACTCGGATGACACGCGGGTAGCTATAATCTCCCACGTGGTGAGGTCAATTGCTGCTGTAACGACAATTGGACGGCTGACTTCTGTTGTTGATTTCATTTGTTTGTTATTTCCTTCAATGTTTCACATTCTAACACTTCTCATCGTATTGCACAGGGACGAAAGCTTGACACACGTGTCTATGGAAACCACATTGGTATAAGGGACTGTTCTTATTCCCTTCTTTGTGTATAATGATCAATTATCCAAGAAAGCCATTCCACATGGTTTATTTTCTTGGACTCGGATGACACGCAGGTAGCTATAATCTTTTACGTGGTAAGGTCAATTGCTGCTGTAACCACAAATGCACGACTGACTTCTGTTGTTGATTTCATTTGTTTGTTATTTCCTTCAATTTTTCTCATTCTAACACTTTTCATAGTATTGCACAGGGACGAAAGCTTGACACACGTGTCTAAGGAAACTACTTTGGTATAAGGGACTGTTCTAATTCCCTTCTTTTTGTTTAATGAACAATTATCCAAGTAAGCCGTTCCACATTGTTGATTTTCTTGGACTCGGATGTCACGCAGGTAGCTATAATCTCCCACGTGGTAAGGTCAATTGCTGCTGTAACCACAAATGCACGACTGACTTCTGTTGTTGATTTCATTCGTTTGTTATTTCCTTCAATGTTTCTCATTCTAACACATTTCATCGTATTGCACAGGGACGAAAGCTTGACACGCGTGTCTAAGGAAACCACTTTGGTATAAGGGACTGTTCTTATTCCCTTCTTTTTGTTTAATGAACAATTATCCAAGTAAGCCATTCCACATTGTTGATTTTCTTGGACTCGGATGTCACGCAGGTAGCTATAATCTCCCACGTGGTAAGGTCAATTGCTGCTGTAATCACAAATGCACGACTGACTTCTGTTGTTGATTTCATTCGTTTGTTATTTTCTTCAATGTTTCTCATTCTAACACATTTCATCGTATTGCACAGGGACGAAAGCTTGACACGCGTGTCTAAGGAAATCACTTTGGTATGAGGGACTGTTCTTATTCCCTTTTTTTTGTTTAATGAACAATTATCCAAGTAAGCCATTCCACATTGTTGATTTTCTTGGACTCGGATGTCACGCAGGTAGCTATAGTCTCCCACGTGGTAAGGTCAATTGCTGCTGTAACCACAAATACACGACTGACTTCTGTTGTTGAGTTCATTTGTTTGTTTTTTCCTTCTATGTTTCTCATTCTTACCCTTTTCATCGTATTGCACAGGGACGAAAGCTTGACACACGTGTCTATGGAAACCACATTGGTATAAGGGACTGTTCTTACTTCATTCTTTCTGTATAATGATCAATTATCCAAGTAAGCCATTCCACATTGTTGATTTTCTTGGACTCGGATGTCACGTAGGTAGCTATAATCTCCCACGTGGTAAGGTCAATTGCTGCTGAAACCACAAATGCACGACTGACTTCTGTTGTTGATTTCATTTGTTTGTTATTTCCTTTTATGTTTCTCATTCTAACACTCTTCATCGTATTGCACAGGGACGAAAGCTTGACACACGTGTCTAAGGAAACCACTTTGGTATGAGGGACTGTTCTTATTCCCTTTTTTCTTTTTGATGAACAATTATCCAAGTAAGCCATTCCACATTGTTGATTTTCTTGGACTAGGATGTCACGCAGCTAGCTATAATCTCCCACGTGGTAAGGTCAATTGCTGCTGTAACCACAAATGCACGACTGACTCCTGTTGTTGATTTCATTTGTTTGTTATTTCCTTCAATGTTTCTCATTCTAACACTTCTCATCGTATTGCACAGGGACGAAAAATATGCGGCGCACGCGCACTTCTATATTTTACCCAATAGACAAAGGGCCAGTTGCACCATTTGCCTAAACATTAATTAAAAATTTAAACGTTGATTACTCTATGATTTCTCAAGAGAAATCAGAAATTAATCAATGTTTAAATTTTAGTCAATGTTTAGGCAAATGGTAAGTAACCTCAGTTTAGCGAACATTCTTCCAAGAGTTACTTTATAAACAGTTGTTGAAGTGATATTTCTAGTGAAAAGTTTCATGTTTAAATAGAAAATTGTTTGAATATGGAGGTAATTTTTTTAATACTAGCTTAGGGTTGTTTCAATTTATTCGAATATTTTCAAATATCAGTTATATTTTATGTAGTTAGTTTTTTTTTTATTGGTTTATGAATTTCCAACTCTCTTAACGAAAAATTTATTACAATTCAAGAAATTTCGACTTTTTAGTTTCTTTTCATGTTTTCTGGAAGTCATAGACTACTCCATTCAATGAGAAATTGCAGTTTTCCTTAGTTGAAGTTCTTCTTCGAAAACTCCTTATGTATAGAATTTGCTTGAGACCCCTCTCTTTTTATATCTACGTGAAATTGACTGAATGAACAGAAAAATATGCGGCGCACGCGTACTTCTATATTTTACCCAATAGACTAAGGGCCAGTTGCAACATTTGCCTGAACATTAATTAAAAATTTAAACGTTGATTACTCTATGATTTCTCAAGAGAAATCAGAAATTAATCAATGTTTAAATTTTAATCAATGTTTAGGCAAATGGTGCAACTGGCCCCTAATATTAGGTATATGGCTCGACCTGTACATAGTTAAGAAGAAGAAAAATATTCTATGTTCGTCAACCATGCCGGGTTGACAAATTGTAAGTAACCTCAGTTTAGCGAACATTTTTCCAAGAGTTACTTTATAAACAGTTGTTGAAGTGATATTTCTAGTGGAAAGTTTCATGTTTAAATAGAAAATTGTTTGAATATGGAGGTAATTTTTTTAATACTTGCTTAGGGATGTTTTAATTTATTCGAATATTTTCAAATATCAGTTATATTTCATGTAGTTAGTTTTTTTTTATTGGTTTTTGGATTTTCAACCATCATAACGAAAAATTTATTACAATTCATGAAATTTCGACTTTTCAGTTTTTTTCCATGTTTTCTGAAGGTCATAGACTACTCCATTCAATGAGAAATTGCAGTTTTTCTTAGTTGAAGTTTTTCCTCGAAAACTCCTCAAGTATAGAATTTGCTTGAAACCCCTCTATTTTTATATCTACGTAAAATTGACTGGCTGAACAAAAAAATATGCGGCGCACGCGCACTTCTATATTTAACCCAATAGACCAAGGGCCAGTTGCACCATTTGCCTAAACATTAATTAAAAATTTAAACGTTGATTACTCTATGATTTCTCAAGAGAAATCAGAAATTAATCAATGTTTAAATTTTAATCAATGTTTAGGCAAATGGTGCAACTTGCCCCTAATATTAGGTATATGGCTCGACCTGTGCATAGTTAAGAAGAAGAAAAATATTCTATGTTCGTCAACCATGCCGGGTTGACAAATTGTAAGTAACCTCAGTTTAGCGAACATTCTTCCAAGAGTTTCTTTATAATCAGTTGTTGAAGTGATATTTCTAGTGGAAAGTTTCATGTTTAAATAGTTAATTGTTTGAATATGGAGGTAATTTTTTTATTACTAGCTTAGGGTTATTTTTATTTATTCGAATATTTTCAAATATCAGTTATATTTTATGTAGTTAGTTTTTTTTTTATTGGTTTATGAATTTTCAACTTTCTTAACGAAAAATTTATTACAATTCAAGAAATTTCGACGTTTTAGTTTCTTTTCATGTTTTCTGGAAGTCATAGACTACTCCATTCAATGAGAAATTGCAGTTGAAGTTTTTCCTCGAAAACTCTTCAAGTATAGAGTTTGCTTGAGACCCCTCTCTTTTTATATCTACGTAAAATTGACTGAATGAATAAAAAAATATAGATTTTTCCAAAAAACTTTACATTAGATATCTATAGGAATCTCTTCAACTTATGAACCGTTCAGCTTATACTCAAGTATTGCCATATTGCTGAAATTATCATCAACCAAGCTATCTGATAATGCAATAATATACTGGGTGTGCCGTCTGAAATAAGTAGGTAGTAATCTGAAATTGTTTAAATTTTCAGCACAAAATTATTATTAGTTTTCCATGAACAATAAGCCATCGCGGTGAATCACCCTGTACATCATTATCATTCAGCCTTCTGCTTCCACTGAGGGATATAAATTTCGCCTTACTGGTTTATGACTGTTTTGCAATTATCTCTGGCCGAGCGTTTTTATAGACTATTTCAAGGGACTTTGGATATACTATATACAGAAATATTATAATTTCCAAAATGATTTCCACTATTATATTGTTATTTTTTTTCAGAATCTACATTTCTTGGAGTTAACTGCGTTAGAAGAAGAAGAGGTCCGTATTATAAATAATATATTATTTACCAATTCTAGTGAATACAAATTACCCTGGAGAGTTGAACAAAAATTTTCTGCAAGTAAGAATCGAGATCTTAAAAGAATTATTCATGGTCAATATGAATATGTAATATAATAATGAATCAACTAATATCAACTTTTTCAGAAAATGAGTGTAGAAAATCTGTAATCAATTACAATGGATTATCAATTACAAAACCTATTATCCAGAATGAGATGACAGGAAAACATTCGAAACCTTCAACTCCCCCTAGTTCAGCTGTAAAAACAGTTGAAATTATTGCAAGAGATAATATAGAGATAATCAAAAATGATACAATTTCCAATAGGACAATTGAAAAAATTGAAAGTAGCATCTCGAATAAAAATGAATCTAAAATTGAGGAGCCCACAGTAAATGTATGGAAAAAATCATGGGCTAGTCTATTTGATAAAGATGTTAAAACAATATCGAATGAGAAAATAGACAATAAAATTAATGATTCACATGTAACATCTTTAAAACATACAAAAGTAGTCAAAAAAATAGATTCAGCCACTCATATGTTAGGAGGTGAGTTCAAAACCATATCTTTTTTTATATATTTATCTTACTTTCAACTAACAATTTGCTTACATCTACAGTAGATAATTATTTTACTTAGTTGAACCCATTTTACTTGATGAAAAGTGGAATGCTTTGGTTTTCACCTACAAATATCAGTGAAAATTCAAGTTTCTATCATGGTTAGTAATATTTTTCAATTTTCAGAATTTCTCAAGAAATATAAAATTGATGGGACCCAAACCAGTTTTAAACCCAGGGGTTTACGAAACAAAAGTAACTTTCGTTATATAAACTCAATAGTACAAGCCTTACTTGCTTGCCCACCACTTTGTAATCTCCTTAAACGGCTATCAGAGAACTTCACTCACAATAATGCACTGAAATCAATAACAATGAGTGAAAATATGTAAGTATAAATTAATATAATTTGCAACTTTGATTGAATAACAATTTTATATATGTATTTTCATTATTCAACTATTCCAGGTGTAAATTTATGAATAACTTCGATAATCTGCCCAATGTAAGACGCAAGTCACGTTCAAAAAAGAAAAACAAGAAGCAAACTTTCGTCAATATAGACAATGGCAATTCGTTTGAGGCCTCATCGTTTTATACGATGCTAAACGGAACACGTAGCGATTCTTTCCTTGTTGAAGGCCGACAAGAAGACGCCGAAGAATTCTTGGGCCTTCTGTTGAATGGACCCAATGATGAAATGATGGGAATAATGAAATTGATTAGCCATGACGAAAATATTCAAGCAGCTAAAAAAGAAGTGAAAATAGATGTGGATGATTGGAAAGTTATAGGTCCTAGGAACGAAGGGAATGTAACAAGAGAAATACAAATGGACAAGACACCGATTAGTGATATATTCGGAGGACTTCTCTGTTCAAGAATCCATAAAACCGGAGACGAAACTTCAGAAAATATTGAATCATTCCTAACATTGCCATCAAATATTAAGAGAGCAAATAACATGGCTGAAGCATTAAAAGGCCTTACAACCAAGAACAAACTAAAGGGTCTGACATCATCGAAAACGAAAGAAACGGTTGAAGCATGACAGCAAGTGATGATAGAGAAGTTGCCTGTAGTTTTAGTATTACATTTGAAATGCTTCGAATACAGAATGAATGGCTGCACTAAAATAATGAAGACTATAGAATTTCCCATCAATCTGCAGATTGATTCTAAAATATTATCTGGAAGGACGAATACTTCAGCGGAGAGACAATATAAATTAATATCTGTAGTATACCATGTAGGAAAGGAGGCCAGCTATGGGCATTATATAGCAGATACTTTCCATTCGGGGTATAATACATGGTTGAGGTTTGATGACTCTAAAATAAACAGAGTTACGGAAGAAGATGTTCTTAAACGTCAAGGAGATAGAGTTCCTTATTTAATATTTTATCGAAGGAGTGATACGGTGTGAAGTGTAAAGATTCATTGATATAGTTGTTAATTTGTACAGATTAGATTTAAGGATGCTGAACATTGTAATATTTTTCTGTTGTTTCATGAGTAATGCCATGTATTGTATTTCGGGAGAATATGATAAATTGACTTTACAATGTTATATATATGTATATGTATATGTATATAAAAAATAAATATTATATTTTAATAAACGAACTTTGTATAAATGTAAAATTTTGTTTGTTTTTTTTGAAGAAATTTCTTTTCCTAAAACTTAAATTAAATTTTTGCAAGAACTACTATCTCAGAAGGAATAAAAGATCGTCTTCGTGAAAATTCGAATCAACCATAAACAGTATTAGCTATTTCAGGACTTTGGACTCTTTATTCTTTTTTCTTTGCTCTTGAAATCAGGTGAATTTCGCTCAATGTAATAAAAAAAAACTTGACCAAACTTTATAATTTTCCCCTGTGTTCAGCGGCGCTACGTTCTCCTACTTCTGTAACCTAGATAAATGAGGATATTTTGGAAGATCGTACCTCATGCACTCGAATCATGTAATTTTTTTTTGTTTCACAAAAATCACAAATATACTAGTCATGAACTCTGAATTAACCTATATCATAGTATAAAGAAGGATAGTAATCCAACCATACGGGGTTAAAATTTGACGGCGTGGAGTGCACCAATAGATGTCGCTGGGGATTTGCCATCCAGTGCACGTCTTAGCTTATTTCAGGACGAAGCATGTCGTAGCTTGATTCTGGTACATACTTAGGTTTCGGACAAGACGTACCTCGATAACAGATGGTGCTGACCCAATAGATATAGATGTCGCTGTATTTTAAATCTACCCTGGAATCTAAACCAGTGGCGGATACTAAAGTTGGGCGGATTTGAATCGCCTCTTCAAGTTTTTTCGAACGTGATTATATCGAAAAATTAATGATTGATTGTTTTCTCAATTCTGGTATTATTCGCATGTATGTATACAACATATACAACAAAGTATATACAATAGTATATACTTTGTTTCGGCGTTAGTCTGGAATAAAATTCATTTTCTTCAACCAATAACTGAGAATAAAAATGCGTAAACCCGTTAATCGATTATTAATTTTCTCCAGTTTTTGATAATAAAATGTTTTTTTCCTACAACCCTTTGCCTGCAAACTACCAAACTTTCAAATGTAAATATATGTCATGTGTGGGCTCTTCGGAAATTTTATGAAAAATGAAATATTTCCATACATTTGTAACTTACATGTACATTTGACTTTCATGTTGTTATAAGGAAAATAAATAAATAAAACCGATTGGTATGCTGAGTTTTCGTTATATCTACATGAAAATAATATATAATATGGCACAATTTCATACATTTTGCGTATATCCAAAACGCCCATAATGATTTGGGTGAAATTTGGTATTAGGATGGTGTTTTGAAAAACATCATTAAAAAAAAACTTATTTGATAACTATTTATGATAGCCTTTCCAAATGAGAACACCGGGCAAAGCTCGGTCGTCAGGGTACTAATTCCTAATACATGCACATGTATTTTACGTAAAAGAAGCAATTTGATTATGCAATTCCGGACATTTTCCCTTCGATAATAAAATGTGATTCGAACAGACAAATAATAAATCAAATCTTGATATATAATAAAATTGTAAGGGGTCCGACGTCTGTACATGAGAGATATTTGAAGAAAACCAATGCTGGGAGATCTTATATGAGTATTAGAAGGCAGAACAACCATTTTTAAATTTTTTGTCTGTCTGTCTGTCTGTCTTTTTGTCTGTATGTAAATTCGTTTGCGCATCACGCAGAAACTACAGCACAGAATTTTATGCGGTTTTCACCGTTGTGTTCCTGAAGATCTAACTTAAAATCTGGTATAGGTTTCATTTTCATACGCCCTCCAGAAGTAAAAAAAATCGAAAAATACGAATATAATAGTATTCTATGATAATATCATAAAATCAGAATCATTGACAATCTTTTTGAATATAACTCAACAATCTTCATTTTTCTAAAAGTTCCTAGAAAATATTAAGAAGGTATATCGTAAATAATCATGGTGAAAGTTTCAATTGTAAATATTTCAGTTTTTGATAGTTTCCAGGAATTCAACCCTTCTTTAAATTTGTTTTAATGACCTTAATTAGCTCTTGGATATCGTAAATAATCATGGTGAAAGTTTCAATTGTAAATATTTCAGTTTTTGATAGTTTCCAGGAATTCAACCCTTCTTTAAGTTTATTTTAATGACCTTAATTAGCTCTTGGATATCGTAAATAATCATGGTGAAAGTTTCAATTGTAAATATTTCAGTTTTTGATAGTTACCAAGAATTCAACCCTTCTTTAAGTTAGTTTTAATGACCTTAATAAGCTCTTGGTAAAATGAAAAAAGGGGTTGAATTCCAAGTACCTGTTCAAGATAATAACATCGCATTCTTCGAATTTTGTGCTTAAATATAAATTTGCTGCCGACTGGAGTATTCTTTCATTTGTGTGTTTTACTTTGCATATTGTGTTGAAGTGTATTTTTGTGAGTTCCGTTCGACTTCATTTCAGTCTTCATTGGAAAATTCTGGACAAGAACGTATTTTATTTGAAGGTGAGTGCACTTCATTTGATTTTCGACAATATATAATTGATTCCAACTTGAAATACTGAATTAATAGATATATGATTTCTAGTACCTTCAGATTATTAGCCCTGCATAAACAATTCAAAATTAGCATATCCATATAAAACCAGTGCAGTGCGATAATCTGTATAGGAAAATCCATACTTTTATCATAGTATATAATATACTATGCTATACTTATATACTACTATATGCTTTTACTGATGATAATTTCATACCGTACCATATATGTTCTCAATATTTCAATATTTCTCAATATTTCAGAATTATTAAACAAAAAGAACAGAATAAGAACAGTCCCTTCTACCAATGTGGTTCCCTTAGACACGTGTGTCAAGCTTTCGTCCCTCAGCAATACGACAAAAAGTGTTAGAGTGAGAAACATTGAAGGAAATAACAAACGAATGAAATCAACAACAGAAGTCAGTCGTGCATTTGTGGTTACAGCAGCAATTGACCTTACCAATTGAGAGATTATAGCTACCTGCGTGACATCCGAGACCAAGAAAAACAACAATGTGAAATGGCTTACTTGGATAATTGTTCATTAAACAAAAAGAAGAGAATAAGAACAGTCCCTTATATCAATGTGGTTTCCTTAGACACGTGTGTCAAGCTTTCGTCTCTGTGCAATACGATGAAAATTGTTAGAATGAGGAAGATTGGAGGAAATAAAAAACAAATGAAATCGACAACAGAAGTCAGCCGTCCAATTGTGGTTACAGCAGCAATTGACCTTACCACGTGGGAGATTATAGCTACCTGCTTGACATCCGAGTCCAAGAAAATCAACAATGTGAAATGACTTAATTGAATAATTGTTCATTAAACGAAAAAAAGGGAATAAGAACAGTCCCCTATACCAAAGTGGTTTTCTTAGACACGTGTGTCAAGCTTTCGTCCCTCTGAAATACGATGAAAAGAGTTAGAATGAGAAACATTGGAGGAAATAAAAAACAAATGAAATCGACAACAGAAGTCAGCCGTCCAATTGTGGTTACAGCAGCAATTGACCTTACCACGTGGGAGATTATAGCTACCTGCGTGACATCCGAGTCCAAGAAAATCAACAATGTGGAATGGCTCACTTGAATAACTGTTCATTAAACAAAAAAAAGGGAATGCGAACAGTCCCTTATACCAAAGTGGTTTCCTTAAACACGTGTGTCAAGCTCTCGTCCCTCAGCAATACGATGAAAAGTGTTAGAATGAGAAACGATGAAGGAAATAACAAACAAATGAAATCGACAACAGAAGTCAGCCGTCCCATTGTGGTTACAGCAGCAATTGACCTTACCACGTGGGAGGAAATCAACAATGTGGAATGGCTCACTTGAATAACTGTTTATTAAACAAAAAAACAGGAATGCGAACAGTCCCTTATACCAAAGTGGTTTCCTTAGACACGTGTGTCAAGCTTTCGTCCCTCTGCAATACGATAAAAAATGTAAGAGTGAGAAACTTTGAAGGAAACAAACAAATGAAATCATCAACAGAATTCAGCCGTCCAGTTTTGGTTACAGCAGCAATTGACTTTACCACGTGTGAGAAAATCAACAATGTGGAATGGCTTACTTGAATAACTGTTTATTAAACAAAAAAAAGGGAATGCAAACAGTCCCTTATACCAAAGTGGTTTCCTTAGACACGTGTTTCAAGCTTTCGTCCCTCAGCAATACGACTGAAAAGTGTTAGAGTAAGAAACATTGAAGGAAATAACAAACAAATGAAATCAACAACAGAAGTCAGCCGTCCATTTGTTGATACAGCAGCAATTGACCTTACCACGAATGAGATTATAGCTACCTGTGTGACATTCGAGTCCAAGAAAATCAACAATGTGGAATGTCTTACTTGAATAACTGTTCATTAAACAAAAAAAAGGGAATGCGAACAGTCCCTTATACCTAAGTGGTTTCCTTAGACACGTGTGTCAAGCTTTCGTCCCTCTGCAATACGATAAAAAATGTAAGAGTAAGAAACATTGAAGGAAATAACAAACGAATGAAATCAACAACAGAAGTCAGCCGTCCAATTGTGGTTACAGCAGCAATTGACCTTACCACGTGGGAGATTATAGCTACCTGCGTGACATCCGAGTCCAAGAAAATCAATAATGTGGAATGGCTTACTTGAATAACTGTTTATTAAACAAAAAAAAGGGAATGCGAACAGTCCCTTATACCTAAGTGGTTTCCTTAGACACCTGTGTCAAGCTTTGGTCCCTCTGCAATACGATAAAAAATGTTAGAGTAAGAAACATTGAAGGAAATAACAAACAAATGAAATCAACAACAGAATTCAGCCGTCCAATTGTGGTTACAGCAGCAATTGACCTTACCACGTGGGAGGAAATCAACAATGTGGAATGGCTTACTTGAACAATTTTTCATTGAACAAATAAAAAGGGAATAAGAACAATCCCTTATACCAAGGTGGTTTCCTTAGACAAGTGTGTCAAGCTTTCGTCTCTCTGCAATACGATGAAAAGTGTAGAGTAAGAAACATTGAAGGAAATAACAAACAAATGAAATCAACAACAGAAGTCAGCCGTCCAATTGTGGTTACAGCAGCAATTGACCTTACCACGTGGAAGGAAATCAACAATGTGGAATGGCTTACTTGAACAATTTTTCATTAAACAAAAAAAAAAGGAATAAGAACAGTCCCTTATACCAATGTGGTTTCTTTAGACAAGTGTGTCAAGCTTTCGTCTCTCTGCAATACGATAAAAAGTGTTAGAGTAAGAAACATTGAAGGAAATAACAAACAAATGAAATCAACAACAGAAGTCACCTTACCACGTGGGAGATTAAATCCACCTGCGTGACATCCGAGTCCAAGAAAATCAACAATGTGAAATGGCTAACTTGAATAACTGTTTATTGGACAAAAAAAAAGGAATGCGAACAGTCCCTTATACCAAAGTGGTTTCCTTAGACACGTGTGTCAAGCTTTCGTCCCTCAGCAATACGATGAAAAGTGTTAGAATGAGAAACGATGAAGGAAATAACAAACAAATGAAATGAACAACAGAAGTCAGCCGTCCAATTGTGGTTACAGCAGCAATTGACCTTACCACGTGGGAGATTATAGCTACCTGCGTGACATCCGATTCCAAGAAAATCAACAATGTGGAATGGCTTACTCGAACAATTGTTCATTAAACAATAAAAAAGAGATAAAGGACAGTCCCTCATACCAATGTGGTTTCCTTAGACACGTGTGTCAAGCTTTCGTCCCTGTGCAATACGATGAAAAGTGTTGAATGAGAAACATTGAATTAAATAACAAACATATGAAATCAACAACAGAAGTCAGCCGTCCATTTATTGTTGAAGCAGCAATTGACCTTACCGCGTGGGAGATTATAGTTACCTGCGTGACTTCCGAGTCCAAGAAAATCAACAATGTGAAATGGCTTATTTGGATAATTGTTCATCTAACAGAAAAAAGGAAATAAGAACAGTCGCTCATACCAATGTGGTTTCCTTAGACATGTGTGTCAAGCTTTCGTCCCTGTGCAATACGATGAAAAGTGTTAGAATGAGAAACATTGAAGGTAACAACAAACGAATGAAATCAACAACAGGATTCAGCCGTCCAATTGTGGTTACAGCAGCAATTGACCTTACTACGTGTGAGAAAATCAACAATGTGGAATGGCTTACTTGAACAATTGTTCATTAAACAATAAAAAAGAGAATAAGAACAGTCCCTTATACCAATGTGGTTTCCTTAGACACGTGTGTCAAGCTTTCGTCCCTGTGCAGTACGATGAAAAGTGTAAGAATAAGAAACATTGAATTGAATAACAAACAAATGAAATCAACAACAGAAGTCAGCCGTCCATTTATTGTTAAAGCAGCAATTGACCTTACCACGTGGGAGATTATAGCTACCTGCGTGACATTCGAGTCCATGAAAATCAACAATGTGAAATGGCTTATCAGGATAATTGTTCATCTAACAGAAAAAAGGGATTAAGAACAGTCCCTCATACCAAAGTGGATTTCTTAGACACGTGTGTCAAGCTTTCGACCCTCTGCAATACGATGAAAAGAGTTAGAATGAGAAACTTCGGAGGAAATAAAAAACAAATGGAATCGACAACAGAAGTCAGCCGCCTTTTTGTGGTTACAGCAGCAATTGACCTTACCACGTGGGAGATTATAGCTTCCTGCGTGACATCCGAGTCCAAGAAAATCAACAATGTGAAATGGCTTACTTGAATAACTGTTTATTGAACAAAAAAAAAGGAATGCGAACAGTCCCTTATACCAAAGTGGTTTCCTTAGACACGTGTGTCAAGCTTTCGTCCCTCAGCAATACGATGAAAAGTGTTAGAATGAGAAACGATGAAGGAAATAACAAACAAATGAAATGAACAACAGAAGTCAGCCGTCCAATTGTGGTTACAGCAGCAATTGACCTTACCACGTGTGAGAAAATCAATAATGTGGAATGGCTTACTTGAACAATTGTTCATTAAACAATAAAAAAGAGAATAAGAACAGTCCCTTATACCGATGTGGTTTCCTTAAAAACGTGTGTCAAGCTTTCGTCCCTGTGCAAAACGATGAAATGTGTAAGAATGAGAAACATTGAATTAAATAACAAACAAATGAAATCAACAACAGAAGTCAGCCGTCCATTTATTGTTAAAGCAGCAATTGACCTTACCACGTGGGAGATTATAGCTATCTGCGTGACATTTGAGTCCAAGAAAATCAACAATGTGAAATGGCTTATCAGGATAATTGTTCATCTAACATAAAAAAGGGAATAAGAACAGTCCCTCATACCAAGGTGGTTTCCTTAGACACGTGTGTCAAGCTTTCGTCCCTCAGCAATAAGATGAGAAGTGTTAGAATGAAAAACGTTGGAGGAAATAACAAACAAGTGAGATCAACAACAGAAGTCAGCCGTCCAATTGTGGTCACAGCAGCAATTGACCTTACCACGTGGAGGATTATAGCTACCTGCGTGACATCCGAGTCCAAGAAAATCAACAATGTGGAATGGCTTACTTGAACAATTGTTCATTAAACAATAAAAAAGAGAATAAGAACAGTCCCTCATACCAAAGTGGATTCCTTAGACACGTGTGTCAAGCTTTCGTTCCTCAGCAATACGACAAAAAGTGTTAGAGTAAGAAACATTGAAGGAAATAACAAACGAATGAATTCAACAACAGAAGTCAACCGTCCAGTTTTGGTTACAGCAGCAATTGACCTTACCACGTGTGAGAAAATCAGCAATGTGGAATGGCTCACTTCAACAATTGTTCATTAAACAATAAAAAAGGGAATAAGAACAGTCCCTTATACCAGAATGGTTACCTTAGACACGTGTGTCAAGCTTTCGTCCGTCAGCAATACGACAAAAAGTGTTAGAGTAAGAAACATTGAAGGAAATAACAAACAAATGAAATCAACAACAGAAGTCAGCCGTCCATTTGTTGTTACAGCAGCAATTGACCTTACCACGTATGAGATTATAGCTACCTGTGTGACATTCGAGTCCAAGAAAATCAACAATGTGGAATGTCTTACTTGAATAACTGTTCATTAAACAAAAAAAAAGGGAATGCGAACAGTCCCTTATACCTAAGTGGTTTTCTTAGACATGTGTGTCAAGCTTTCGTCCGTGTGCAATACGATGAAAATAGTTAGAATGAGAAACATTGAAAGAAATAAAAAACAAATGAAATCGACAACAGAAGTCAGCCGTCCAATTGTGGTTACAGCAGCAATTGACCTTACCACGTGGGAGATTATAGCTACCTGCGTGACATCCGAGTCCAAGAAAATCAACAATGTGGAATGGCTTACTTGAATAACTGTTTATTAAACAAAAAAAAAGGAATGCGAACAGTCCCTTATACCAAAGTGGTTTCCTTAGACACGTGTGTCAAGCTTTCGTCCCTCTGCAATACGATAAAAAATGTAAGAGTGAGAAACTTTGAAGGAAATAACAAACAAATGAAATCATCAACAGAATTCAGCCGTCCAGTTTTGGTTACAGCAGCAATTGACTTTACCACGTGTGAGAAAATCAACAATGTGGAATGGCTTACTTGAACAATTGTTCATTAAACAATAAAAAAGGGGATAAGAACAGTCCCTTATACCAGAATGGTTTCCTTAGACACGTGTCTCTGTGTAATACGATGAAATGTGTTAGAATGAGGAAGATTGAAGGAAACCACATTGATATAAGGGACTTCTTCTTATTCTCTTTTTTTTGTTTAATGAACAATTATCCCAGTAAGCCATTTCACATTGTTGTTTTTCTTGGTCTCGGATGTCACGCAGGTAGCTATAATCTCTCAATTGGTAAGGTCAATTGCTGCTGTAACCACGAATGCACGACTGACTTCTGTTGTTGATTTCATTTGTTTGTTATTTCCTTCAATCTTCCTCTCTTACACTTTTCATCGTATTGCAGAGACGAAAGCTTGACACACGTGTCTAAGGAAACCATTCTGGTATAAGGTACTGTTCTTATTCTCTTTTTTATTGTTTAATGAACAATTGTTCAAGTAAGCCATTCCACATTGTTGATTTTCTTGGACTCGGAGTTCACGCAGGTTACTATAATCTCCCACGTGGTAAGGTCAATTGCTGCTGTAACCACGATTGGACGGCTGACTTCTGTTGTTGATTTCATTTGTTTGTTATTTCCTTCAATGTTTCTTACTCTAACACTTTTTATCGTATTGCAGAGAGACGAAAGCTTGACACACTTGTCTAAGGAAACCACTTTGGTATAAGGGACTGTTCTTATTCCCTTTTTTTTTGTTTAATGAAAAATTGTTCAAGTAAGCCATTCCACATTGTTGATTTCCTCCCACGTGGTAAGGTCAATTGCTGCTGTAACCACAATTGGACGGCTGACTTCTGTTGTTGATTTCATTTGTTTGTTATTTCCTTCAATGTTTCTTACTCTAACACTTTTGTCGTATTGCTGACGGATGAAAGCTTGACACACGTGTCTTAGGAAACCATTCTGGTATAAGGGACTGTTCTTATTCCCTTTTTTATTGTTTAATGAACAATTGTTCAAGTAAGCCATTCCGCATTGTTGATTTTCTCACACGTGGTAAAGTCAATTGCTGCTGTAACCAAAACTGGACGGCTGAATTAATAATAATAATAATAATAATAAAGGACTTTATTGCACAGAAATTCTAATACACTTGCTTCAACATATATACATATATAGAGGGCGAGGTTCAGTTCGTTCGGAGCATTTCATACCCCAAACGTCTGTTCAACTAACCCTACAAGAACGCAATAATTTAATCAGAATAATTCCAAAATACGACGCCAAAAATAAATTAAAAAAAAAAAAAAAACAACTTGAAAGGTGAAAAGAGAAAACGAAAAGAAAAAAAAAAAATTAAGTGCCGAATTATACCCATATCCCTGAAATATCAACAAATTGTATCCAGTTTTCAAACTTTATTTCCACCTACGCATCCACTCAGAATTTCCAGCACCATCTTTCTGAATTTTTTCTTAGGGTAAGATGAATCAATGCTCGTGTAGTCTAAGGGGAAGTCGTTCAATTATTTTGCGACATTATACGAGAATGAGCGTTCAAACAGCTCTTTTGAATGATATGGTATTGTGAGCCTTCCCCTGAAGCGGACATTGACATTGTGTACGTCACATCGGAACCTTATCTTATTATACAGATATGGTGGTGATCTGTGGGCGACTACAGAAAAAAACTGGCAAGCAGAATGAAGCCGACGTCTCTGAGCCATGTTTAGCCAAGATATCTCCTCTAACTTATGACTGATGCGATCGAATTTTCGGATGCCGTATATCAATCTCAAACATGAGTTTTGTAATTTTTGAATTCTACCAGCATCCGATACTGTGATGCAAGGCCCATAGACTACGTCACAATAATTGGGATGTGAAAGGACCAAACTATCGCAGAGCAGGGCCTTCGTTCCCACATCAAGAAAATGTCTATTCTGAAAAATGAGTTTCAGGCTGGTGTACGATCTCCTCAGAATATGACTCACATGATGTGAGAATCGCAAGTCACTATCAATAAAGAGGCCAAGGCTTTTAACTACACTCTGAAAATTTATATTGCAGTTGTCCATCTTCAGAAGTTGACTGTGCCTTTGCATGAAAAAGTCTCTATCCTTCGGCCTTCCAAATAGAATGGCATTAGTCTTCTGAGGGTTTAGTTTGAGTGAATGATCGATAGAGAACTGTATCAGATTATCTAAATCATAATTCAAAGCAGATACAGCCTGTGCACTCTCCTCCAAGAAAAATGATAGGTAAAGCTGAGTATCATCGGCATAGTAGTGCTGGGTACAGGACTGAAATGCTGCCGGAAACCTTGATGTATAAATAATGAAGAGAAGAGGGGAGAGAACCGATCCTTGTGGCACACCAGTGAGCACACTCAAAAACAACGACTGCCTTCCGTCAAACACCACTGACTGTGACCTACCCGTTAAAAAAGCAGTTATCATATCGAGTGCCAACTGCGACAAACCAATATAGCGCAACACGGACCTCAAGATATCATGACTCAACGTATCAAATGCTCTAGAATAATCGAGTAACAACAATATTGTGAGCTTACCACTATCATTTGCCGTCAAAATATCATCTGTCATCGAAAGAAGGGCTGAGCTACATCCATAACCTCGTCTGAAACCCGACTGACAACTTGGTAAAATATTTTTACTTTCTACATATTCACGAAGCTGGCTCTCAAGTACTCTCTCAAGCACCTTTTAAAGGGTCGGTAAGATACTTATTGGTCTCAAATTATTAAAACTTGAAGGATTCTGATTTTTAGGTAGTGGGATGACACGGGCTCTCTTCCACTGCATCGGAAACACGGAATTCGAAATGGAGTAATTGACCATATGAGTTATGTAAGGCAACAAGAATGGCAAGCAGAGATTCAAGGTTAATATATTTATACCGTCCAAGCCTGTTGCGTTACTTTTGATATCAGCAATAACTTTCAAAATTTCTATCTCCGAAACGTTATGAAAAGAAAAATCCGCCTCTCCAAATCGATTGTTCTCATAATAAGATGTTTGATCCTTGTTTGTTTTCAACTTTGGTATTGAATTGACGAAATGAGAATTAATTAAATTAACATCGGACAAGTGGTCCGGTAAATTAACTGTACAGTCTATACTTGTTTTTACATTCAAATATTTCAGATTCCTCCACAACTCCTTTCCCTTCTTGTCTTTCAGTTTATTGTCATAGAATGCTTTCTTTTCTTTTCTTACAGTGACAGTGAAAAGATTGCGGAGCAGTCTATAGTGATTCCAATGACGTTCAGTCCTGCACTTTTTAATTTTAGACAGAGCTTTATCTCTATCCTTCTTCAAAGCTCGAAGGGACTCCGTGAACCAAGGAGCATATGGCTTGGTTGTGCGATACGTTTTATATGGCGCATTTAAATCTAAAAGAGCAACAATGTTGCCACAGATAAAGTCGACTTTATCATCTACATTATTAATGTCATAGATATTGCGCCATGGAATAGATCGCAAGTCACAGTCGAACTGAGAGACATTCAAACCTTTGAAATCCCGCGATGTAACCAACCTTGGATTAGGTTTGCTCACCTTCAGCTTTAGACTGCAAGAAATCAGTTCGTGATCCGAAAAATCAACTGACTCTACCCTTATGGACGAAGCCATATCAACCGAGTTAACAAGTATATAGTCTAAGAGTGTGGCAGACTTATTTGTTATTCGAGTCGGCTCATCGACCAACTGTTTAAGGCCAAGACCCTCAAAAAAATTGATGACAAATATTGAATCAGAATTATTGATATCGAGCAAATCAATATTGAAATCGCCAAAACAAATAATACCATTCACCAACGGTATAACCTGCGATAATTCAGTTTCGAATGCATCCAAAAAAAGTTTGTAGTTGAAGGTAAGTGGTCTATAAGTTGAACAAATAGCGATATTAGTCCCAGGCAACTTCAACTCAATCCACAACTGCTCTATATCTGTACCACTAGGCACAACTTTAAAAGCGAAATGACTCTTCACGAAAATACCAACTCCGCCTCCACGACCCACTCTATCCCGGCGCACAAAACTATATCCAACAATACCAAGATCATCATTTGTTATATTGGAACACAACCAAGTTTCACCGACGCACACAATGTCAAAATCATTTGCTAATAAAATGTTTTTGAAATCATCTAAATGAGCAACTAAGGATCTAACATTGAGATGGGCACATTTGATACTGGAAGTTAACATTCTGGAGGATACGTTTACATTTCAACGGGAAATCATATAAACATCATAAGTAATTAAATTACTTATAATAAAAATGAAATTGAAAAAATGCGATGAGCAATTAACTATCTCGTCTAAAGACGAAACTGTATTCTGGAATTATAGTAGGGTGAATTCTGAAAGAAAAAAAAAAAAAAATTAAATTTGAAAACTAAAATAAAGAAAAAAATGCAAACTGAAAAAGCTGTGGTATTACAAAAGAGTAGATCAAGAAAACAAATAATTCATACATAAGTTAACTCCCAAACCAAGTTTATATAATAATAATAAGATTTTAAGTTTTTAGGTCATTTTCAGAGTTTATTTTACGTTTCTGGCCCGACATGATAGCATAAATTTGTCCATTTCTTGTCCAAGTAGACTTAAAGCCAACTTTATCACAAGTTTTTTTGTAGATTTCCATTCTAGCTAAAGTTAACCATTCATTTATAACCACAGGAGTTCCCTTAAGGCACTTCTTTGCATTAAATACTTTATTACGCATCCATCTATTCACAAACATGATCGATAGCGGACGCGGTCTCGTTGATTTGCGGTTTTCTTCCTTTCCCAACCGAAAACAGTAATTAATATTAATTGCAGTGATTGAGATATTTGGCATTTTATTATTGATAACATCAGCCACGAATTCGCATAAGTTGTTTGTTTCGGGTTCTTCTGCGATACCGCTGATAACAAGACCATTTAAGAGTTCAACCTGCTTTTGATCATCCATCCTCTTCTCACACATTTCAGACTGATGTTGCAATTTAGCGATTTCCGAACGTAAGTTATCGATGGAATTTTGTGTATTTATTTCGAATGCTGAAATCTTTTCTAATATACTTTTCATCGATTTGTCTTTTGGATTTTCACTGGATGTATCACTGTTAGTGTTGGACATAATTAGATTTTTCAACTCACGTACATTTCCTTTCATATCTTTTTCCAACCTTTGCAGTTCTACACTGAAATCCACAGTATTTGTTTCCTGGGAAGATCCGGCATTATTTGATCGTGTTGTTTTACCCATGTTGTTCGAAAAGTAATATAGGGCACTCACGAAAGCTCACTTTTAATCAATAATTTCAACCCTTAATATAATTTTATCTGGGAGTAACTCTAAACACGTCCTAGTTCGTTGGCGACATATGCATATATCTGTCAATTCTGTTGTTGATTTCATTTGTTTGTTATTTCCTTCAAAGTTTCTAACTCTAACATTTTTTATCGTATTGCAGAGGGACGAAAGCTTGACACACGTGTCTAAGGAAACCACTTTGGTATAAGGGACTGTTCGCATTCCCTTTTTTTTGTTTAATAAACAGTTATTCAAGTAAGCCATTCCACATTGTTGATTTTCTTGGACTCGGATGTCACGCAGGTAGCTATAATCTCCCACGTGGTAAGGTCAATTGCTGCTGTAACCACAATTGGACGGCTGACTTCTGTTGTCGATTTCATTTGTTTTTTATTTCTTTCAATGTTTCTCATTCTAACTATTTTCATCGTATTGCACAGGGACGAAAGCTTGACACACGTGTCTAAGAAAACCACTTAGGTATAAGAGACTGTTCGCATTCCCTTTTTTTTTGTTTAATGAACAGTTATTCGAATAAGACATTCCACATTGTTGATTTTCTTGGACTCGAATGTCACACAGGTAGCTATAATCTCATACGTGGTAAGGTCAATTGCTGCTGTAACAACAAATGGACGGCTGACTTCTGTTGTTGATTTCATTTGTTTGTTATTTCCTTCAATGTTTCTTACTCTAACACTTTTTGTCGTATTGCTGACGGACGAAAGCTTGACACACGTGTCTAAGGAATCCACTTAGGTATAAGGGACTGTTCTTATTCTCTTTTTATTGTTTAATGAACAATTGTTCAAGTAAGCCATTCCACATTGTTGATTTTCTTGGACTCGGATGTCACGAAGGTAGCTATAATCTCCCACGTGGTAAGGTCAATTGCTGCTGTGACCACAATTGGACGGCTGACTTCTGTTGTTGATCTCACTTGTTTGTTATTTCCTCCAACGTTTTTCATTCTAACACTTTTCATCTTATTGCTGAGGGACGAAAGCTTGACACACGTGTCTAAGGAAACCACTTTGGTATGAGGGACTGTTCTTATTCCCTTTTTTCTGTTACATGAACAATTATCCTGATAAGCCATTTCACATTGTTGATTTTCTTGGACTCAAATGTCACGCAGGTAGCTATAATCTCCCACGTGGTAAGGTCAATTGCTGCTTTAACAATAAATGGACGGCTGACTTCTGTTGTTGATTTCATTTGTTTGTTATTTAATTCAATGTTTCTCATTCTAACACTTTTCATCGTAATGCACAGGGACGAAAGCTTGACACACGTGTCTAAGGAAACCACATTGGTATGAGGGACTGTTCTTATTCCCTTTTTTCTGTTAGATGAACAATTATCCAAGTAAGCCATTTCACATTGTTGTTTTTCTTGGTCTCGGATGTCACGCAGGTAGCTATAATCACTCAATTGGTAAGGTCAATTGCTGCTGTAACCACAAATGCACGACTGACTTCTATTGTTGATTTCATTTGTTTGTTATTTCCTTCAATCTTCCTCATTCTAACAATTTTCATCGTATTGCACAGAGACGAAAGCTTGACACACGTGTCTAAGAAAACCACATTGATATAAGGGACTGTTCATATTCTCTCCTTTTTGTTTAATGAACAATTATCCAAGTAAGCCATTTCACATTGTTGTTTTTCTTGTACTCGGAGGTCACGCAGGTAGCAATAATCTCTCAATTGGTGAGGTCAATTGCTGCTGTAACCACAAATGCACGACTGTTTCTGTTTTTGATTTCATTTGATTGTTATTTCCTTCAATCTTCCTCATTCTAACACTTTTCATCGTATTGCAGAGACGAAAGTTTGACACACGTGTCTAAGGAAACCATTCTGGTATAAGGGACTGTTCTTATTCTCTTCTTTATTGTTTAATGAACAATTGTTCAAGTAAGCCATTCCACATTGTCGATTTCCTTGGACTCGGAGTTCACGCAGGTTACTATAGTCTTCCACGTGGTAAGGTCAATTGCTGCTGTAACCACAATTGGACGGCTGACTTCTGTTGTTGATTTCATTTGTTCGTTATTTCCTTCAATGTTTCTTACTCTAACACTCTTTATCGTATTGCAGAGAGACCAAAGCTTGACACACGTGTCTAAGGAAACCAGTTTAACTATTGTTTAATGAACAATTGTTCAAGTAAGCCATTTCACATTGTTGATTTTCTCACACGTGGTAAGGTCAATTGCTGCTGTCACCACAATTGGACGGCTGACTTCTGTTGTTGATTTCATTTGTTTGTTATTTCCTTCAATGTTTCTCATTCTAACATTTTTCATCGTATTGGTGAGGGACGCAAGCTTGACAAACGTGTCTAAAGAAACCACTTTGGTGTAAGGGACTGTTCTTATTCCCTTTTGTATTGTTTAATGAACAATTGTTCAAGTAAGCCATTCCACATTGTTGATTTTCTCACACGTGGTGAGGTCAATTGCTGCTGTAACCATAACTGGACGGCTGACTTCTGTTGTTGATTTCATTTGTTTGTTATTTAATTCAATGTTTCTCATTCTAACACTTTTCATCGTATTGCACAGGGACGAAAGCTTGACACACGTGTCTAAGGAAACCACATTGGTATGAGGGACTGTTCTTATTCCCTTTTTTCTGTTAGATGAACAATTATCCAAGTAAGCCATTTCACATTGTTGTTTTTCTTGGTCTCGGATGTCACACAGGTAGCCATAATCTCTCAATTGGTAAGGTCAATTGCTGCTGTAACCACAAATGCACGACTGACTTCTGTTGTTGATTTCATTCGTTTGTTATTTCCTTCAATCTTCCTCATTCTAACACTTTTCATCGTATTGCACAGAGACGAAAGCTTGACACACGTGTCTGAGGAAACCACATTAATATAAGGGACTCTTCTTATTCTCTTCTTTTTGTTTAATGAACAATTATCCAAGTAAGCCATTTCACATTGTTGTTTTTCTTGGTCTCGGATGTCACGCAGGTAGCTATAATCTCTCAATTGGTAAGGTCAATTGCTGCTGTAACCACAAATGCACGACTGACTTCTATTGTTGATTGTTTGTTATTTCCTTCAATCTTCCTCATTCTAAATATTTTCATCGTATTGCACAGAGACGAAAGCTTGACACACGTGTCTAAGAAAACCACATTGATATAAGGGACTGTTCTTATTCTCTTTTTTCTGTTAGATGATCAATTATCCAAGTAAGCCATTTCACATTGTTGTTTTTCTTGGTCTCGGATGTCACGCAGGTTGCTATAATCTCCCAATTGGTGAGGTCAATTGCTGCTGTAACCACAAATGAACGACTGACTCCTGTTGTTGATTTCATTCGTTTGTTATTTCCTTCAATGTTTCTCAATTTAACACTTTTCATCGTTTTGCACAGGGACGAAAGCTTGACACACGTGTCTAAGGAAACCACATTGGTATGAGGGACTGTTCTCATTTCCTTTTTTTCTGTTAGATGAACAATTATCCAGATAAGCCATTTCACATTGTTGATTTTCTTGGACTCGGATGTCACGCAGGTAACTATAATCTCCCACGTGGTAAGGTCAATTGCTGCTTCAACAATAAATGGACGGCTGACTTCTGTTGTTGATTTCATATGTTTGTTATTTAATTCAATGTTTCTCATTCTAACACTTTTCATCGTATTGCACATGGACGAAAGCTTGACACACGTGTCTAAGGAAACCACATTGGTATGAGGGACTGTTCTTATTCCCTTTTTTCTGTTAGATGAACAATTATCCAAGTAAGCCATTTCACATTGTTGTTTTTCTTGGTCTCGGATGTCACGCAGGTAGCCATAAT